>NW_016814762.1:210342-225753 GCF_001698545.2 Rhinopithecus bieti | reverse complement strand
CAGCCCCCTGCCCCCTGCCCCAACAGAGGAAATGTTGTCCACAATAGAAGGATGCTGAAACTCCCTCCCCAAAGCTTTATGTGATGTGCCTGGCAAGTGCCCCCCGCCCAGCCCTGCTAACAACCTCACCCATACCCCAGACCCCACCCAACTGCCTCCCAGGATCCGAGGGAGGGCTGTGAGGCTGCTTAATGAGAGGGTGCAGGCCCTACCCGAGCAGACCATCCTGGGGGCAGCTTGGAGAAGGCCAGCATTCTTCTATCTATAGTTCAACTTCTCTGCCATTATGGTCCATCTCTAATTCGGGAAGCCTCTCATTATGTTTTCTTTATGTTCTCTTCATGTTGATCAGTGGGAAAACAAATGAAAGGGAAAATCATGGGTGTTGTGGTTAGGAAAATCTAGCGAGGGGAATAGCGGGCTTTGTGTTCTCTGCCTCGATGGCATGTCTAGGGTGTCCTAGGCCATCAGAACCTGAAATGGCTTTTCCTGCACATGTTATGAGGGTCTCATGGGGCAGGGCACCCACTGCTATAGGAATAGACTGAAGCCTGAATCCTGGCTTTGCCACTAGCTCTCTGGGTGCCCTTGAGCTGGTCCTACCTCTCCAGACTTCACCAGCCTTGTCTGTAAAGCGAGAATAATGAGGCTGGATGGGGTGGCTCACGCCTGTAATCCCAGCACTTTGGGAGGCCAAGGCGGGTGGATCACGAGGTCAGGAGTTCGAGGCCAGCCTGAACAACATGGTGAAACACTGTCTCTACTAGAAATACAAAAATTAGCTGGGCGTGGTGGTGTGTGCCTGTAATCCCAGCTACTCAGGAGGCTGAGGCAGGAGAATTGCTTGAACCCGGGAGATGGAGGTTGCAGTGAGCTGATATCACGCAACTGCACTCCATCCTGGGCGACAGAGCAAGACTCTGTCTCAAAAAAAAAGAAAAAAGACATAACAAAAAATTATCCAGGTGTAGTGGTGCACACCTGCAGTCCCAATGTCTCAGGAGGTTGAGGTGGGAGGATTGCTTGAACCTAGAAGTTGGAGGCTGCAGTGAGCTATGGTCACGCCACTGTACTCCAGCACGAATGACAGAGCAAGACTCATCTCAAAATGAATAAAGAATCAAATAAAACAAGAAGAATGGGTTGCCTCAGCCTCCTGGTGGGCTGGGATGCAGAGTCCCCATGGCAATGACAAAGAACAGTTGAGCAGCAGGAGTGGGAGAGGCTGAGACCCAGTCTGGCCTGTCCTTTGGGCCCAAGACCCCATCCTCATGCCTCGTTGTGTCCAGGGAACAGCTGCCCTCCCTCCATTTCTGTTCAACAGTGACCACTGGTCTGGGAGGCAGGAGAGCCTGGACTGACCAGGCCAAGATGAGAAAAGCAATGGTGTCTGAAATGGGGGCTACCCTGAAGCCTCCCATGGAGGCCGCCCTGAAGCCAGTAGCGGGAGAGGTAGGGAGGGACAGCTGAAGTGGTTTAATGTGGTCACAGTGGGTTACCAAGTTGCATGCCTAGATCTTCTTGCACATTTCAGGAGGGTGACCTGACATTTTAAACTGGGACAAAGGGAAGGGCTCCGTGTCTTTGTGGTCTGTGCACATGGTGAGGCTGTGGTGGGTGGGACTCATGGGCCTAGCTCTCAGCCCTCATCTGACCTCCTGTGGGCCAGCGTGCCTGCAGGGTGCCCATTCTTCACCCCAGAGATCTGGCTTTACTCCCCTCAAGCCAGGTGGGCAGGGCAGAGCAGACACTAGGGTTAGGCAAGTAGCCAAGGTCTTGTCCAGAAGCCATGGCTAGGTCAAGGTCACTCAGCACTGGTCAGTACCCAGGTCCTCATGTCATGGGTGTGGAAGCATCTCTGGAGATGGGAAAGGTGGGGAGGGGGTACAGAGAGGGGAAGGCCGAGGAGGGGTAGGTGGGAGGAATGGGTGGGTGCAGGTGTACGGTGGTTATACTGGAGCCTGACTGCCTGGGTTCAAGCCCCAGCCTGGTCAGTGGCCAGGTGTGGTATAACCCTGGGCAGGCTGCTTAACCTCTCTGTTTCTCCATTTGCTCATCTGTAAAATGGGTATAGTAACAGTCACTTGTACCAAGGATCATTAAGAGGGGTAAGTGAGTTAAGTATGAAATACTTAACTCCATGTTCGCCTTGTTGCCCAGGCTGGCCTCAAACTCCTGGGCTCAAGCAATCCACAAGTCTCAGCCTCCCAAAGTCCCGGGATTACAGGTATGAGCCCAGAACTGTGCCTGGCATTTTGCAGCCCCTTGTAGTCCAGCCCTGGCTGGCCCCGCTCTGTTCCTCAGCAAGTAGATGAAGGACAGTTAGTCACCTGCAACTCCACCACAAAGGGCAGGGAAGGAAGAGTCCCAGCACCGGAGACTGGCAGTGAGGCAGTGCAGGCTGCCAGCTGCTATGGCTCTGCCTGGTTAGGGTGTTGGGCACATGTAGGATTAGAGCCCCCCTCACCTTCTCCTGATGTCTCTGCCCACTTTCCTCTGCACAGGAAGGAGCTCCGGCCAAGTTCTCAGCTTCCCCCACGACTTTGCCCTCAGGGTCCGTGTCGGGGTGCACCATGCCTGGTGCCCTGCCGTGTTGTTTGGGACCCCCCAGCGATCCTCTGGCACTTTGGTTGTTTCTCTGAATGTCCCTGGTGAGGGGGTACCTGGTGAGGGGGTACCTGGTGAGGGGATACCTGGTGAGGGGGTACCATGGAACCACACACGGTGCCCTCCACAAGAGATGCTGCTGCAGTTATTGGCGGATGTGTCGGTCTATAGACTCAGGACTGTGCCCCTGCCCCAGGGCAGACTCGGATTCCAGTCCTGGCAGCATCACTGCCCAGAGAGGTGGGGCCTCTGACAAGTAACTAGCCTTCTCTGAGGCCATCTCCTCACTGACTGTGTGGGGACGATAATTCCTGTCTCAAGGATTATTTGAGGGTTATTTGGGAGAACAAGTGGGGAGACCCAGCACGGGGCCTGGTGTGCAGTAGGTGCTCAGCTCCTCCCCTAGGCCTCAGTGACTCGCTGGGGCAGCAAAGGGCCCTGAGGCTAGTATATAGCATCGCCTGCCAGTTTCATTTCCTTAATTTTGCACCAGCTCACCCCCTCTTTGCCAACCCTGTCACCTCTGTCCTAGTTCAGGCCTCTCCAGGCTGTTCTGGCCTCACCGCCCCACTCTCCATAGTTACAGCTGGAACAAACTTTTAGAGCACATGAATTGGATCATGACACTCCCTGCCTACAACCCTCTATGGCTCTCCATTGCCCTCAGGGTAAGTTCCAGGTTCTTTGACCTGGCCCATAAGGCCAATGTGATCCATTCTTGCCAGTTACTCATCATCACCCTCTAACCTCCCCCAGCATATTCCACCTAAGAGCTGCACAGAGGCTTGTTCCTTGGACAGGCCTTGCACCCTTCTATCTCCAACTTTCCTGTACCCAGTGTACGGAATAAGTTGGGCTTGGCATCTGCAAACCTGCTCTTCCTCCAACTCTCATCCCCACATATTGGAAAAACTTCCGAGCAGGCTCCATAGTTTTTTCAGCCATCATCACATCATCAAAAATCTATCCTATTTAGAATCACGTCCTGCAGTGGGGACAGGAGGTTGTGGCGGGTCTCTTCTTCCCTGCTGTAACTCATCCTCCATGTGACAGCTGAAGTGCTGTCCATCTCTTCAGGGATGAACTAGAGTTGGGGAGAGGGAGAAAGAGAAGCAAGGGCCTGAGAAGGGCTTTCTTGACATTGGAGCTGGGATCTGACACCCTGGCCTTCGCCTCAGCAGATGTGCAACTTCTGAGCCAGGTGTGGTGGTTCACGCCTGTAAACCCAGCACTTTGGGAAGCCAAGGTGGGCGGATCACCTGAGGTCTGGAGTTTGATACCAGCCTGGCCAACATAGTGAAACCCTGTCTCTACTAAAAAAAATTAGAAAAACTAGGCAGGTGTGGTGGCGCGCACCTGTAATCCCAGCTACTCGGGGGGCTGCGTGGCTGTGGTCTCTCTAGCTTTGTCTTGCCAGTTTCATCCTGGAGATGGGCACAAGGGTATGGAGTGAGGCGGCCTCCTTCTTTCTCTCTCCTCTCACTTTCCATTCTTACTGTAGGAATGATCATCTCTGTCACCATGCTGATGGCTGTAGTGTCCCCAGAGGGACTCCACAGACAAACACCCTTGGTGCCTGAAAGAAGGAGCAAGAGTAGTCAGCCAGGCCACGGAGGTTGGCCTGGTTGAAGGAGCAAACAGCCGAGTGCTGGACAGAGGGGATCTGTTGGCCGCTTGCCAGAGTTCAAATCCCAGGGCCAGCTCTTACCAGCTGGGTGACCTCAGCAAGCGTCTTGAAGGCTCAGTTCATCCTGTAAAATGGGAATGATAATAGTATTTATCCCCTGGGGCTATTGTGAGAAATGAAGATGCTCTTTCATATGCAGCACTAAGCATAGTGCTTCAAACTGTAGGCACCCAGTGGATATGGGGTATATGGCCTGTATCAGGCAGGCAGGCATGGGAGCAGGTGGCCTCACTGGGCTGCTAAAGCTCAAGCTGTTTCCTCCCTCCCTAAGTTGGGGTCCTCAAGGGGTCACATTCCCAGAGCTTTGCGTAGGTCAAACTTGAGTCCTCGCAGCCGAGTGGGGGACCCTCCCCTTCACAAACACTACCAGGGAAGATGATTTCACAACTCCTCAGGGTCCCTCTAGTCCACACAGTTCCACCCTCCACGTGTGTTCCTGGGGTTGCACCCAAGTCCTGATGTCACACTTCAGCCCTTTTCTATCTTCAGAGTGAAAGGGAGGTGAGCCCAGCGTGGTCCACCACCCCCAGACTTTCTCTTCAACTTGTGTGGGGTCCTGGTGACTTCTCAAAATCCAATGAGTGCTTTAGACTCTCTTCCCAGAAAAAAAAGTTTTCCCAAATACATTGTTCACACATCAAATGTTGCAAGATTCCTTATCTTTTAGGAAGGGTCCCTGTTATAAGTTGGTGGTCATGCTGGTGGCCTTTGGAGTTGAATTTCCTGGGTCCCCAAAGCTGCTTCTACTATTTTCTGGCTACAAGACCATAAACAAGTCACAAACATCTCTAAACCTTGGTTTTCTGGCTAAGCACGGTGGCTCACACCTGTAATCCCAGCACTTTGGGAGGCCGAGGCAGGCGGATCACTTGAGGCTGTGTGTCCGAGACCAGCCTGGCCAACATGGCAAAACCCCACCTCTACTAAAAATACTAAAACTACTAAAAATTAGTGGGTGTGATGACGCACGCCTGTAGTCCCAGCTACTCAGGAGTTTGAGGCAGGAGAATTGCTTGAACCCTGGAGGCGGAGGTTGCAGTGAGCCAAGATTGCACCACGGCACTCCAGCCTGGGACACAGGGCGAGAATGTAGGTGGCACCATGCATGCAGTTTCCTGCTGGATGTGTCCACAAGCAGAGCCTACTCATGTGCTAGCAACACAGCCTGCCCAGGGAGAAGCTTGAATTGGAAACTTCATTTGTACCTTGATGGGTCCATCTTGATGACCTAGAGCTGGAAATTATTTGGCTTGTAGGCAACTTTAACCAAGGTCTAAGGGGCAAAGCAAAGACACTCTTCCCCAGCTGCAGGAACAGGCCTTGATAAACTGACACTCACTGATGTCCTCGTGTTTTCATAAGGTTAGGAGTTGGCTCTGGAAATGAGTGTTCTATGGAGAAATGAAGGTTGTTCACAGGAAAGCCTTTCCCTTGAAGAAGCAACAAAGGTTGCTTCTTCTTAAGGGGCAGGTGGAATTTAGGTTTTAACTTCTTTCGTAAGACCCACCCCAACATTCAGATTTCAAGTCAAGCCGGGTATCCCGGTAGGAAACAACTGGGACTCTCTTCCAAGAATTGGGGTTTGTAAGTCCTGAGGGTATGAGTCATAGGTCACCAGCCTCCTCTTGCCTATGGGCTCTAGAACAGCACTGGACATAGAGAAGATGCTCAGTAATAGCTCTGCCTCGCCCTGTCTTTCCCAGGCACTTCACGGCCTCTTGAGTTGCCAGCAGTAGGCTCTGTTAACAGGGACGGTTTCACATTAGCTCTAATGAGGGTGATGCCCAGAGCGGGGTTCCCCAGATGCCGGGATGTGGACTCCCCTCAGATTATTTGATGATTGAGGGGCAGTTGCCCCAGAAACAAATAATTTCCTTAGATAACTGTCTTAGAAGTGATTACTCTTGGGGATAGAAGGAGGATACTGGTAACGGAAGAGACTTCTTTCCTCTCTGCAGATGCTTGAGAGACCTCTGGATTCTACCCCACTGAAAGTTTTAGCATTGAAAGTCTCGCATCCCAGGAAACCCCTCAGACCCAGGCAAAGTAAGACCATTGGACGACCCTATGAGGGGTTGCCTGGGTGATTCCAGTGTGGGGACCCAGCTGCCCACGCTGAGGCAGAAGGAGCAAGGGACTAGATAACAGAGTTAGCTGCTGTTGGCTGGGAGGGGTTGGTGGTGACAGCTCAGGGGCGATCACAACAGTGGCCAAAGCCAAGCCATTTCTGGGGCTCTGACTTTGAAAATCCCTGTCATCTGCCAACAAGCCCTGTCAGGACTGATGTCTCGGCCCCAAGCAGAGAGAATCCCTTCTGGAAGCCAGAAAGGGGCCTCAGGGGTGGTGGCTAGAGAGACTGACCGTGCTGACCCGAGCAACCACCTCAGGGTCACAGGCAGCGGAGGCTGCGATGTGGCTGGAGAAATTGCAGATGTGTCTGACACTCAGGTGAGGCCCCCAGAATGTCCCATACACTGCTGGGGGGCTCGCCTGCATGGGGTGCTGAACACAGCCTGGTCCTGGTGAGGGCTGGTGCCTCTGGAATTGGGCACAGAAGTTAAAGCAGGATATTAAATCAATTTTCAAAAATTTGGAGAAATAGATTTTTTTAGTGGAGAAAAAATTTACTCTGCTTACTAAGAAGAGTCCTCAAGGGAGAAGAACATTGTCTTCAAGGCACCAACTTCCTCAAAAGGAAAATTCGGGAGAGGCTCTTCCCTCTAAGCCTTGGTGTAATGGGAAGCTCATAATTTACATATTATCATAGACATACCAAAGAAATGGAACACCATGACTGATATCAGACTTAGTGATAACCAAGGAGAGACTATGGGCATCTCTGAGTCTTCAATTTGGGAAAAATTCCCTCTAAGCCTTTTAGTGTCTTACGATGCAAGTTGGGGTTGACTTGTCACAAATCATATGTATATAAAAGAAAAGTGTCTGGCACACCTCACAGCTATGTGAGGGCACCTGGGGCTCATTCTGGCTGCTGAGAGAAAGGCTGGCAGAGGTGCCGAGGGGGCAGTGGGGTGGCTCTTCCCACCTCTGATGACAGGGTTCCCTTTGTTTTTGTCCTGACTTTGTGGGGACCTGATTTTGCCAGGTGTGCTCCTGCAGGGCAAAGACTAGCTGTGCTTGTCCACTTGTCGTGGGCACTGCAGTGCCTATGCCCGGGCCTGGCATGAATAGACGTCCCATGAATGCTTCTGGAATCTTACTGAATGATTCCCGCAGCCTCGTGCAGTGAAACACTTGAGTGACAGGCATCCACACTTCTGTTGGTAACAGCTCTCTTCCTGGCCACCTTAGAGTGAGGCCTGTGGAAGAAGAGATGTGTCACTCTGGGCCCTGGGCCCCTCATCCAGGCGGTTTCATGGATCCCAGGGCTGTCTCTCTCTATCCAGAGCCCCAAAGCCACCTGCGCGCAAGTACGCCTCTTTCTTCCTCCCTTGCGTTCCTTCCATCTGCTCACCCTGGTGGAGCACCTCATTGGCCAGTCAGTGTCCTCGGTGCTGGGGACACAGCAAGTCCATGAGACGGGCAAGAACCCTGCTTGGAAAACTGCCTCTTGAGGTGCACAAAGAAAGGGGTTGGTCTTTGCTTCTCAGAGACAGAAGGTGATGAGACTCAATTGCAAGTTACACAAAGAAGTGAACATTCATTTCCGGGATCTTCTGCCGTCCATTCCCACTTTCATTGGCCCAGTATTCCACATTTGACTTGGGTGTCCGTCCTTCCCCCATGCAGCTCAGGGACTTCTCACACTCTCCCAGCTGCAGGGACCGGCCTTGATAGACTGACACTCATCAGCATGTCCCAGCCACCTGGCCACAGTGATTGGCTAAGGGACGGGCACCAGACCCCACTGGGACCAATCAGACCCACAGGACTTTTGATGGGCCCCTGGGAAGATGCTTTCTTATTTATTTATTTAGAGACAGAGTCTCACTCTGTTGCCCAGGCTGGAGTGCAGTGGCATGATCTCGGCTCACTGCAACCTCTGCCTCCCAGGTTCAAGCAATTCTCCTGCCTCAGCCTCCCAAGTAGCTGGGATTATAGGTGCCTGCCACCAAGTCCAGCTGATTTGTGTATGTTTAGTAGAGACGGGGTTTTGCCATGTTGGTCAGGCTGGTCTCAAACTCCTGACCTTAAGTGATGCAATGGCCTGTGCCTCCCAAAATGCTGGGATTACAGGTGTGAGCCACCGCACCCAGCAAGGGAGGATGCTTTCCTGATATGTAGAAGCCACCTGGAGAAGGAACTGCTGGCTCTTCCAGGCAGTCAGAGTGTGAACCAGGGTTTGGCATACCTTTGACCCCTTTGCTGTGTGGGGCATGGCCAGCCTGGGGATGAAGCCCATAGCCCAAGGCAGGCAGGTGGAAAGAATTCCAGAGCAGCAGCGACAGTGAACCTCAGCTGGGGCTTCAAGACTGTTTGGTTCCATGGGACAGCCCATTCTCTTTAGCTTGTGCTAGTTTGGGTCGAGTGTTCAGAAAGCTGCAACTGAGAAGATGCTAGCTGATCTCACTATAGAGGAATTTCCTTTCAGGTCACAGGGTCAGAACTGAGGCAGCCTGGGCTTGGGAGAAAGAGGACCAGGGAGTTGGTTGGTGACACTCATTCAGGAACCAATAGCTTTGTGCCCCAGGGGCTGTGGGAAGGAGGACCTCAATGCAGACAGGGGAGCCGCAGGTCTGGTGCAGGGAGGGATGATCACGTCCAGGGCCCTCACTCCCAGGCTCAGCTGGAGCTCCCTTCATAGAATTCCACCTGCCTGGTAAATGCAGAATGCAGTCCACTTAAAGAAATCAGAGCAGCTGCCACGTCAAAGCTGAAAAGATGTGTGGAGGTGGGTGGAGAGGAGGCGGGTAATTATGCAGGAAAAATAGTTTTCTTGATATTCTTCTGGAAATATGCGTGGAACAGAGGGAGCAGCAGGAGAGATGACAGGCAAGGAGAAAATGTATGAATAGCGGAATGCATGGTGCCTCTCCAAAGGCAGACAGAGGCAGCGCTGCTTTGACCACAGCACCCTTTTGTGGGGAGCACCTGGGACTCCATGAGACACTTCCGCACGGACTCTTCAATGTAGGACTTTATTCATGGGTCCACTACAGGATTTGCTGGGAACGATTGAGCCTGTCTTGACCCTGTAATGCCAGCACTTTGGGAGGTTGAGGTGGGAGGACTGCTTGAGGCCAGGAGTTCAAGACCAGCCTAGGCAACAAAGTGAGATCCCGTCTCTACAAAAAAAAAAAAAAAAAAAATTTTTTTTTAATTAGTCAGAAAAAAAAAAAATCGGTAGGAGAGGGGTGAGGGATAAAAGACTACATACACATTGGGTACAATGTAGACTGCTTTGGTGACGGGTGCATCAAATTCTCAGAAATCACCACTAAAGAACATATCCTTGTAACCAAACACTACCTGTTCCCCAAAAACCTATTGAAATTTTTAAAAATAATAATAACCAGGTGTGGTGGCATGCGTCTGTGGTCCCAGCTACTCGGGAGGCTGAGGTGGGAGGACTGCTTGAGCCCAGGAGTTCGAAGGTACTGTGAGCAATGATCATGCCACTGCACTCCAGCCTACGCCACAGAGCAGGACTCTTGAGAGAGAGAGCACACTGGGATCTCCCCATGCCACCTCTATGCCCCCTTAGGAATCTGCCCACAGAACCCATGTACTCTGCATGCCCAAGTGTCAGAGAGGCACCCCAAACTCTGAGAAGCAGCTCTGAGGTTGTGAACGTTGAATGTAGATAACTATCCAACTGTGAAGAAGCTGAACATTTCTTAGGGCTATTTCTGCATAATTATAAATATTTGAGAATATTAAACTCCCAGGTTACACGTTGAGGGTATTGTCTGAGTAGCAGTTGGCTGCAAGCATCTTTTCATTCCTCCCTCCTGGTGTCCTCAAGATATTTTATGGGATTCAAAAGAAAACGTTACAGTTGAGAAAAAAAAGCACCAACAACCTGTAAGCAAAGTCAGTTGCTAATATTTCTAAACAGCTTTAAATCAAAGAAGAGGAATGTGACCACTTTAGTTAATTGTACTGGGTTTGTGATGCATTTTTCTCTATGGTTTAGGAAAGCAATCACCACGAAACAACCTACTTCTGTCTCCAATGTGATAAAATGTTCCCTCTAATAGGGCCAATATGCCCAGCAGTAGGTCTTTACAAGCACTCAATGTTTCTGGAAGCATTTTCACATGTGGGGCTCCTCAGTGTGCAGTGAGAGCCCATGACTCACTCACTAAGGACCTGTCATGGTGCAGCGTGGTTTTTTGTTTGGTTTTTTTGGGTTTTTTTTTTTGAGACGGAGTTTTGCTCCTGTCGACCAGGCTGGAGTGCAATGGAATGATCTTAGCTCACTGCAACCTCCACCTCCCGGGTTCCAGGTTCAAGTGATTCTCCTGCCTCAGCCTCCCGTGTAGGTGGGATTACAGGCGCCCGCAATGCCCGGCTAATTTTTTTTTTTTTTTTTTTTGAGACAGAGTCTCGCTCTGTTGCCCCGGCTGGAGTGCAGTGGCGCAATCTCGGCTCACTGTAAGCTCCAGCTCACTGCAAGCTCCGCCTCCCGGGTTCACGCCATTCTCCTGCCTCAGCCTCCGGAGTAGCTGGGACTACAGGCACCAGCCACCAAGCCCGGCTAATTTTTTTGTATTTTTAGTAGAGACGGGGTTTCACCGTGTTAGCCAGGATGGTCTTGATCTCCTGACCTCGTGATCTGCCCGCCTCAGCCTCCCAAAGTGCTGGGATTACAGGCGTGAGTCAGCGCACCCAGCTAATTTTTGTGTTTTTAGTAGAGACGGGGTTTTGCCATGTTAGCCAGGCTGGTCTCGAACTCCTGACCTCAGGTGATCTGCCCACCTCAGCATCCCAAAGTGCTGGGATTACAGGCGAGCCACTGTGCCACGGGGTTCTTAACAGGAGATGGGTCCTTCCAAGGAGAGGCTGGTGTCTGGGCTGTGAGTGGAGGCTCTGCTGCCCTGGTTCTGCCCAGAGGCCCATGCGATGAGCCCAGGGTCCTGTCCAGACTCCCACCCTCATGCTCTTGGTCACCCCATCTTGTCCTCCCACCCACTGAAGTCTCATATCTTCTCACCCACTCCCCATGTGCTGTCCTCCACACTCTGGAAAGCCGGGGCCATCTGTTACAGACACAACCTCAGCCTCTCCTTCCATCTCCAGCTTTGCAGGTGACCCCTGCTGTCCACAGCTTCCCCACATCTCCTGGGAGTTGCTGTCCCTTCTCCAGACCCCCCAGTATCCCTGGAAACCATTGCTCCTGTGCCTTTGAACAATCCCACCCCCTTCACACCGCCAGTCCCCACTGCCCCAGTTTTTGAGGCTCCTGCTTGCTGTTCTCCCTTCCCAGCCCTTGCTTTGGGGCTTGGCTCACTTTTTCTCTCCCCACCTTTTTCCCAGGCGGGAGTGCAATGGCACGATCTTGGCTCACTGCAACCTCTGCCTCACAGGCTCGAACCATCCTCCTGCCTCACCTTCTCAAGTAGCTGGGACCACAGGTGAGCACCACTATGCCTGGCTCATTTTTGCATTTTTTGTAGAGACAGAGTCTCACTATGTTGCCCAGGCTGGTCTTGAACTCCTGGGCTCAAGCCATCTGCCAGCCTTAGCCTCCCAAAGGGTTGGGATTACAGGCTGGAGCCACCACGCCCAGTCTTTTTCTTTCTTTCTTTCTTTCTTTTTTTTTTAGAGACAGAGTCTCACTCTGTGGTTCAGGCTGGAGTACAGTGGCATGATCATGGCTCACTGCAGCCTTGAACTCCTGGCCTCCCACCTCAGTCCCCCCAAAGCACTGGGATTACAGGCAGGCACCCAGCCCCTTTCTCAACTCAAGGACCTCCCTTCATCTTGGGTAACTGTGATGGGTAACAACGACCTATGTCACTGTCCAGGTCACAAACTTCCTTGGTCTCTCTCCATTCCCTGCCACACCCAAGCTGCGAGGTCCAGCCCTGTACAGTCTTGGCCTTTAGGGTAACCCTCTGCCATACCTAGCACCCTGTGTCTCCTCATCCTTGGCCACCACAGAGGCCTCTGGTCTGCAGCCCCAAGGATTTTTTTGTCCCTTCATTTCTGGCTGGATTCTGTGGCCATCCCATTGCCTCCCTCTCAGGCCCCTGAATCCCATGGTCTCCATCCGTCGCCCATGATGCTGCTGTCTAAGGCCTCTGCCTGGTGAGGAGCTGTTGCCTGGTGAGCACCGATCCCGGTGGGAACCCCCGTCCCACAGCCTGTGGCTCCCCAACTCCCACCCCTAGCCTTCATCTCCAGTTCCTAGGTCACAGTGAGACGCCAGTGTAGGCCAGTAAATGTGAAAAACCAGAACTTCATTTCCCACCCCAAACGCAGTCCCTCTCCCCCAGATGCTGGCAGCTGGCAGGGGGCGTCCTCCGAGATCCTCCGGAGAGCAGCCCCGCTTGGCTCTGCAAGTTTGCGGTGGGCGGTGAAAGTATCCGCTGACAAACCATCCAACGTCGGTTTGGAAGCCCAAGGTCCCATAAAAAGTGGGACGAAAAAAGACCCGTTGCGAAGGCTGCGCTATGCATCCAGCCGCCCGCGCTCCAGCTCACTGTCTTTGGGTAAGGGAGAGGGAGGAGGCTCGGGGACCAAGAGGAAGGACGCACTCCGATCTGCAGTTCTCCGGCCCGGACACCCACGGGCCACCGCGTCGAGGCAGCGCGAGACCCGGGCGCCCCCTGGAGGTTGTATGGGCCTCAGCCGCGCAGCGCAGACGGAGGAGGGCGCTGGCGTTATTAAGAACTCCCGCTGGGCCGGGCGCGGTGGCTCACGCCTGCAATCCCAGTACTTTGGGAAGCCGAGGCGGGTAGATCACGAGGTCAGGAGATCGAGACCACCCTGGATAACACGGTGCAACTAGAAACACACCCCCCCCCCCATAAAAAACGGTCAAAGGGCCAGGACAGAAGCATTTGAAATGAAACACAAGGGCCGGGCGCGGTGGCTCATGCCTGTAATCCCAGTACTATGAGAAGCTGAGGTGGGCAAATCACAAGGTCAGGAGTTTGAGACCAGGCTGGCCAACATGGTGAAACCCTGTCTCTACTAAAAATACAAAAATTAGCTGGATGTGGTGACGGGAGCCTATAATCCCAGCTACTCGGGAGACTAAAGCAGGAGAATCGCTTGAACCCAGGAGGTGGAGGTTGAGGTTGCAGTGAGCTAAGATCACACCATTGCACTCCAGGCTGGGTGACAATAGTAAAACTCTGTCTTAAAAAAGAAAGAAAGAAAGAAAAGAAACACAATGTCCAATAAAATGTCAAGCTGGCCGGGCGCAGTGGCTCACGCCTGTAATCCCAGCACTTTGGGAGGCCAAGGCGGGTGGATCACAAGGTCAGGAGATCGAGACCATCCTGGCAAACACAGTGAAACCCCGTTTCTACTAAAAATACAAAAAATTAGCCGGGCGTGGTGGCGGGTGCCTGTAGTCCCAGCTCCTCGGGAGGCTGAGGCAGGAGAATGGTGTGAACCCAGGAGGCGGAGGTTGCAGTAAGCCGAGATCATGCCACTGCACTCCAGCCTGGGCAACAGAGCCAGACTTTGTCTCAAAAAAAAAAAAAATGTCAAGCTGATATTGACCTGGGCAGGATCTGTTACAAGCCCTGGCACAGAACAGAGAGCTCCTTTAATCTCATAAACAATGCTCCTAGGGAGGGGCAGATTGTTCCCATTCTACAGATGAGTAAACTGAGGCACAGAGAAGCTAAGTGACTAGGTCAAGGCCACACAGTAAGTAGCAGGGCCAGAAGCTCACCCAACAGCCTGGCACCGAGGCCTATGGCCTTATTCACTACATGAGACCAATTCTTAACATAATGAAAATTATACATTGGCTAAAAACCAAAGTGTAAATGGAAACAAATTCATTCAGTAAACCGAGGGAATCCCAGATGAGGGATTCTGCACCTATCAATGGGCCAAGCCAGAGCCTGGGTGTGTTTCCACTTGTGCTCCCTTCCAAGGTCCAAGGTCATGCTGTCTTACCAGACCTTGGAGGTACTTGGAGTTCGAAGCAAGCTTCCCTTCTGTGAGCCCCCTTGTCTGTTGGCCTGGGGTAGGAGGGCCAGGCTGTGGCATCCTTTCCTCCAGAGACAGAAGCCTAGAGGCGAGGTTAGTGGGAGGTGGCCGCAGGCAGGTGAGCCCCATTCTCCCCCAGTGCCTGCTACCCTCCTCCTTGCTTTGGCCAAAGGGCCATTTCCTGCCCCATGGTCTGGTCTCATCATATCCCTCGTAGATTACACAACTCACTCTCCAAAAGCCGCTTTGTTTCATATGGTGGTGAACTGCTCTGTGGTTCCTGCTGAAAATCTGTTGATTCCTGGGTTCAGCTGGGCTCCTTTGAGTTCTGCTTAGGCCACCTTAAGAAGGGTTGCAGGCTGGGAGTGGTGGCTCACACCTGTAATCCCAGCACTTTGGGAGGCCAAAGTGGGAAGATCACTTGAGACCAGGAGTTTGAGATCAGCCTGGCCAACTTGGCAAAACCTCATCTCTACTACAAATACAGACATTAGCCAGGCGTGGTCATGTGTGGCTGAAGTCCCAGCTACTCACTTGGGAGGCAGGAGAATCGCTTTAGCCTGGGAGGCAGAAGTTGCAGTGAGTGGAGATGGCGCCACTGCACTCCAGCCTGGGTGACAGAGTGAGACCCTACTTCAGAAATAATAAAATATATTTTAAAATAAGCAAATAAAAATCAACTGAGCATGGTGGTACATGCCTGTGGTCCCAGCTACTTGGGAGGCTGAGGTGGGAGGATCGCTTGAATCCAGGAAGTTGAGGCTGCAGTGAGTTTTGTTAGTGCCACTGCACTCTAGCCTGAGTGACAGAGCAAGACCCTGTCTCAAAAATATAAGTAAATAAAAAATTTTTTTAAAAAGAAGAAGGGCTGAGCTTGCTTTCAAGATGAGTGCAACAAACTGGGACAGAGCCTGGACCAGAGTAAGGCCCACTCTAGCCAGCTGGTTACTCCAGCGCTCTCCCAGAGTCATGCGGTCTCTCTCTGACCTCTCTCTCCCCCTTTATTTTTTTTTTTTTTTTTTTTTTTTTTTTTTTTTTTT
>NW_016814762.1:207871-210262 GCF_001698545.2 Rhinopithecus bieti | reverse complement strand
ACCATTCTCCTGCCTCAGCCTCCCGAGTAGCTGGGACTACAGGCGCCCGCCACCTCGCCCGGCTAGTTTTTTGTATTTTTTAGTAGAGACGGGGTTTCACCATGTTAGCCAGGATGGTCTCGATCTCCTGACCTCGTGATCCGCCCGTCTCAGCCTCCCAAAGTGCTGGGATTACAGGCTTGAGCCACCGCGCCCGGCTCTCTCCCCCTTTAAATGCCTGCATCAGCTACTGCTAACCTCCTCATTGCTGGAGTTCCTCTTTCATGTTCCTAAGCCAGCTCATCTGTTTTCTGCCAGGGTACATGACACATCTCTGGATTGACCGCCTTGGGTCCTGGTTCCCTCGGGGTCTAATCAGCAAGGCCGAGAACGGAGGTCACTAAGGTGGCTGGCACGAGACTGTCCCTTCAGCGGGTACCGTGGGTGATGCACTGCACCATTAGATGGTTGACTGCAATCCCAGACTCTTCTTCCTGTTTATTCATGCTTGAGTTTCATTTGTTGACCTTTGTTATGGTTGCCTAGAGGTCTTTTAAGAGTACTTAAAAATGTCTTAGGTACCCACCCTGGTTCACTGTAGAGGGTGCTACCCAGAAACCTGGCAAGAGAGAATCATTCATAGTTAAACAAACAGGAAGTCATTTCTTTCTCCTTCTTTAGTCTCACCTTTCATTTAGAAAAAAAGTAGGGAGACCATATTTAATAACCACCATCCATTAGATTAGATCAACAGGCTCCAAATAGTGCATTTCTTCTAGAAACAGTATCTCCTCCTCTCGCAGGAGAGCATGTGGTCAGGAGGAAATTGAATAAAGCCTTTTAATCAGCCACAGTAGTATTTGAATCATTTAATTTAGAACCTGACAACCACAAATTACTTTATTTTTCTGGCCAGTTTTAGCCAACCAGGAGAGCTAAGCCAGTCCAACTCATGCTTAATAAATCACCCTCTTGCCTTATGGTGGCTAGTTTGGGGAAGAGGTTTTTCTGAGGCTTTTCAGAAGTAATAAAAAATAGACCAGGCATCTGTAATCCCAGCACTTTGGGAGGCTGAGGTGGGTGGATCACCTGAGATCAGGAGTTCGAGACAAGCCTGGCCCTCAAAGTGGAACCATGTCTCTACTAAAAGCACAAAAGTTAGCCGGGGGTGGTAGTGCGCACCTGTAATCTCAGCTACGAGGGAGGCTGAGGCTGGAAAATCGCTTTAACCCAGGAGGCAGAGCTTGCAGTGAGCTGAGATTGCACCACTGCACTTCAACCTGGGCGACAGAGCAAGACTCTGTCTCACAAGAAAAAAAAAAAAAAAAACAAGTAATCAAAAACAATCACCCATGCTATGTGTGTCTGACATGAATTCTTTGACACACTCCTTTCCCATCTCTTTGTGACTATTGAGTGAACCCTTGGAGTGGAGAGAGGCAGGACATGTGGCAAGGAGCTGTCATCTCTGCCACTTGTGCTTTTTATTCCTGGCTCCAAGTTCTCATGGACATGAAAACAAGTCAAATCAAATTAGACACCAGACATATACTGTCTCATGGCAGCTCACCCAATGCCGCCTCAGACTTCTCAACACCTGCTGAAACTCGTTCACTGGAAAAAATGAAAGAGGAGCTTCAAAAAATAACACCCATTGGACACCTCAGATGTGGCTTCTATTGGAGTCACATTAAATCACCTGTGAAGTCTTGTTAAAGGGCAAAATGCAAGACTCTTCCTTCAGAAATAGTCCAATGTCAGCTGGGCATGGTGGCTCATGCCTATAATCCTAGCGCTTTGGGAGGCTGAGGCAAGCAAATCACTTGAGGTCAGGAGTTCGAGACCAGCCTAGCCAACATGGCAAAACCCCATCCTACTAAATATACAAAAATTAGCCAGGCATGATGGTGCATGCCCATAATCCCAGCTACTTGGGAGGCTGAGGCAGGAGAATACATTGAACCCGGGAGGCAGGGTTGCAGTGAGCCGAGATTGCGTCACTGCACTCCAGTTTGAGTGACAAAGCAAGACTCTGTCTCCAAAAAAAAAGAAAAAGAAAAAGAAAAAAAGAATAGTCCAATGTCAGCTGCATCTAAGCCCCTGGCAGATGTCTCTTCTGACCTCCAGGCACCTGTGGCTGGACTCAGAAAACCCCGTGGGACTTCAGTCCATCCCTACTGCAAACGACAGCCATGTGTCTGCACTAGGCAGGTGCTTGTAGGCCGGCCTGCCCATTTTCATCCATCTATTCCAAGGGAACGAAATGGTAGAAAGGAGCCTGGGGACACAAGCTAGGCTTCTTGGGGGCCTGTTGCATTCTTGAAGGTACAGTACCCATAAGTTAGTGGCATTAAGAAAGGAAGAATCCAGTTCATACAAGAAATTTTAAATTTTTCAAGAAATCTAGGTTTT
>NW_016814762.1:184431-207501 GCF_001698545.2 Rhinopithecus bieti | reverse complement strand
TGCCTCAGCCTCCCGAGTAGCTGGGACTACAGGCGCCCGCCAGGTCACCCGGCTAGTTTTTTGTATTTTTAGTAGAGACGGGGTTTCACCATGTTAGCCAGGATGGTCTTGATCTCCTGACCTCGTGATCCGCCCGTCTCGGCCTCCCAAAGTGCTGGGATTACAGGCTTGAGCCACCGCGCCCGGCCAAGAAATCTAGGTTTTTAGAATTTCTATCTTGGTCAGGGATGTGTTGATGTGAAACCAGAACCATCCACAGCCAAGTTTATAAAGGGAAGGCTGTCCCTGTAGAGACCCAGGGGAATCTCTGGGAGGGAATCAGAGGTAAGAGCCTTGCCAGGCCTCCTGGGAACTGTCCAGTTTTAGGTAGCAACCCGCGGCACTGAGCCTGGAAGTGCTCACCCGTCTCCTGGGCCTGGGCACCCTCTTCCCTGCAGACAGACTCTTGGTTCTTGCTCCCTGCAAAACTTGAGCTCACTCAAACAAGGCTCTGGGTTTATCAGTTCTGGTCATGACACTTGACCCAGTGTTCATGGGGATCTTCAAGAAACAGAGTAGCTGGGTGTGGTGCATGCCCGTACTCCCAGCTAACCTAGGAGGCCAAGGCAGGAGAATAACTTGAACCCAAGAGTTCAAGGCCAGCCTGGGCAACATAGTGAGAAATCTTCTCAAAAAGAGAGAGAGAAGGCTGGGCGTGGTGGCACACACACACCTGTAATCCCAGCACTTTGGGAGACCAAGGTGAGTAGATCACCTGAGGCCAGGAGTTTGAGACCAGACTGTCCAACATGGCGAAACCCTGTCTCTACTAAAAATACAAAAATTAGCCTGACATGATGGTCTGTGACTGTAGTCCCAGCTACTTAGGAGGCTGAGGCAGGAAAATTGCTTGAACCCGGGATGCAGAGGTTGCAGTGAGCCAAGATCGCACCATTGCAACTCCAGCCTCTGGGTCACAGAGCGGGACCCCCTCTCAAAAACAAACAAACAAACAAAAGCAAAACAAAACAAACAAACAAAACACACACACACACACACACACACACACACAGGAAGACAGAGCGCTTCATGCACCGTTGTCGAAGTCTCGGTTGCCACAGTGCCACTGTCCTAGAGGCATCTATCCAAAGGCCCCACCCAGAACCTCCTCAGAGGGCATCTAAGCAACTGTCTGTACTTAAGAATAGAGGTGTGACTGAGATCTGAGGGAGGGCTGCTGTCTTAGTCTGTTTTGGTTGCTGTCTTAGTCTAATTTTGCTATTAACAAAATACCATAAACTAGGCAGCTTATATGCAACAAAAATTGATTTCTCACAGTTCTGAAGCTGGGAAGTCCACAAGCATGGTATCAGCAGAGTCAGTGTCTAGTGAGGGTCTGCTTTCCTGTTCATAGAGGGCGCCTTCTCCTTGCGTCCTCATGTGGTGGAAGCAGTGAGCTAGCTCTCTGGAAGCTTTTTTATAAGGACACTAATCCCCATCATGAGTGCACTCCAACCCCACGACCGAATCACCTCCCAAAGACACCCACTCCTAATACAATCACATTGGTGAACTGTGGAGGGACATAGACATTCAGCCCATGGCAGCTGCTGACGCCCACTGCTAAAGCCCCTTGACACCACCTATTGGCACCACCACTGCCTGCACCCCCACCCAAATGCCAGGCCTGACTTTTCCAATCAACCTTGACTCTGTCACTTACTCTTTGGATCCCTTTCTTAATTTCTGGTCCTCAGACATAGAACACAAAGAACAAGAGCTCTTCTGTCTCAGGGTTGTTGTGAAAATTAAATTAAGAGTTTTAGAGCATAAACTGAGAAATGATAAAGATAATAGATTGTTTGACCTAGATGCAATTGGAGATCATAGAAAATATAGATGAATGTAGACTGGAGATAGGATCTTATTCTAGAAAGATGCATATGTTTTGAATTGACACAGGAATAAAGTACATTTCAGGCCAGGCGCAGTGGTTCACACCTGTAATTCCCACACTTTGAGAGGCGGAGGTGGGAGGATCACATGAGACCAGTTGTTCAAGACCAGCCTGGGCAACATGGTGAGATCCCATCTCTACAAAAAACCTTTTAAAAAATTAGCCAGGTGTGGTGTTGCACACTCGTAGTCCCACCTACTCAAGAGGCTGAGGCAGGAGGATCACGTGAGCCCAGGAGTCTGAGGCTACAGTGAGCTATGATTGCACCACTGCACTCCAGGCTGGGTGATAGAGGGACACCCTTCCACCTTAAAGAAACAAAGAAAGAAAGAAAGAAAGAAAGAAAGAAAGAAAGAAAGAAAGAAAGAAAGAAAGAAAGAAAGAAAGAAAGAAAGAAAGAAAGAAAGAAAGAAAGAAAGAAAGAAAAGAAAGAGAGAGAACGATAGATTAGCTGGGCATGGTGGCGCCCACCTGTAGTCCCAGCTTCTCAGGAGGCTGAAGTGGGAAGATCCCTCGAGCCTAGGAGGTTGGGGTTGCAGTGAGCTGTGATCGTGCCACTTCACTCAGCCTGGGCAACAGAGTGAGGTCCTGTCTCAAAAAATTAATTAATTAAATAAAGCACATTTATTTAAAGAAAGAAATTAAATGAGATAATATATGTATAGTCCTACAAACATGACTCATAAAATGTAACTATAAAATAATTTCTATTTGTCTCCCTTTGTCCTTTAAACTGACCCTATAGAGTTTCTTTTCCCTTTGTCCCGCAGTGAAATTTAGGCTAAGTCCCCTGACAACCTCTTCTTCGCCCCTTGGCCCAGAAGTCACCTTCAACTTCTTTCTGCCAATGTCTTTATGTTCCTTCCAGGAGGTTTTTTTTTTTTTTTTTTTTTTTTTTTGAGACAGGGTCTTGCTCTATTGCCCAGGCTGGAGTGTAGTGGTGCGATGTTGGCTCACTGAAGCCTGTGCCTCTGGGTTCAAGCAATTTTCCTGCCTTGGCCTCCTAGGTAGCTGGGGTTACAGGCGCCCACCACAATGCCTGGCTAATTTTTGTATTTTTAGTAAAGACAGGATTTCACCAGGTTGGCCAGACTGGTCTTGAACTCCTGACCTCAAGTGATCCGCCCACCTCAGCCTCCCAAAGTGCTGGGATGATAGGCGTGAGCCACCGCGCCCAGCCAAAATATGCCTTTCTGATCTCCACCAACTACCTCCAGGGAGAATAATGTTCCCCTGGCTACATTGTGAGAATGGGTGGACCAGAGAGGAGAAAGGTGCCCCAGCCAGCCCTGGGAATGTGGCAGGTCTGACAGCATCCCAAGCGGGCACTGAACGATTCCCACATTGGCTACCCTGCTAGGTATTTTGTCCCTTTGAGGATTTACTCATTGATCCCACTGAGAGAAGAGTTATGAGGCCACTTGCTCAGTATGACCAAAGGGGCTACAGAAGTGCCAGGTCAGGAGGCAGTATGAAAACCATACCCCAGAAAACAGAAGAGGAGGAGGCTGGGGAGGAAGGCAGTGGGTGGGTTCGGGGCAGGGAGAACCCTGAAGTCAGTTGCCTTGGGGAGAAGCCCAGGGTCTGAAGGTAACCCAGACACTCTGTCCCCTGGGGGAGGGGTCTGGATCCCATTCTCCAAGTGGCCCAGGAGAAGACAGATGGTCTGGGAAGGCGAGGCAGTGCCCTAGGAACAGCCACACTAGCAAGCTTATCTCAGATGATTAAATGGCAGCAGATAAATTTAACTAAACGTGAGTAATGGGGACACAAAGGGGAAGTGAAGAGAAATAGAATATTTTAGCAACATAAGGAAATGAGAAGAAAATGATTTCGCAATGAAATGTCAAACTTCTGTGCCTGGAGGAGATGTAATCTGGTCATTGCAGGCCCAGGAGAGCGGGGGAGTCTGTAGTTATTTCAAGCAAATTTTAATTCACTTTAATTTAATAACATGACCAAATACCTTTGAGACAGTGGCAGGGGACAGAACTGGAAATCAGAGAGTGCCAGCCCTGTGAACTGAGGTGTTTCTTACTTGTTTTTTGCAAAGAGAAGCTGTACTTATATTCCTTCATTCATTAACCCATTCATTCAGGGCGTGAATGTTAAAGGCTGAGGATTAATAAAATATACAACGCAGCTTCCCCTGGCTCATAGGAGATACTGGCCAGCTAGGAAGACCGACAAATGAACAGAAAGTTGCAATGTAGGGGCCAGGTGTGGTGGTTTATATCTGTAATCCCAACACTTTGGGAGGCCAGTGTGGGAGGATAACATGAGGCCAGTTCAAGACCAGCCTGGGCAACAAGCAAGATCCCATCTCTACAAAAAATACAAAAATTAACCAGGCATAGTGGGACACACCTGTTGTCCCAGCTACATGGGAGGCTGAGGCAGGAGGATTGGTTGAGCCCAGGAATTCAAGGCTGCAGTGAGTTATGATTTCACCACTGCACCACAGCCTGAGCGACAGAGTAAGGCCCTGTCTCAAAAAAAAAAAAAAAAAAAAAAAAAAAAAGTTGCAATGTAAGGCCACATCCTGGGCCTAATATCTGGTGTTCAGTAGAAGTTTGTGGAATAAATACAGGATTGAAAGGGTGGTTTTGGGAAGATGCCAGAAAGGGTGAACATCTAGCTGGGTCTTTTTCTTTTTGAGACGGAGCCTCGCTGTGTTGCTCAGGCTGGAGTGCTATGGCACAATCTTGCTCACTGCAACCTCAGCTCCTGGGTTCAAGTGATTCTTCTGCCTCTGCCTCCCAAGTAGCTGGGATTACAGGCACCCGCCACCACACCTGGCTAAGTTTTGTATTTTTGGTAGAGATGGGGTTTTACCATGTCGGCCAGGCTGGTCTCAAACTCCTGACCTCAAGTTATCTGCCCGCCTCAGCCTCCCAAATTGCTGGGATTACAGACATAAGCCACTGCGCCCAGCCTTCTAGCTGGGTCTTAAAGGATCAATAAACTCACCAGGAAGGCAAGTAAGTCCGAGGCACATCCAGGGACTGCCTGTAACAAGGGGAAAAGGATCACATGTAACAAGGGGATGCTGGTTACATTTGCTGGGCTGGGGAAGGTTGCCCAGGGAATGGGGCCAGGGTAAGAAGAGGAAAAGGGCAAGGAGGGGCCCTGATGAGGAGTGACATTCAGGAAGGCAGACTCTGAAGAGAAGTCCTCCCCTACCCCTCAAGCCATCCCTGAGATCTCTACCCCAGCCCAGTGCCTACTCATCCTTCAAGGCTCATGTATCACTTCCTCCAGGAAGCCTTTTTGCCCAGCTCAGGCTGCCGTCCTCCTCCTTCCATGTGGTGCTCCCAGCACACTGTGCCACCAACCTTGTGACTGCCCACCTCCAGTCCTGTATTGGGTTGGCTTGTCTGTATGCTTGCCAGTCTCCCATCTGAGGCTGTATGCACAGTTCTGGTGATGCTGCCCCACCCGTGCACTAGTGGCTCCCTGGATTCTGGCCGGGCTATGCTGCCTATGGGATTCCATCATGCCGATGCACGAGGCTTGTAAAGAAAAGTGGATCCCAAAGCTAGAGTCTGAGTCGAGGGTTGCTGGGGGTGGCGTGGGCAGGGGGAGTTGGCCGGGGGAAGTGTATTTTATTCCACATCGCATAAGATTTTTACACTCATTGCCAGACGCAGTGGCTCACGCCTGTAATCCCAGCACTTTGGGAAGCCGAGGCGGGTGGATCACTTGAGGTCAGGAGTTCGAGATCAGCCCGGCCAATATGCTGAAACTCCATCTCTACTAAAAATACAAAAATTGGCCAGATCTGGTGGTGCACCCCTGTAGCCCAGCTACTCTGGAGGCTAAGGCAGGAGAATCGCTTGAACCCGGGAGGCGGAGGTTGCAGTGAGCCAAGATAGTGCCACTGCACTCCAGCCTGGGCGACAGAGCGAGACTGTGTCTCAGAAAAAAATAATAATAAATTGCGCTCTGTCTTCTTTTTTCGTTTGGTTTTGTTTTTGTTTTGAGACAGAGTCTCTCTGTCGCCCAGGCTGGAGTGCAGTGGCATGGTCTCGGCTCACTGCAGCCCCGCCTCCCAGGTTCAAGCAATTCTCCTGCCTCAGCCTCCCAAGTAACTGGTATTACAGCACCCGCCACTACGCCCGGTTAATTTTTGTATTTTCAGTAGAGACGGGTTTTCACCATGTTGGCCAGGCTAGATGATCCACCCACCTCGGCCTCCCAAAGTGCTGGGATTACAGGCGTGAGCCACCGCGCCCAGCCAGACTTTTACACTCTCGAGAGGGACTTTGGAAGTGCCGTGGGTGACAGCCCTTCTGAAGTCCCCAGGATCCTAGCTGGAAGGGATGGGTAATTAGAGCTGTTGTGCCTGGGTGACAAAGCCACAGAAGCCTGGTCCCTGGCGGAGTAACCGAAATGTCTGGAGAGGTGGGGCGGATGGCCAGGTTCAGGATAGTGAGAAGCAATACAGAGGCCGGGTAAGAGAGCCGCCCCATTTCTGGACAGGGCTGCAGGTGAAATACGCCGTCTGAGGGAAAGGAAAGAACTTCAGGTTCCATAAGTGTCCGCTAGGGGGCTACCGAGACTACAGCAGCTGGGTCGCCATGGTAACCACGGAGCTGCGGCTGTGTTGTCCCCAGGCAGTGGCGGGGAGGTACCGAGAACGCCCCAGGCGCAGCGTATCAGACACTGGGGCAGTGGGGGGCGGGGGCCTGTGGCCGTCAGCCCCAGGCAGGCCGTGAGCCCAGACCCAGGCAGAGATGAAGGACCCAGCTGACTTTCACCTTCGTGTTTTCTCACCTCTGCTCAGGTCACACCTTCACTGGTTGAACCGGACTTAGCAGTTATGGGAGAAAAAATTAAAATGGTGTTTGGGATCAGCCAAAACAGCTCCTGCATTGTACAGATGAAATAGCAACCCAAGGCCGGGCGCGGTGGCTCAAGCCTGTAATCCCAGCACTTTGGGAGGCCGAAAAAAAAAAAAAAAAAAATAGCAACCCAGAGAGGGAAAGGCACTTGGAGATCACACAACAGCAGACCTGGAAACAGCGAAGAGAAAGTGGAACAAAATGGAAGAAAGCAAAGCAAATGAGCAAAGCCCAGTCAAGCAATGTGTTCACTTTATTAGTAGTAGTAGTAGTATTTTGAGACAGGGTCTCACTCTGTCGCCCAGGCTAGAGTGCTGTGGTGCAATCATAGCTCACTGCAGCCTCAAACCTCGAACTCCTGGGCTCCAGCCGTCCTTTCGCCTTAGCCTTCCTCCTGTAGCTGAGACCACAGGCTCATGCTACCATGCCCAGCTAATTTTTGTATTTTTGTAGAGACAGGATCTCGCTTTGTTGCCCAGGCTGGTCTTGAACTCCTGACTTCATGTGATTCTCCGGACTCAGCTTCCCAAAGTGCTGAGATTAAAGGTTCAAGCCACTTCACTCAACATTCTATTTTTTAAATTACCACTTTTGAATTTAAATAGTTTTAAGCATAAGCTTTTACCTGGTGAATTTAAAAAGACATAATGCTACAGTGTAACTTAAGAATCCCTCCAGCAGATGACAGGCATCTTTTCCTTCCTACACCACATTCTTCCTCCTCCAACTAGTGTCCTTCTCTCTCTGGGCTTTAGTTTCATCTACACAATGAAGGAGATGTCTTAGTTCTTCTCAAAACCCATTACTCTCTGTAATAAAGCAAAGCCTTCGATGGTCCTACACTTTGGGAGGCCGAGGCGGGTGGATCATGAGGTCAGGAGTTTGAGATCAGCCTGGCCAACATGGTGAAACCCCATCTCTACTAAAAATACAAAAATTAGCTGGGTGTGGTGGTGGGCACCTGTAATTCCAGCTACTCGGGAGGCTGAGGCAGGAAAATCGCTAGAAATCAGAAGGCAGAGGTTGCAGTGAGCTGAGATCAAATCACTTCACTCCAACCTGGGTGAAAGAGTGAAACTCTGTCTCTAAATAAATAAATAAATAAAGCAAAGCTTTTATGTCATAAGCTTAATTCAGTTAATTCAGCACACATTCCCTGGGCACACGAGTGGGTAAGTTCCTCTTATGGGCAGAACCTGCTTGACTGTCAAATATCCCTGTAACTGGGCCCCTGGCAAGCCCAGCCTCAGGACAATCTAAGCCAGGTTCTTGGATTCATGTTTCTGGTTGTAGTGTTGGAGAACATTAGCCATGAACAAAAACTACCTCAGCTATAATATTTGCAAGTTAATTAATTTGCAAGTTTATTTAAAAATTCAGATACAAGGACAGGTGCAGTGGTTCATGCCTGTAATCCCAGCACTTTGGGAGATCAAGGTGGGCGGATCACTTGAAGTCAGGAGTTCGAGACCAACCTGGCTGACATGATGAAACCCTTTACTAAAAATACAAAAATTAGCCAGGTGTTGTGGTGGGCACCTGTAACCCCAGCTACTCGGGAGGCTGAGACAGAGGAATCGATTGAACCCGGGAGGCGGAGGTTGCAGTGAGCTCAGATCGCACCACTGCACTCCAGCCTGGCGACAGAGCAAGACTCTGCCTGAAATAAATAAATAAATTCAGATACAAACATAATTCAATAAATATAGCATGAGAATAATCTTGTTTAATTTTTTATTTATTTTTATTTTTTGGAGACAAGGTCTCACTCTGTGGCCCAGGCTGGAGTGCACTGGTGTGATCTCAGCTCACTGCAACCTCTGCCTCCCAGGTTCAAGTGATTCTTGTGCCTCAGCCTCCCAAGTAACTGGGACTACAGGTGAATACCATGAGGCCCGGCTAATTTTTGTAGTTTTAGTAGAGATAGGGTTTCACCATGTTGGCCAGGTTTGTCTCAAACTCCTGGGCTCAAGCAATCTGGCCGCCTCGGCCTCCCAAAGTGCTGGGATTACAGGCATGAGCCACTGCACCTGGCCCAATTTTGTTTAATTTCTAGTCCCTCACTCTTTCTCTGCCCTCCTTCTCTATCCTGTCCTTGGCTCATTTTGTCCACTTTATTTCTTTATTTTTTGCAATGGAGTTTTGCTCTGTTGCCCAGGCTGGAGTGCAGTGGCATGATTTCGAACAGCCACCGGACCAGGCTTTTTTTTTTTTTTTTTTTTTTTTTTTGAGACGGAGTCTCGCTCTGTCACCCAGGCTGGAGTGCAGTGGCGCGATACTGGCTCACTGCAAGCTCCACCTCCCGGGTTCACGCCATTCTCCTGCCTCAGCCTCCAGAGTAGCTGGGACTACAGGAGCCCGCCATCACGCCCGGCTAATTTTTTGTATTTTCAGTAGAGACGGTGTTTCACCATGTTAGCCAGGATGGTCTCGATCTCCTGACCTCGTGATCCGCCTGCCTCAGCCTCCCAAAGTGCTGGGATTACAGGTGCAGGCTATTTTTTTGTACTTTTAGTAGAGATGGGTTTTCACCATGTTGGCCAGGCTTGTCTCGAACTCCTGGCCTCAGCGATCTGCACGCCTGGGCTTCTCAAAGTTCTGGGATTACAGACATAAGCCACCATGGCCGGCCTTGTCCACTTTCTTGTCTCTAAGCACAGTCCTCTGCTTGGCTGCAAAAACCCTCAAATGCCATCTGTATCTTGAATGGCTATGTGGGATCAGTCCCCTTCCCACAACCAACCACATCCCAGGGTCATTGAATATCCTTGTCCTGGGGATGCAGAGGTATCTGGGGAAAGCCTTGCCTGGGTGGACATTCATGACTTCAAGCCCATGAGGAAAGCCTGGGGTAAAAGAGACCAGGCCACAGGGTGAGGGCAAACATGAGATGCTAGGGTGTCCAGAGTTGGTTCCCGCTGATGGGTTTATGGTCTCGCTGACTTCAAGAACGGAGCCGTGGACCTTCGCAGTGAGTGTTACAGCTCTTAAGGATGGCATGGACCCAAAGAGTGAGCAGTAGCAAGGTTTATTGTTAAGAGCAAAAGGACAAAGTTTCCATGGTGTTGAAGGGGACCACTGCTGCTGGCTGGAGGGGGTGGCCAGCTTTTAGTCCCTTATTTGTCTTCTCCCATGTTCTGTTTTTGTCCTATCAGAGTGCCCTTTTCTCAATCCTCCCTGTGATTGGCTACTTTTAGGATTCTGCTGATTGGTGCATTTTACAGAGCGCTGATTAGTGCATTTTAGAGAGCACTGACTGGTGCATTTTACAATCCTCTGCTAGCTACAGAGCACTGATTGGTGCATTTTCCAATCCCCTTGTTAGCTACAGAGTACTGATTGGTGTGTTTTACAATCCTCTTGTAAGACAGAAAAGTTCTCCAAGTCCCCACTGGACCCAGGAAGTCCAGCTGGCTTCACTGCTCACTAGGGTACTCCTGGGGCCCATCCATCAACTGACAAAGGGACAAGTGACTGGCTTGAGCAGGGCCTCTCTGGGATAGCCAGGTGGCTGAACTGGAGCCCAGTGTGAGGTCTCCTGACTGCTGACCCTTGTTACCTGGAGGGACTACATCGCCTTGAGGTGACACCACTTGTTTCTGGCCTGAGTCACCCGGGTTGAGATGAATCAAGAGTGTGTGGAAGGTTGGGCACAGCAGCTCATGCCTGTAATCCCAGCACTTTGGGAGGCAGAGGCCGGAGGATCACTTGAGCCCAGGAGTTCAAGACCAGCCTGGGCAACATAATGAGACCCCATTTCTATATAAATGACAATATATAAAAAAATAGTTTGTAGAGCCCTTCAGATTGGTCCAGGGTGGTAGAACTCCAGAGGAACTCAGACAGCTGGGGCTACTAGGTGCTCAGTGAACTTTTGTTGAACTGAAAGTCATTTTCTGGGGTTTGTGGAGGTGTCAGTAACCTGAATAAGATCAGACCTATCAGATGTCACCAAAGGGTGTCTGTAACAAGGCCCCAGATGCTCACAGCTCACTGTGTGGGTCTGGGGGACTGAGTGCCCGGGTTTTTTTTGTTATCTGCCCTCCCCAACATATATCTGAATAAGAAACTTTAATTAGATTGAACGAATGACAAACTGTGGTACAGTTTTCCATACAATAGCATAGTCTTCAACAATAAAATGGAATCAATTATTAATACGCATGATGACTTGGATGGATTTCAAGAGCGTTATTCTGAGTAAAAAGTAAATATAATCTCAAGTGCTCATATACTGCATGATTTCCTTTGTATAACATTTAAAAGTAATAGAGATTTTTTTTTTATTGTTATACTTTAAGTTCTAGGGTACATGTGCATAACGTGCAGGTTTGTTACATATGTATACTTGTGCCATGCTGGTGTGCTGCACCCATCAACTCATCAGCACTCATCAACTCGTCATTTACATCAGTTATAACTCCCAGTGCCATCCCTCCCCCCTCCCCCCAGTAATAGAGATTTTTAAAGTATAGAGATGGAGAATAGATCAGTGGTTGTCACGGATTAGAGAAGGAGCTAGAAAGGGTATCACCATAAGAGAGTAGCCCAGGCTGGACACAGTGGCTCACACCTGTAATCCCAGCACTTTGGGAGGCCGAGGTGGGCAAATCACGAGGTCAGGAGATCGAGACCATCCTGGCTAACACGGTGAAACCCCGTCTCTACTAAAAAATACAAAAAACTAGCCGGGCGAGGTGGCGGCGCCTGTAGTCCCAGCTACCTGAGAGGCTGAGGCAGGAGAATGGCGTGAACCCGGGAGGCGGAGCTTGCAGTGAGCTGAGATCCGGCCACTGCACTCCAGCCTGGGTGACAGAGCGAGACTCCGTCTCAAAAAAAAAAAAAAAAAAAACAGGAAGAAATTATTGGTGCATATAATTAAACTGTGAAACTAGCAGGGCTAGAGCTGCACGCAGGGCCAGCTAACTTGGGACTGGCATAAAAAGAACTCCTCTCTCTTTCTCTCTGTCTCTCTCTCTCTGCCGCCTCCTCTCCCTTCCCTCCTCCCATCTCCCTCTCCCATCTCCTCTTCCACCCTCATCTCTTCCTCCCCTCTGTCTCTCTCAGCTTGCACCCTGGACTCCTGTCTGTGTAATGGCTTCCAGTCCTCACAGCTCTGCTACAATCTAGGGGGAAAGGCTTCCTTCTGTAGAGCATCTACATAAAACATCCAAGGGAAGCATCTGATTGGCCTGCTTTGGGTCACATGGAGTCTGTGATTGCCCCCATCACCAGAACTTCATAGAGGAGGAGGAAGAACTGCCCCTAAAGGAAGAGGGTGCTCTTACTGAGAGATGAGGGAAGGGATGCTGGGTGGGTGGGTGGTGTAGGGGAGAGATCCCATTACAACATATAAAATAGGTAAACGTACATATTGATTAATAGAAAATTAGTTCCTAAATCTATTGGGTATAAGAAAACAATTTTTTAATGCAGTTCAGGTTCCGGTGTGGTGGCTTGTACACACGGTGTTGGTCATCAGATCAGCGCCATCCAGTCTGTCAAGCACAGAGGGGCAGAAAGCCCTGGAGAAGAACGATGCTCAGCCTACAGAGTCAGAGGCAGGCCAGAAGGGACCCTGGAGGGCCCTTGAAGACAGAGGCTCAACTGTGACATGGGAGGGTATACAGCTCTGGGGATAGCGGCTTCTTGGATCCTGGGTGACACTTGGTGTCAGAGTGGGCTTGGCAAGTTTCTTAAATTCTCTGAACCTGTTACCCCAGGTGTCAAATGGGGATGAGAATATCTACCTCACAGGTTGTTAAATTCAGTTGAGATAACGTATGTGAAGTGCCTCGCCCTGTCTCCTGCCGGTATTGCTGCCATGCGGTTGGCTTTAGAGCAGTATTGCGTGGCAGAGGACGGCAGGTGGCGCTCGAGCCCAGCAGTTTTGAGATGCATGCCGGAGAAAGTCGAGGCAAAGCAGGCGCCTGGTGTCAGCAGAGGAAAGGTAGCCGGGGTGCTGGGACACGCTTTCTCGAGGTCGAAAGCGGGTGGGCGCGCATCTCGTCCTCCGACCCCTCAGAGGAGGTCAGAAGCTACCCAGGCCCCACTTAGCGGTTCAGCCCTGTTTTCCCGCCAGGGGACCCGGGTTCCCTGTTGCTCTGGGAATCGCAGGTTCTCCGGCTTAACAGAAGCGGATCTGGCTACGTTCGCCGGGTCCCATCACCTCTCACGGTTTTCGTGGAAACCAGAGGGTGGGGCACTTTAATTAACGTTTTAAGTTACCGAAAGTTGGATATTCTTGTGTTATGGGGGAGACCCACTCCGGGCCGAGGGAGGAACTGGAGGTCCAATCCACGTGAATGTTAATGTTTTGTTTTCTTTTGTTTTTTGTTTTTTGGGTTTTTTGTTTTTTTGTTTTTGTTTTTTTTAGAGACAGGGTCTCGCTCTGACCATAGCTCACTGCACCCTCGATCTCCTGGACTCAAGCGATACTCCTGCCCCAGCCTCACAAGTAGCTGGGCCACCACGCCTGGCTCATTTTTGTTTGCTTCTGTTTTTGTTTTGTTGTTGTCGTTGTTGTTGTTGTAGAGACAGGGGTGGGGCGGGGGGGGGTCTCACTATGTTCCCCTGACTGGTCTCAAACTCCTGGGCTCAAGCGATCCCCCCGCCTCGGCCTCTCAAAGTGTTGGGATTACAGGTGTGAGCCACCAAACCCGGTCCCTCGTGGATGTTTTTGTTTTTTATTTTTTGTGAGTACACAGCAGGTGTATATATTTATGGGGTCTATGAGAGGTTTTGATACAGACATGCAACGTGAAATAAGCACATCATGGAGAATAGGGTCCTCGTGGATATGAAAGATAGAACAGGCAGGCCGGGCGCGGTGGCTCAAGCCTGTAATCCCAGCACTTTGGGAGGCCGAGACGGGCGGATCACGAGGTCAGGAGATCGAGACCATCCTGGCTAACCCGGTGAAACCCCGTCTATACTAAAAAATACAAAAAACTAGCCGGGCGACGTGGCGGCCGCCTGTAGTCCCAGCTACTCGGGAGGCTGAGGCAGGAGAATGGCCTAAACCCAGGAGGCGGAGCTTGCAGTGAGCTGAGATCCGGCCACTGCACTCCAGCCTGGGTGGCAGAGCGAGACTCCGTCTCAAAAAAAAAAAAAAAAAAATAGAACAGGCAACAAGGAAGGCAGAAAAGGCAGGCATTTGACGTTAATGACGGGTCCCCGATGCTCTCCCAGGCTGGAATGGGACTAGGTCCCGCTGAATGCCTCATCCTCCGCCCTCCAAGCCCAGGAGCGTCCTCTTGCCCACCGGGCGCGGGGTTTGAAAAGGTTTTGGGACACCACTCGGGCACCTGGAGACCTCTGCCAGTCTCTCTGGTCCCGCCCCTGCGTTCCCGGTTTCCGGTGAACGTGCGAGTAGGTCTTTTCTGCCTTCCAACTCTTGAGTAGCTAGCAGAACCCAGAGGAACTAGCGGAACCCCAGGCCGTTGTCATGGAGACAGCGCGCCGAACTATGTGGTTCCTGATTGGCTGGGAGAAACATCCCCGCCCTCCCCTTCCCGCCGGTGGCTAGGCTGCGTACAGGGAGATGAGGACCCGCGGGAGAAAATGGCTGCGGGCTCTTAGCACCAGGGGTCTTCTGCGCTTTGCAACCCGACGACAACGGCTGGGACGGAGTCTGGCTTCCAGACCCCCTGCGGCCGGTGCTGGGCGAGGCAAAGCTGCGCTTCCTCTGCAACTAGCCTGCCGCTTCCCTCCCTGCGCCCCCTCCCCTAGCCCCGAGCGCGGACCTGGAGCCGAGAGGAAGGGGCAGTGCCTCGAACCCGGGGCCGCAGTCGAGGGGCGCGCGTCGTTGCTCTGGGACTCACTGCCGACCAACCCCCATTCCTCAGGGGCTCGGCCCCTTCCCCAAGGTTCAGGACGTAGAGCCTGGGCGGGGCCCCCTCCCCAGCAGCAGTCAGCGGACCTGCACGAGTCAGACTACACTTCTGGTGCACCTGGGACCTTGGTGCGCTGGGTTGAGGGCTTGGGGGTGGTTCTGGTTGGGGTGGCGTTTTGGAACTGTGCGCAGGAGCGGATGAATTCCCCCGAGTTTTCTGTGTGTGTCTCTGTCTGTGCAGAAATCCGAGCCAACCACTAGAGCTCTGTGAATGGGGAGAGCTTCACCCTCCAAAATATCCAGCTGGTCCCCTCTCCCATAGCAACTCAAGGTTTTATAAATAATAATCTTTGAGACCCGGTGCGATGGCTCACGCCTGTAATCCTAGCACCTGGGAGGAGAGGCGGGCGGGTCACTTGAGCCCGAGTTGGAGTTCAATAAGGCCAAAAGTGTAAACAACCCAGATGCCCACCAACTGATGAATGACTAGACAGAATGTGATATATCCATATAATCATATATTATTAAGCAGTGCAAAGGATTGCTTTGCTGATATGGGCTACAACATGGGTGAACCTCAGAAGCACTACTGTTATAGGAAAGCGGTCGCTGTCCAGACCCCAAGAGAGGGCTCTTGGCTCTCTCGCAAGAAAAAATTTAGGGCGAGATCCACAATGCAAAGCAAAAGCAAGTTTACTAAGAAAGTAAAGGAATAAAAGAATGGCTGCTCCATAGACAGAAGGCTGCTGGTTGCCCATGTTAATGGTTATTTCTTGATGATCTACTAAACAAGGGGTGGATTATTTATGCCTCCCCTTTTTAGACCATTTAGGGTAACTTCCTGATGTTGTCATGGCATTTGTAAACTGTCATGGCGCTTTTGGGAGTATAGCAGTGAGGACGACCAGAGGTCACTCTTGTCGCCATCTTGGTTTTGGTGGGTTTTAGCCGGCTTCTTTACTGCAACTTGTTTTATCAGTAAGGACTTTATGACCTGTATCTTGTGCCATCCTCCTATGTCATTCTGTGACTTAGAATGGCTTAACCCTCTGGGAATGTAGCCCAGTAGGTCTTAGCCTCATTTTACCCAGCTCCTATTTAAAATGGAGTTGCTCAGGGTCACATGCCTCTGACACGATAAGTGAAAGCAGCCAATCATACACATACAAACAAATACATACTGCATGACTGCAATGTGAAATGTCCAGAATAGGCAAACTATGTAGAGAAAAAGTAGAACAGTGGTTGCCTAGGACTGCAAGGTGGCAGGGTAGGATTATGGAATGGCTACTAATGGGCATAAGTTTTCTTTTGGGGATGATGAAAATGTTCTAGAATTAGATTGTAGTGATGGTTGTATAAATACTGAATTATACACTTTAAACTGTGAGCTCTATAGTATATGATTTATATCTCAATAAAGCTGTTAGAAAAAGAAAGGGCCTGGTGTGGTGGCTCACGCCTGTAATCCCAGCACTTTGGGAGGCCAAGATGGGTGGATTGCCTGAGGCCAGGAATTCGAGACCAGCCTGGCTAACATGGTGAAACCCCGTCTCTACTAAAAATACAAAAATTAGCTGGGCGTGGTAGCTGGCGCCTGTAATCCCAGCTACTCAGGAGGCTGAGGCAGGAGAATCGCTGGAACTCAGGAGGCGGAGGTTGCAGTGAGCTGAGATTGCACCATTGCACTCCTAACTGGGCAACAAGAATGAAACTCCATCTCAAAAAAAAAAAAAAAAAAAAAAAGGGGTGGAGTAGGGAGAAAGGTGGGATGTAGAGAAATTCTAGGAGCTCCAGAAAAGGCAGTATTAGCAGCCAATGGAGGAAAGAGTTCCAGGGAGATAAGTGCCAGATAGCATAAGATAAAATCTGCCTGATGTCTATTCAAGTCGTCAACTAGCTAATCACTGGTCATGTTGGCAAAATCAGTATCAGAGTAAGGTGAAGGTAGAAGCCAAACAACAGTCAAACAAGGCATGAATGGGAAATGAGGACTTGGTCTTCACAAGATGGTATACTTTTTCGAGAAGTTCAGATGACATGGGTAGGGGTAAAGAAGAATGGCAGCTGAGAGACATCTGGGGACAAGAAATCTCTGTGTGTGTGTACCTGACTCTCAGAAGGGAGAGATTTAAGCATGGTTATAAGTCTGATGGAAAAAGACAAAAGAAAAAACAAAATGTGAGATGTAGAAGAAATATGGATGATAGATTAGAAGGGATTGGGGACCAAGGACCCCGAGAGAGAGCACTTTTCTCCAAATCAGTAAAGGAACATCTCTAAGACTGGAGGTAAAGTGGAGAAGTGGGCTTGAAAATGGGTTAAAAAATTGTCAACAGGCTCATTTTCCCAGCAGTTTTCAACTGGCATGATACTGGATTTTGTAGGTCAGTTTCAGCACAAGGTGGGGATAAAAGAATCAAGAGCCCTGGTAGGAAAAAAGTTCAGTTGACTGGCTGTGAGGTCTTCATAAAGGAGGAAAAGAAACAAATGCTGACATTAAGAGAAAATGAGAGATCAAGAGGCCATAGGGACTTTTGTGACATATAGTCAACCCACTGAAGTCCCTCTTTATCCTCCAAAACAATATAATAACCTTAGAACCTTTAATCTCTCATCAGGAGCACCTTGATTTTCTTCTGTTGACCTGGATTTTAGTTTCATCTTTTTTTAAACCCACAAGACATAATCAATAGTTTTATATAGTCAATTTTAATTTAGATTTACACATAGATTTACCACTTTATTTGTTCGCTGTTTCATTGTCTATATATGACTTTTCATGTGGAATCATTTTCCTTCCATTTGAAAGACACCCAACTTTAATGAGTCTCTGTTGATGACATTCTGTTTTTTGTTTTTCAAAAAATCCCTCTATTTAATCCTCATTCATGAAGGTATAATTCCAGCTGTCTTCTATTGTTGCCATCTTCTAATTCTCCTTTTTTGTTGTTGTTTTGAGACAGAGTCTTGCTCTGTTGCCCAGGCTGCAGTGCAATGGTGCAATCTCAGCTTACTGCAACCTCCACCTCCCAGGTTCAAGCCATCCTCCTGCCTCAGCCTCCCAAGTAGCTGGGAGCCATCACACCCAGCTAGCCATCTTCTAATTTTCATTCCTTCAAAGGTAATATGTTTTTTCTCTCTTGGATTTTAAAGATCTTCTTTGATATTCTACAGTTTCACTATGATGTGTCTCAGTGTAAATTTATTTTTGTTTATCTGGCTTGGAGTGTCAGGATTCCAGAATCTTTAAATTTATATCTTTCATCAGTTCTGGAAATTTTCACCCTTTATCTTTTTCAAATATTGCCTCGATTCTCTTCTTTTCTTCTTCTGGAACCCAGATTAGATGTGTTATAGCTCTCTGCCTTTTTTAAACTTTTTTTCATCTCCTTGTCCATTTGTGGGTAATTTCCTCAGATCGACCTTCTATTCACTAATTTTCTCATTGGCTGTGTCTAATCTATTGTTAACCCTGTGCATTACTTTTTTTTTTTTTTTTTGAGACGGAGTCCCGCTCTGTCGCCCAGGCTGGAGTGCAGTGGCCGGATCTCAGCTCACTGCAAGCTCCGCCTTCCGGGTTCACACCATTCTCCTGCCTCAGCTTCCCAAGTAGCTGGGACTACAGGCGCCCACCACCTCGCTCGGCTAGTTTTTTGTATTTTTTAGTAGAGATGGGGTTTCACCGTGTTAGCCAGGATGGTCTCGATCTCCTGACCTCATGATCCGCCCGTCTCGGATTACATTTTTAACTTAAAGATTTTCTTTCTTTTTTTCTTTTTGAGACAGTGTCTTGCTGTGCAGCCCAGGCTGGAGTGCAATGGCGTGATCTAGGCTCACTGCAACCTCTGCCTCCCGGGTTCAAGTGATTCTCTTGCCTCAGCCTCCCGAGTAGCTGGGACTACAGGCACATGCCACCACGCCTGGCCAATGTTTTGTATTTTTAGTAGAGACAGGGTTTCACTGTATTAGCCAGGATGGTCTCGAGCTCCTGACCTCGTGATCCACCCGCCTCGGCCTCTCAAAGTGCTAGGATTACAGGTGTGAGCCACCGTGCCTGGCCATTTTTTAAATTCTATTTGGTTCTTAAGATTTTGGACTCTTGTTCTTTATTCATATGTCCAACCCCTACTTTAGTCTATTAAAATAAATTTTTGACGACTGGGCATGGTGATCAGATCACGAGGTCAGGAGATTGAGACCAAACTGGCTAACACAGTGAAACCCCGTATCTACTAAAAATATAAAAAATTAGCCTAGCTTGGTGGCAGGTGCCTGTAGTCCCAGCTACTCGGGAGGCTGAGGCAGGAGAATGGCGTGAACCCATTGGGAAGCGGAGCTTGCAGTGAGCCGAGATCACGCCACTGCACTCCAGCCTGGGTGACAGAGGGAGACTCTGTCTCAAAAAATAAATAAATAAAAATGAAATAAAATAAAATTAATTTTTGAAACATATTAGACATAGTATTATAAATTTTGTGTCTGACACTGACAACTCCCTATATTTGAGGTTATGAATATTATACTATTTTTTCTACTGTCTGTCATTCATGGTTCCATGTTTTCTGCATGTGCTTTGTGTTTGTGATTCATGACTGTGAGCTCATATTTTTTGGGATTACATTTGGGGAAGTCCTTTGAAGCCTGGACTGGAGGTAAGTTCTCCCAGACTGGATTTATGTTTGATTCTGCCAGATGCCTGGAAGCACTGTTAGCCGAGAACCAATTTAAACTACATTCTCAGCTTGCAGTTTTTTGAACCACCCAGGGACTGTGAATACAGGTTGTAATTCCACATAGGAACTAGCTTTGGTTACAAATTCTCAGGAAAGATATCCACCAACCACCTCCACCAATCCCCCTACTCATTGTGAAAGTTTGAAACAGGTAATTTACCTTGCAGTCCCTGCCATGGGAGTATTCATCTATGGAGTCCTAATTTTCATTGGGTGGTGGAGAGTGTCTTCTATTAGATATCCTACTTTGGATGGGGTATGGGTTTTGTCACTTGGCTCTTGTGCCTACAGGACCATGAAAAACAAAGCTCTTAGCTTTGTGCAATGGCAGTATCGCAAAAATGAGGTTTATCTGAGGCACAATTACTGCTAATTGAAAACTTTTCCCAACACACTGCCATAATGACTTGAACTATACTAGACATTGGCAATTTAATTTTTGACAGTCTCTATGGAGACTGAAGGGAAAAAAAAGAAAGAAAAACAGAGCTCAAGTTTGCCTCATTTGGCAAATGATCCCCAGGTGAAAGCTAGCATTCCGTGTTCTGCCTACTACTCTAAGTTATTCATTTTGTTTGGGTTTGGGCTTCTCTGTATTCCTTACCAATTTTCTAGCTTATCAATACATTTTAAAAGATTTTTAAAATGTTTTATCCAGCATTAAGGTTGCTGAGCCACACTCTCAGAAGCAGAAGTGCATCTGTGAGTTCCTTAGAGGAAACCAATAGATACCTGACTTGGAACACCCAGCTCTGCTTCAGCTTCCTTCATTCTCCAACTGGGCGTGAGCTTCTTCTCACATCCAGTTAATTCCACAGCCTCTTACCATTGTGAACTGCACACCTCTCCCCAGGGGGCTGAAGCCCAATTATTTTCCAGTACCTGTACTTTCTACACAAACAGCAGAAATTTAGGTTGCTCTCCTTACAAACAGCGTTGTTCTCTTTCCCTTTTCTCTGGGAGGTAGCGGGGCAGTTTTTAAAACCTCCCCCTCTCCTGGGTAGGCTCAGTGTTTGAGTGCTCTTTCTCACATTCATCTTGCAGGTGGGAGTGGGGGTGAACACTGCCTTCCGCACTAGGCAGAAGGCTTGCTCGTCTGAGGAATTATTTTTCTTTCTTTTGAGAGAGGGTCTTGCTCTGTCACCCAAGCTGGAGTACAGTGGCACGATCTCAGCTCACTGCATCCTCACCCTCCTCTATCTCAAGGTGATCCTCCCACCTCATGCTCCCCAGTAACTGGGGACTACCGGTGTGCCACCACACCTGGCATTATTATTATTATTATTACTATTATAGAAACAAGGTCTCACTATGTTGCCCAGGATGGTCTGGAACTCCTAGGCTCAAGCGATCCTCCCTCCTCAGCCTCCCAAAGTGTGGGAATTACAGGCCACTGTGTCTGGGTAGGGACTTTTCCTTTTCTTTCCCATCATACTCTTATATAGCCTGGGAAAGAAGGGTGGCATTGAGTCAATGGTTAATAGTAACAGAGCAAATTCAGAATTCAGCACCCAGCTTCCTTTGATGAGACCTGAGAGGTTCTCACCCCAAATGTTTTCATCTTTCCTTAGAATATAGATCTTAATCCTCAATTCTGAGTCCTGGTTACCAATTTTGGGACAATAGGAAAAATTCCTCTTATTCTCTCATAGTGATTCCACTGCTGTTACTAAGCCAATGACTCTCATCACACAAAGTAAAATCCACACCCCTCATCACAACCTCCAAAGCCTTGCTCCATCAAGCCCCAGTCTACCTGCCCTACCTCTGCTCTGCTCACTCTCTTATCCCTCACTCTGCTAAGCTACATTAGGCATCTATCTGTTCCTAAGTACACCAAGCTTATTCCCATCTGAGAGCTTTTGCACCTTCAGTTTCTTCAGCCTGGAATTCTTTTCCCCTTGTGCACCTGCAGTTGGTTTTTTTTTTTTTTTTTTTTTTTTTTGGTGGTGGTGGTGGTGGTGGGTGGTGGTGGTTTTTTTTTTTTTTTTTTTTTTTTTTAGGACGGGAGGTTCTCGGCTCTGCCGCCCAGTGGCAGTGTAGTGGCCAGATCTCAGCTCACTTGCGAAAGCTCCGGGCCCCTGTTTTCCGCCATTCTCCTGCCTCGCTCCCGAGCTAGGCTGGACTACAGGCGACCGCCCAGGTCGGCCGTGTTTTTGGTATTTTTGTTAGAGACGGGTTTTCACCATGTTAGGCAGGATGGTCTCGATCCTCCTGAGCTCGTTGATTCCACCCGTCTCGCCCCCAAAGTGGGGGGGATTACGGGCTTGAGCCACCGCCACCGCACCCGGCCCTGTGGTGGTGGTTTTTTTGTTTGTTTTTGAGACAGTCTCCATCTCTTACCCATGTTGGAGTACAGTGGTGCAGTCTTGGCTCACTGCAACCTACACCTCTGGGGTTCAAGTGATTCTCCTGCTACAGCCTCCCGAGTAGCTGGGACTACAAGTGCATGCCACCACACCCTGCTATTTTTGTATTTTTAGTAGAGATGGAGTTTCACCATGTTGGCCAGGCTGGTCTCAAACTCCTGACCTAAGGTGATCCGCCCCCCTCAGCCTCCCAAAGTGCTAGGATTATAGGCGTGAGCCACCATGCCCAGCCTGCAGTTGCCTTAGTTGCAGCTACTAAGTCACTTGCCTCAGGCCTCCCGGTCCACTCTAATTCATACTTCTGAATTATGCGTTCTGCTAATTCCAGAGCACTATATTCACAAAGCAGTGATAGAAAGTATTCATTAATTTATATATATATATTTTTTTGAGACAGAGTCTCACTTTGTCGCCTAGGCCAGAGTGCTGTGGTGAAATCACAACCCACCACAACCTCTGCTTCCCAGGTTCAAACAATCTTCCCACCTCAACCTCCCAAGTAGCTGGGACTTGACAAACGCACACTATTGCAACCAGTTAATGTTTGTATTTTTTGTGGAGACGGGTTTTGCCATGTTGCCCAAGCTGGTCTTTTAATTCCTGGGCTCCTCCTTCCTCAGCCTCCCTGTGCAATTGACATGTTATTTCATTACTTGGTAGCCCCTTGCGCAGGATTTTGTGTTTGGGACAAGCCAACAGTAATGGAAATTTTCTTCCTCTTTTTTTGTTTTGTTTTGTTTTGTTTTTTGAGATGAAGTTTTGCTCTTGTTGCCCAGGCTAGAGTCCAATGGTGCAGTCTCGACTCACCGCAACCTCTGCCTCCTGGATTCAAGTGATTCTCCTGCCTCAGCCTTCTGAGTAGCTGGGATTACAGGCATACGCCACGATGCCCGGCTACTTTTGTATTTTTAGTAGAGACAAGGTATCTCCATGTTGGTCAGGCTGGTCTCGAACTCCTAACCTCAGGTGATCCACCCGCCTCAGCCTCCCAAAGTGCTGGGATTACAGGCTTGAGCCACCGCACCTGGCATAAAGCATTTATTTTTGAATGTTCATATTTTTGATAAAGCAGTGTGACATCGGGAACATTTTGTTTCAGTCATTTTCTACCATGTTGGTATGCGATGCTCTAATTTTAAGAAATCAAGCTGAAATCTAGGAAATGTAGACTGAATGTCTGTGATATATAACACATAATTACATAAACCTAATAGCTGTATCTAAAAGTTGACCTATCTTTGTGTTAAAAATTACCATCCGGGCCAGGTGCGGTGGCTCAAGCCTGTAATCCCAGCACTTTGGGAGGCCGAGACGGGCGGATCACGAGGTCAGGAGATCGAGACCATCCTGG
>NW_016814762.1:141916-181876 GCF_001698545.2 Rhinopithecus bieti | reverse complement strand
CCCCCCCGCCCCCAGAAGTCCAGCCTTCACCTTAATTAGTGCGAGGCTGATTCGTGAACCCATTTATTCTTGTGGCAGAGGGGTATTTTCTAGAAGCATCACAACTCTAAGGTTATCCATTGATTTACATATTGGTGAAAATACACCAAGATCCAGAGAATATCTGTATCTTTGAATCTACACTCTCTTTAAATTAAGGAAAAATGATAGACTGTAGTTGCTAGGTGTGTGAGACATCAAGATCAATCCAAATAAAAATACCAAGTTGCCAGCTACAGTGGCTCACACCTGTAATTCCAGCACTTTGGGAAGCTGAGGCAATAGGATCGTTTAAGCCCAGGAGTTTGAGACCAGCCTGGGCAACGTAGACTCTGTCTCTGCAAAAAAACAAAAAATTGAAAAGTAAAAAGATAAAAATACCAACTTAGTAATGTCCTTTAAAAGCAGTTTATATAAATTAAGCATACAATACATCATGCTTTTTTTTTTTTTTTTTTTTTGTGAGACAGGCAGGATCTCTCTCTGTCACCCAGTCTGGAGAACAGTGGCATGATCTTGGCTCACTGCAACCTCTGCCATGGTGCACGTCACCATGCCTGGCTAATTTTTGTATTTTTTATTTATTTTATTTTATTTTTTGAGACAGAGTCTCATTCTGTTGCCCAGGCTGAAGTGCAGTGGCTTGATCTCGGCTCACTGCAAACTCCACCTCCTGGGTTCAAGTGATTCTGCTGCCTCAGCCTCCCTAGTAGCTGGGATTACAGGTGTGCACCACTACACCCAGCTAACTTTTTTGTATTTTAGTAGAGTTGGTTTTACCATGTTGGCCAAGCTGGTCTCAAACTCCTGACCTCAATTGATCCGCCCACGTCAGCCTCCCAAGGTGCTGGGATTACAGGTGTGAACCACCACACCTGGCCTAATTTTTGTATTTTTTGTAAAGATGGGGTTTTGTCAGGCTGGTCTTGAACTCCTAAGCTCAAGTGATCTGCTCACTTCAGCCTCCCAAAGTGTTGGGATTACAGGTGTGAGCCACCACAGCTGGGCACATGCCACCATACCCAGCTAATTTTTGTATTTTTAGTAGAGATGGTGTTTCACCATGTTGGCCAGGATGGTCTTGATCTCCTGACCTCCCAAAGTTCTGGGATTACAGGCTTGAGCCACCAGGTCCGGCCTGCCTTTTCGAATAAATATATTTATATTTACTTCTTATTATATGTTTCTGTTTTACAGGGATGAGCCTTAAGGAGTAAGACACCTGACAATACTAAAACAAGACAGTTACTTGGTTTGAGGACAGCCAGAGCACATCATGATCATTATCCCTTTTACATGCAAAGTGTCCTCCATAGGCTTGTGAGAATTAGATGACTTAACACCTCATCAGGGACTCCAGTCTTTTCCGTGGTGGGAGGTTACCTTTTTAGTGGTGAAAGTGGATTCATGTTCTGAGCAGTGAATTTTAAGGACCACTGTAAACTTTACTTTTAAAGCTATGTTCCCCGAACACCATGGCTCAGTTGCATTCTCATTGAATGGCCTGATGATGTCCACGTGGGTTATCTAACTCAGGCTGCAGATGATAACCAGGGATGAAGGACGGAACAGAATACTGGTCCTAAATGGGGCTTTTCAGGCAGAAATTTTCCTTTAGCAGTGGTTCCCCTTCTCTGAGCATGGCCTTCAGGGGAATGCAAAGATGAGTAATGAGTCCTGTGACTGCTTAACTGTAAAGTTGATTTAGTGGAAGCAGATAGTCTTCTGCAGAAGTAGAGCACAAGAGAGCTGGTGTCACGTGTTGCTGCAGAGGTCCAGAGGCTGCTTGGAGTTAAGAGAGGGGCCAGGACATTCTGCCAGTGGGAAGAAGTCAGTGCAGTTTTCACCTTTGAATAGGAGCAGAGCCTAAGCAGGTGAAAACAAAAGGGGTCTGTAATCCCAGTACTTTGGGAGGCCGAGGCAGGCGGATCACTTGAGGTCAGGAGTTCAAGACCAGCCTGGCCAACATGGTGAAACTCTGTCTTCATTAAAAATACAAAAATTACCCAGGCACGGTGACAGGCGCCTGTAGTCCCAGCTACTAGGGAGGCTGAGGCAGGAGAATCACTTGAACCTGGGAGGTAGAGTTTGCGATGAACTGAGATCCCACCACTGCCTTCCAGCCTAGGTGACAGAGTGAGACTCCATCTCAAAAAACAAAACAAAACCCAAAAAACAAAAGGGAGAGGGTAGAGTTGATTGACTTGGTGAATCAGGCGAGTTGGGAGGCAAGAAGATGGGGGGGGCATGTTCATTAAAGCATTGTTCTGTGTAACATCAGCAATGGGCTGCTGGCAGTGGGTAGAGGAGAATGGAAGGAGTTTGGACTTGTTCTTTTTGGCCTTGTAACTCATTCATTCATTCGTCATTCATTCATCTGCTCATTCACCAGATAGTCACTGATGTGTCAGGCACTTTTCTAGGCAGTTGGGATACTTCAGTGAACAAAATTAGAAAGGACTCTGCTCTCAAGGAGCTTACCTTCTAAAGAGGGCAGACAAGAATTCAGTAAATAAGTAAATTGTGTGGTATCCTAGATGGCAGTAGTATCTCAAATGGGAAAAAAGGTAGAGAAAGGTAAGGGCGATTGAGTGGGGAGGTGGGGGTTTTGTAGTGGGGTGCAATTTAAAATGATGTGGTCAGGGAAAGCCTTATCCTTATTGAGATGGTGACATCTGAGCAGACTTGAAGGAGATGAGGGAGTTGATGTCTAGAGGAAGAATGCTCTGGGCAGAGGGAACAGCCTAGCGGCAGGATGTGTGTCTGGTGTATTCAAGGAGCAACAAAGAGGCCAGTGTAGCTTGAGCTGATGATTTGGGGCAGGGAACTAATACGACTTCTTAGATTTTTTTAAAGATTGCCATGAGTGATGAATCCTAGGAGAAAAACTTTGATATTATATTTGATAATAGTTCCTTTGGAGAGGTGTTTTGATGAGTGGGACCTTTCCCCTGAGCATAGTTAACAAATTCCTGAACTGGCTCCATCTGAAGCAGGATGGGACTGGGAGCAGAGATGGAGGAGCTGGGATACCCATTTAGAATGTTTACATAGATATAGCTATGTATCTATAGGATCATTAGTAGCAATGTCTATGTAAACATTATGCATCCTCATTTGCTTTTCTTTCTTTTCTTTTTTTTCTTTTTTCTTTTTTTTTTTTTTTTTTTTTTTGAGATGGAGTCTTGCTCTATCGCCAGGCTGGAGTGCAGGGGCGTGATCTTGACTCACCGCAACCTCCAACTCCCTGGTTCAAGCGATTTTCCTGCCTCCACCTCCCGAGTAACTGGGATTACAGGCATGCACCACCATGCCCAGCTAATTTTTGTGTTTTTAGTAGAGATGGGGTTTCACCATGTTGACCAGGATGGTCTCGATCTCCTGACTTCGTGATCTGCCCACCTCAGCCTCCCAAAGTACTAAGATTTTAGGCGTGCGCCACTGCGTCTGGCCTGCCCCTTTTTTTTGAGGGGGGACGGAGTCTCGCTCTGTCACCTGGGCTGGAGTGCAGTGGTGCAGTCTCGTCTCACTGCAACCTCCGCCTCCCGGGTTCAAGCAATTATCCTGTCTCAGCCTCCCAAGTAGCTGGGATTACAGGTGTGCGCCACCACACCCAACTCATTTTTTGTATTTTTACTAGAGAGGGGTTTTACTCTATTGGCCAGACTGGTCTCAAACTCCTGACCTCAAGTGATCCACCCGCCTCAGCCTCCCAAAATGCTGGGATTACAGGTGTGAGCCACCCCATTGGCTTGCCTTTTTTTCATCACACGTGTACTACATTTTTAGTTAGGAAACAAAAAAGGCATTTGCCATTCTTAAATTTGAAGCCACCAGAACAGTGAGAAATGAGAGAAGTTTTAAGCTAGGTGTAGTGGCACACACACCTATAGTGCCAGCCACTTGGGAGGCTGAGGTGGGAGGATCACTTAAGCTCAGGAGTTTGAGGCTACAGTGAGCTATGATTGCACTACTGCACTCCAGCCTGGGCAGCAGAGAGAGATCCCATCTCAAAAAAAAAAAAAAAAAAATTTAAAATTAAAACAGAAAGAAAAGAGAAATGAGGGAAGTTTTATAAGAAAATGCTACATATGGAGACCAGATCTCTTCATGTTAGAGAAGAGATTTCCTTGATAGGAAATGGGGAGGAGGGGTCATGGCCTGGTCTCTGTTGACTCTGGATCCCAAAAGCTCTGGTTAGATCAGGGTGAACAGACCCAGCAAAACCTGGCTTAGGTCACCCAAACTCAGATAAGATGCTCCTGGGGCCACCAGGGGAAACCAGACGAGCTGAATCAGGTCAGGATGTTTGTGGTCAAGGATGTCTGAGCTTCCTCTGTCCAGAGGTTCCCCTTCTCAGCTTTGACCTGAGCTAGCAGGAGGTGGTCTCTAAGCCTTAGCACAGATTGCACCTTCCCCTGTGTAAGGTTAGGTACTGCTCCTATATGTGCCCATAACATCTGTGAACACCTTTTTTTTTCTTTTTTTTTTTTTGAGATGGAGGCTCACTCTGTCGCACAGGCTGGAGTGCAGTGGTGTGATTTCAGCTCACTGCAACCTCCGCCTCCCAGGTTCAAGCAATTCTCCTGCCTCAGCCTCCCGAGTAGCTGGGACTACAGGCACGTGCCACCACGGCCAGCTAATTTTTTGTATTTTTAGTAGAGAAGGGGTTTCACCGTGTTAGCCAGGATGGTCTCAATCTCTTGACCTCTTGATCTGTCCGCCTTGGCCTCCCAAAGTGCTGGGATTACAGGTGTGAGCCACCGCGCCTGGCCCGTGCACACCTATTATAATACTGTTCTTACATGGAATGGAGTGGTGCATTTACCCAGCCTTCTCTGTACCAGGCTTTGTGCTCCTTTAGAGTAAGGCCATTTGACTCCTCCCTTCAACCCCTTGCCCAGACTAAACACGACGTAACATGATCATTCATAACCGCTTAAGTTGAAGCAGCAATTTTATACTTTCTGCTCCTAATATAGCACAAATTATATTTCTCAGTCACAATGACCCCATTTTATTTTCCGATAAAATGATTATATGAAACAATATGATTTGCACTGAACAGTTTTTGAAAAATTTGTCTTTCGGATGTTAGGATGTCAAAACCTGTTCCTCTTAGAACTGTTTCAGGCCGGGTGTGGTGGCTCACGTCTGTAATCCCAGCACTTTGGGAGGCTGAGGCGGGCAGATCACGAGGTCCGGAGATCGAGACCATCCTGGCCAACATGGTAAAACTCCGTCTCTACTAAAAATACGAAAAAATTAGCCGGGCGTGGTGGCAGGCGCCTGTAGTCCCAGCTACTCGGGAGGCTGAGACAGGAGAATGGCGTGAATCCGGGAGTCAGAGCTTTCAGTGAGCCAAGATCGTGCTACTGCACTCCAGCCTGGGCGACAGAGCAAGACTCTGTCTCAAAAAAAAAAACCTGTTTCAAAAATAAGATTATTTTCCTTACTTTTCCGTGTTGTATTACTTTTATTAAAGTATATCTTATGGCCAGGTACAGTGGCTCACACCTATAATCCCAGCACTTTGGGAGGCTGAGGTGGGCAAATTGCATGAGCCCAGGAGTTCAAGACCAGCCGGGGCCACAGAGTGAAACCCCATCTCTACTAAAACTACAAAAATTAGCTGGGTGGGACGGCACACGCCTGTAATCCCAGCTACTTGGGAGGCTGAGACATGAGAATCGCTTGAGCCCGGGAGGTGGAGGTTACAGTGAGCCAAGATTGCGCCACTGCGCTCCAGCCTGGGAGACGCAGCAAGACTCTGTCTCAAAACAAATAAATAAAGTATATCTTACTGTATAAATAAATAAAGTATATAAATAAAGTATATATGTGAGCATATATAATATTAGAGACTTTTTAGCTTTGATATAATCTTTTTCAATTTTAAAATTTTGATAAAATACACATAAGACAATCTTAACTAATTTTAAGTGTACAGTTCAGTGGTATTAAATACATTCATATGTAGTGCAGTCATCACCACTATCCATCTTCAAAACTCTTCATCTTGTAAAACTGAAAACTATAATCCATTAAACAATAACCCTTCATTCTTTCTTCCAGTCCCTGCAACTGCCATTTTGCTTCCTATCTCTATGATTTTGACCACTCTCTCATATAGGTGGAATCAAACAGTATGTTTTGTTTTGTTTTTTATTAAGACGGAGTCTTGCTCTGTCACCCAGGCTGGAGTGTGGTGGCGCAATCTCGGCTCACTGCAACCTCAGCCTCCTAGGTTCAAGCAGTTCTGTCTCAGCCTCCTGAGAGCTGGGACTACAGTCATACACCACCATGCCCAGCTAATTTTTGTGTTTTTAGTAGAGCCAGGGATTCATCATATTGGCCAGGCTGGTCTTGAACTCCTGACCCACCAAGTGATCTGCCCGCCTCAGACTCCCAAAGTGCTGGGATTACAGGCGTGAGCTGCCACATCTGGCCAGAATCATACAGTATGTATCTTTTTGTGGCTGGCTTATTTCATTTATTATAATGTCTTCAAGATTCATCTAAGTCGTAGCATATATCAGAATTTTCTTTCTTTTAAAGGCTGAATACAGTGCTTTAAAATAAAAGCCTTTCTGGCCGGGCGCAGTGGCTCAAGCCTGTAATCCCAGTACTTTGGGAGGCCGAGACGGGCGGATCACGAGGTCAGGAGATCGAGACCATCCTGGCTAACAAGGTGAAACCCCGTCTCTACTAAAAAATACAAAAAACTAGCGGGCGCCTGTAGTCCCAGCTACTCGGGAGGCTGAGGCAGGAGAATGGCGTAAACCCGGGAGGCGGAGCTTGCAGTGACCTGAGGTCTGGCCACTGCACTCCAGCCTGGGCGACAGCGCAAGACTCCGTCTCAAAAAAAAAGAAAAAAAAAAATCCTTTCTAAGGGTAAATACAATTCTATTTTGCTTATCCATTCATCTGTTGATGGACACTTGGATTGTTTCCATATTTAGCTGTTGTGGATAATGTTGCTATAGCACTGAACATGAACATGAGGCATTGAACTATTGAATGTTGGGGTATAAATATCTCTTTGAGTCCCTACTTTCAATTCTTTTGGTTGTATACCCAGAGAGAAATTGCGGGGTCATATGGTAATTTTTTCCTGGAACCACCATACTGTTTCCATAGCAGCTGTACCTTTTTACATTCGTAACGACAGTGCACAAAGGGTTCCAATTTCTCCACATCCTGCCAACACTTGTTATTTTCTGTTTTGTCTTGATAGTAGCCATCCTAGCTTGTGTGAGGTGATATCTCATTGTAGTTTTGATTTGCATTTCTCTAATAATTAGTGATTTTGAACATCTTTGTATATCTTCTTTGGAGAAATGTTTATGCAAGTTCCTGGCCCATTTTTGAATTGTTTTTTGTTGGATTTTTAGGAATTCTGTATATATTCTGGGTATTAATTGCTTAATAATCTAGACTTTTAATAGAAAAAAGTCATTTATGATCCCTCTTCTCTAGGACCTCTGTATTTGTTCTGATGAATTTCTTTTCTCCTTATGCATGTTTTCCCCTTAAACATTTTAGCATATTTTAAATTTCATTTAAGTTTTATGAGGATTCTTTTTTTGTTGTTTAAAATCAAATCAGTTTTAATGACTGTATTATATTGCTTTGTATGAATGTACCAAAATTTATTTAGCCATTTCTCACAGAACATTTAGGTTGTTTCTGAAATTTTTACTTTTTTTTTTTTTTTTTTTTTTTTGAGACGGAGTCTCGCTCTGTCGCCTGGGCTGGAGTGCAGTGGCCGGATCTCAGCTCACTGCAAGCTCCGCCTCCCGGGGTTACCGCCATTCTCCTGCCTCAGCCTCCCAGTAGCTGGGACTACAGGCGCCCGCCACCTCGCCCGGCTAGTTTTTTGTATTTTTTAGTAGAGACGGGGTTTCACAGTGTTAGCCAGGATGGTCTCGATCTCCTGACCTCGTGATCCGCCCGCCTCGGCCTCCCAAAGTGCTGGGATTACAGGCTTGAGCCACCGCGCCCGGCCGAAATTTTTACTCTTATACATAATGCTGGGATAAAATTCTACTTGGTTACAATACATAAGTTTTTCAAAATACAGTTGATCTCTCTCTTTTTTTTTTTTTTTTTTGAGACAGAGTTTTGCTCTTGTTGCCCAGGCTAGAGTGCTATCTCAGCTCACTGCAACCTCCGCCTCCTAAGTTGAAGCGATTCTCCTGCCTCAGCCTTCCAAGTAGCTGGGATTACAGGCATGTACCACCACGTCCGGCTACTTTCGATTTTTAGTAGAGATGGGGTTTCACCATGTTGGGCAAGCTGGTCTCAAACTCCTGACCTCAACTGATCCACCTGCCTCGGCCTCCCAAAGTGCTGGGATTACAGGTGTGAGCCACCGCGTCTGGCCCAATTGATCACTTTTTTATATCTGTATTACTAAGGGAAATAGCCATCAGAGAGAAAGCACTCTCTTGGACAGGTTTTGGTGTCATGCTTATTCTTAATTTGTAGAAACATTCAGATTGCTTTTCACCTTTTTCTGTCTTTTGAAAGAATTTACCTATAAAACATTTAGACCCAGGATTTTTATACACAGGATGGTTTGGCAACAATTTTTTCTATTTCCTCCTCAATTATGAAGGTTTCTGCTTTTTTGTGTCAACATTGGTAGTTTAGAATTTAAAAGTTTTCCACTTTGTTAAGATATTTTGCATTTCTTAACACACTATTTGTGTATTTCACTATTTTGTTTATCTTTTTTATCTTTTTTTTTTTTTTGAGACAGAGTTTCGTTCTTATTGCCTAGGCTGGAGTGCAATGGCACATCTCAACTCACTGCAACCTCCGCCTTCTAGGTTCAAACAATGCTCCTGCCTCAGTCTCCCGAGTAGCTGGGATTACAGGCATGCACCTCTACACCCGGCTAATTTTGTATTTTTAGTAGAGATGGGGTTTCTCCATGTTAGTCAGACTGGTCTCAAACTCCCAACCTCAGGTGGTTCACCCTCCTCGGCCTCCCAAAGTGCTGGGATTACAGGCATGAGCCACCGCGCCTGGCCTTATCCTCCTATCTTCAAGTTCATCTTTTAAAAATTTCTTCTTACTCAATTTATCAGAGGTTTTTCTGTTTGGCTGGTGCTCGAGAGGAACCAGCCTTAGATTTGGCTGTTAATGCCATCGTTTTCTTTTTGCCTCTACTTTTTGTAATGTAAGAATTTAATTCACCAACCCACATTTTTTTTTTTTTAATCCTTGAAACAACTCCTCATTTTCTTTCAGTGAGAATTACCCAAATTCTGTATCCATTCACTCAGCAGATGTGTTTGGAATGCTTGCCCTGTGCCAGGCAGTGGTTTTTTTTTTTTTTTTTTTTTTTTTTTGAGACAGAGTCTGGCTCTGTCGCCCAGGCTGGAGTGCGGTGGCCGGATCTCAGCTCACTGCAAGCTCCGCCTCCCGGGTTTACGCCATTCTTCTGCCTCAGCCTCCCAAGTAGCTGGGACTACAGGCGCCCGCCTCGTCGCCCGGCTAGTTTTTTGTATTCTTTAGTAGAGACGGGGTTTCACCGTATTAGCCAGGGTGGTCTCGATCTCCTGACCTTGTGATCCGCCCGTCTCGGCCTCCCAAAGTGCTGGGATTACAGGCTTGAGCCACCGCGCCCGGCCAGGCAGTGGTTCTTAACCAGGGTCATACTTCAGAACCAGTCAGGAAGTGGTGCCTGCTTCCTCTGGGGTTCCTCATTTCAGTGAGGAAATGTGATGAGAGTGCACGTAAATGAGCTCAGTGCTTGCCTAGCAGCAAGTGTTCAAGAAATCTGAACTGTTGCTCTTTGATAATGAACCACCTGAAGAGCTTTTAAAAGATGCTGGGCAGGACCCTCCATGCATGGGCAATTTAGAAAAGCTTCCCAGTTGATTCTGGACACTCTCGGCTTGCAGTGTCAGAGATACTGAAGTAAAAAGGAGTTTAAGAAATTCTTGAGGGAGAAAAATGTAACTAGATGGCTACAGTTGTGAAATGGAGATGGGGACCAAATGCTTAAGAGGGATGGGGAGCACGGAGGATGTGGGGAAGCTTCAGGAGGGAACGGAACAGTGAACTGGTTCCACAAGGATGACTAGCAATTTTTCCTGTGGAACTGAGGGAAGAAAGTACATTATGGTCAGAATAGGATGTATAAAGGCAAAGAGACACAAAAGAGAATGTTGTTACTGGGACAAAGAGTCCATGTGGCAGAAGCTTGGGTGTGTGACAGGAGGCAGCATTTGAGAGAAGGACGATGCCCTGAGGTGGAGACGCATAACAATGTAGAACAGTGGTGTCCCAAAGAAATACAGATTCCATGTATAATTTTAACTTTTCTAGTGGCTACAATGTAAAAAGAAACAGGTGACATTAATTTTGGTAATATATATTATTTGAAACAATATATCCAGAATATTATCATCTCTACATGTAATAAATATTTTAAAATTACTAATGAGGTATTTTACGTTCTTTCCTTGGTACTAAGTCTTTGAAATCCAGTGTGTATTTAATTTAATTTATTTATTTATTTGAGACAGTCTCACTCTGTCGCCCAGGCTGGAGTGCAGTGGCGCGATCTTGGCTCACTGTAACCTCTGCCTTATGGGTTCAAGCCATTCTCCTGCCTCAGCCTCCTGAGTATTTGGGATTACAGGTGTGCTCCACCACACCTAGCTAATTTTTGTATTTTTGTAGAGACTTGGTTTCTCCATGCTGGCCAGGCTGGTCTCAAACTCATGACTTCAGGTGATCCACCCACCTCAGCCTCCCAAAGTGCTGGAATTATAGGTGTGAGACACTGTGCCTGGCCTCGTGTGTATTTTACTTAATCACACATGCCCATTTGGACTAGCTACATTGCAAGTGTGGCTTGTAAGTTTGTTTGTTCTTTTTCTTTTCCTCCCAGTATTTAAAACCAGTTTGTAATTGGGTGAACATCTAAATCCTTAATTTAAAAACAATGAATAGCCACATGTGGCCAGTGGCTGCCATATTAGACTGTGTAGCTCTAGATGGCCTTTTCCTGGATTAATGCTGTCATTGGCAAGGGAGGATTTCAGCTGGATTTGAAGGATGAAGGCAAGGGACTGAATTCAGGAGACATTTCTGAGGCTTTTGGTGACTGCAAGGCATAAAGGAAACACGAAGGGTCAAGGATGAGGTCCAGGTTTCCAGTCTTCAATACTGCAGATGGTGATGCAGTAGGAATCTGTGTGTGTGCAAAGGTTGATAGTGATGTTTCTTCTGTCTGTACACCGTTGTTAGTTACATTGTCAGCTATCAGCTTATTAAACTGTGATCGGTCTGGCATCAGAGGCCACTGAGGAGTTAAGTGGAGACACCACACTGTATTGCCATAAATGTGATGTTTTCTAATTGGGCAAACTCTGTATTTGCACATGTCCTTTCTGGAAGTGCCCTTTCACCCCATCTGCTCATAAAACTCTATTTCTGTAGTTCAGGGAACTCGTGTTATTGATGAGGTAATTGGATCTCCAGGAGGTGTGAGATCTACTCAAGGATATTATGCATTTATTAATTATGGAACTTTTTAGGAGCTTTATGGAGCTTTTTAGAAGCTCATGAAATTGAGTGTTCTCAACTTAGTATGTGCTGTTCCTAGTTCCTTGCTTTGGGCTCCACTAGTTGGCCAAGATCCTTGTATGTCAGCATAAGGAAAGGGAACATGTGATACTTCTTTTTTTTTTTTTTTTTTTTTGAGACAGAGTCTCACTCTGTTGCCCAGGCTGAAGTGCAGTGGCACAGTCTCAGCTCACTTCAACCTTCGCCTCCTGGGTTCAAGCAATTCTCCCTGCCTCAGCCTCCCAAGTAGCTGGGATTACAGGTGCCTGCCACCACGCCCAGCTAATTGTATTTTTACTAGAGATAGGGTTTTACCATGTTGGCCTGGCTGGTCTCGAATTCCTGACCTGAGGTGATCCGCCTGCCTCGGCCTCCCAAAGTGCTAGGATACTTCCTAAAACTTTGTTAGTTTTTTTTTTTTTTTTTGAGATGGAGTGTCGTGCTGTCACCCAGGCTGGAGTGTAGTGGCGTGATCTGGCTCACTGCAAGCTCTGCCTCCTGGGTTCACACCATTGTCCTGCCTCAGCCTCCTGAGTAGCTGGGACTACAGGTGCCCGCCACCACGCCCGGCTAATTTTTTTGTATTTTTATTAGAGACGGTGTTTCACCCTGTTAGCCAGGATGGTCTCAATCTCCTGACCTCATGATCCATCTACCTCAGCCTCCCAACGTGTTGGGATTACAGCCACTTTGTTAATTTTAAAAGGATGTTGATGATGAGGTCCTGTTATATCTGGAAGAAGGATGAGCAGCTGTCTGCAAGGTGTTACTTGATCATTTATTAGGGGTTCAAGGTGTGACCTGCAGCTGATGAGAAATGGCCCTGACAGATTGATCTGTCAGGGTTAGTGACGTAACTTCCACCGAGGATCTCGGAGTGCATTTTACCTATGTACTCTGGCAGCTTTTTTTTTTTTTTTTTTTTTTTTTGAACAGAGTCTCGCACCCTGTCAGACCCAGGCTGGAGTGCAGTGGGCCGGATCTCAGCTACTGCAAGCTCCATCTCCCGGTTCACGCCATTCTCCTGCCTTAGCCTCTCCGAGTAGCTGGGTACTACATGGCGCCCACTCGCCCGGCTAGTTTTTTTTTTTTGGTTATTTTTAGTGTAGAGGACAGAGGTTCACCGTGTTAGCCAGGATGGTCTCGATCTCCTGACCTCGTGATCCGCCCGTCTCGGCCTCCCAAAGTGCTGGGATTACAGGCTTGAGCCACCGCGCCCGGCCGTTCTGGCAGACTTTTGATCGTCCATTATGTACCAAACTGGTTCTGGCCTCTGGAAATTTGAAGGTGCCTGAGCCAAGGTCTTTGACCCTCTAGAAGCACAGTTTGGTGGGAGTGACCACTGGGTAACAAAACACCTGAATGTAGTATTGTCTTATGAGCTGTGCTAGAGAGAGGCCCAAGGAGGAGAGCTGCTGGGATGGGAGGGGGACACAGCCCAGACCTAGGGTATGTATGGAGCCGCAGAGGAGAGAACTTGACCAAGTCTTGGTGAAGAGTGAAGAGTAAGCCTTAGCCAGGCCAAGGAAAAAGCCTGAGCGCTTGAAGCAATGCTTGCCGAGGTGAAAGAGCATTCTGGTTACAAGGAGCTGTAACTCTTCTGCATGGCCAAATGTAGAGTCTGAGGGGAGGAGAAGCCAGATTGGGGGCTGTGGAGCTTCCCGGGGGACTAGGCCATGAAGGGCTCTGAAGCTCACACTGAGGAACCTAAGTTTTAATCTCAAGACAAATATTTATTAAATATTTGTGAATGAGGCACAGTGGCTAACACCTGTCATCCAAGCACTTTGAGAGGCCGATGCAGGAGAATTGCTTGAGCCCATAAGTCCAAGACCAGCCTGGCAACATAGAGAAACCCTATCTCTACAAAAATAAAAATAAAAAATAGCCAGGTATGGTGGCACACACCTGTTGTCCTAGCTGCTTAGGAGGTTGAAGTGGGAAGATTGCCTGGGCCCAGCAGGTCAAGGCTGTAGTGAGCTATGATTGCACCACCGCACTCTAGCCCGGGAACAGAGCAAGACTTTGTCTCAAAAGAAAAATGTATTAAATATTTGTGGAGCACCTACTACATGTCAGGTCTGTTCTAGGCAATGGAGATTCAACAGTAAAGAAAATAAATAGTATTCCTACTCTCTTGGGGTTTACATTCTGCTGTGGGATATAGACTGTCAACAAACATATGATACGTCAGGTGGCAAAGGCTGTGAACAAAGACGGTGAGAATATAGAGTGGGGTGCTGTTTTATGGAGGATAGTGAGGAAAGGTTGCTCTGATCAAGTGACATTGGAACAAAGAGCTGAAGCCAGTGACTGGGGAGCCACGAGCGGACATGCGGGAAGAGGCTCAAGTCAAGACAACAGGCAGAACACAGGCACCAGGGAGGAAGTAGGTTTAGTGTCTTCCAGGAATCAGAAGGAGGATGGGGTGGGTGCAGGGGAGAGCTTCACGTGGGGGAGGAGGCTTGAGGTGAAGTCAGGGAGCTAGCTGGCACCCAGATTGTGAAGGGCCTATAGGCGGCCATAAAGACTTTGACTTGACTTGGAATGAATCAGGGTGCCATTGGAGGCCTTGAAACAGAGGTGACTTGATCTGGCAGATTCTTTTTTTGTTTTGTTTTTCTTTCAGACAGGGTCTTACACTGTCACCTAGGCTAGAATGAAGTAGTATCATTGTGGCTTACTGTAGCCTTGAACTCCTGGGTTCAAGCAATCCTCCTGCCTCAGTCCTCCAAGTAGCTGGGACCATAGATGTAAGCCACCATGCCCAGCTAATTAAAAAAAAGTTTGTTTTTTTTTTAGAGATGGGGTCTCACTATGTTGCCCAGGCTAGTCTGGAACTCCTGGCCTCTAGTGATCCTCCCACCTCAGCCTCCCAAAGTGCTAGGATCACAGGTGTGAGCCACCATGCCCAGCAGTCTGGCAGGTTTTAACAAGATCTCTCTGGTTGTCATGTGGAAAATGGACTTGGGTAGTGGGGCAAGAGTGAGAAGAGAGATGAACTAGGAGGTTATAGCATTCAGTAGTCCAGGTAAGAGATAGTAACTTGAACTAGGGTGAGGGTGATAGGAATAGGGAAAAGTGGGAGGCAGTGAAGGGTTTATGGTTTTTGTTTTTTTAAGATGGAGTCTTGCTCTGTCACCCAGGCTGGAGTGCAGTGGCATGGTCTCGGTTCATTGCAGCCTCCATCTCCCAGGTTCAAGTGATTCTCCTGCCTCATCCTCCCAAGTAGCTGGGATTACAGGCACCCGTCACCGCTTCTGGCTAATTTTTGTATTTTTAGTAGAGATGGGATTTTGCCATGTTGGCCACGCTAGTCTTGAACGCCTGACCTCAGGTTATCCACCCGCCTCAGCCTCCCAAAGTGCTGGGATTACAGGTGTGAGCCACTCGGCCTGGCCACAGTGAAGGGTTTGTGAACATGATCAAATTTGTGTTTTGAAGTAACTCTGATAGTGCCCAGGGGAAAAAAAGCGGGGGGTGGGATCAATAATTAAAGAACAGAGGCCAGTGGTTGCCCTGTCAAGGCAAGAAATGATGAGCGGCTTGGAGCAGATGTTTGCTTGCTGGTTAGCACATTCTTCACCTTGAGTACAGAATCTTTGGGAAAGCAGAATGAAACCAGGAGGCCAGCCAGGCTCAGAGAGGCTCACACTTGTAATCTCAGCACTTTAGGAGGCCGAGGTGGGAGAATCACTTGAGTCCAGGAGTTTCAGACCAGCCTGGGCAACATAGTGAGACCCCATCTCTATTAAACAAATTAAAACAAAAGAAACCAGGAGGCCATATGTTAAATATGAGGAACCAGTTAAGCAAAGGAGTCCTGGTTGGGCAATGACTATTACTAAACCAAAGAGACAATATGTCTAGAGGGTAGAGTAGGCAATGGGGAGAAGGTTTTACTTCTCACCACTTATCTCAAAATGGCTGGTCCAACGCCTTTATCCTCGCTGGCCATGCCTCTCCCAAGACCAGCCTCCCTTCTCAAGCTTCCCAATCCCTGGATTGGATTCCCACATTTTCTTCTTCCATGCAGATGGCACTTACCTCTTAGGACCTGGTACAGAGCCTACCTTGAAGTGTTATCTCCCTCTCCCAGTCTTTCCTGCTTTGAGCGCCTGCAGCACCTCACCTTACTGTGTATTGTCTCATATTGTGCTCTAATAAATAACACTTTTAAAATAAACTGAACCGTATTCAAGGACTGCAGTGTTTTCTTTTGCATTTTAGTGTGCCACAGTATATATAGTAAAGCCAGGCACCTTGTAAATATCTAGTCCGTCAGATCTCTAACCTTGGTCAGAAAAATGGCCCCAGTTTCAACCCTCCCCTGTTCCTGCAGGGACACAGCCAAGTGTTGAACAGGAATATGGGGCAGAGGAGCCAGTATGGTGTGTGGATGTGGTCATGCACCTCACACGAAGAAGGGGCTACGCCTGCCTTCTTTAATATTCAAATCTCATCCATCTCCTCAAGGCTCAACTCGTTCAGGAAACAGAGGTATAGTGTGAGTCAGGCACTTGCTGGACAATGGTGTGTAGAATTTAAAAAACAACCAAAAGTATTATCCCTGCCCTCATAATATGTACCGTTTAACTAGGAAAACAAGCATTAAATAGATGAGGAGGTTTGTTTGAATAATGGTAGGTGTGCAGAGTGGTTTAAAGCACACGATTAGGGAGGTTGACTCTCCAGTTGGGGATCAGAAGACTTCACTGGAGATCTGCTAAGCAGCACCTGAAATATGAAATGGAATTGGCTAAGGGAAATGGGAGGAGAGAATGATACCCTTGAAGAATCTGAGTGAATCCAGTTCAGCTATACCTAAGCAAACAAGAGAAGGGTACAGAATAAAGTTGAAGCCTCTGTGAAGCCTTCCCTCACTGCTCCAGCTAACTCAGTTCTGCTTTCAATGTCTTTTTGCACTGATTGTTTGTTCCATACTTTGTTATATGCTTTCTGAGACAAGCCTAACCAGTAATTAGCCAGATATGGTGGCCCATGCCTGTAGTCCCAGCTACTCTGGAGGCTAAGGTGGGAGGATTACTTGAGCTCAGGCAGTTGAGGCTGCAGTGAGTTGTGATTGAGCCACTGGACTCCAAACTGGGTGAGAGAGTGAGACCCTGTCTCAAAAAAAAAAGGGGGGGGGCGGGACATAGCTCAAGGAGGCCATGGTCTCAGGTGACTCTTGGTTTAACAAGGCCAAGTGATTCTAGACAATCAGCCCACAAGCATCAGAACTGACAATTGGGAGGCATGGGACACGTCAGCCAGCCATGTGTCCATGGGATGGTGGAGGAAGAAGTGATTGGAATAGGGTAAAAAGCAGAGAAAGACTCGACATAGCCATTGTAATTTTAGCTAGCGAGCTGGGAGAAATCGTAGCATGTTTGCACAAAGAATATTTATTACAGTAATGTTTATAATAGCAGAATACTGGAAATAATCTCAGTACCTGCTGACAGGGACTAGTTCATTGATTCATTCAGCAAGTATTTTTTTAGGCACCCACTATGTGCCAGGCATTGGTCTGGGTGCCAGGCATGTAACTGTGATCAAGATAGATAAAGTCCCCATTCCCATGGAGCTTACAGTGGAGAGACAGACAATAAGGTAACAAGCTAATGTCTCCGATCATTGCTAGAAGCACAAGTGTCCTTTCTTTCGGAATCTGTTATGTTCTTGAGAGATGGAAAGAATTGGGCAGTGAGAGATAGCTGGACTAGCAGGAAAATTGAACACGTAATGCAATGGATAGTGCAGGTGCTAAGGCAGCCTTTCTGAGGATGCCATGCTTGAGATGATGCCTGAATAACTGGTTAACTATTGTGGAGATGCAGGAGGCTAGGGAATAACAAACAGGACGGCGGGAGTGGGAACAAGTTTGATGTAGTCAAGGAATATCAAGATCAGCATGTGACAGCCTGGTGAGCCATAAGGGAATTGCATTTTACTCTCTTTTTTTGAGACAGGGTCTCACTCCGTCATCCAGGCTGGAGTACAATGGCATGATCGTAGCTCACTGCAACCTCCGCCTCCTGGGCTCAAGTGATCCTCCCAGCTCAGCCTCCTGAGTAGCTGGGACTGTAGGCACACACCACCATGCCAGGCTAATTTTTTGATCTCTTATAGAGATGGAGTTTTGCTCTGTTGCCCAGGATGGTCTCAAACTCTTGGGCTCCTATAACAAAGGAAGTGAATGGGCTCAAGCGATCTGCCCGCCTTGACATCTCAAAGTGTTGGGATTACAAGTGTGAACCACCCGTGCCCTGCCGCATTTTATTCTTAATACAGCGAGGTGTTGTTGGTTTTAATCAGTAGGTACCTGTGGTACAGCTGTACTGTGGAGTACTATGAAGCAGTTCAATAAGGTGCAATTATTCCACTATGCAAAGATCTCCAGGATACATAGCTAAATGCAAAAAGCAAGTTGTAGAACAATATGTATGGTATTTCATAAAAGAAAATTCTGTGTTGGGGTGTGAGTATGGTTGAGCGGGTGGGTGGGGTGTTGAAAAACATGGACAAGGGACATTGTGTATACACCAAACTATTAAGAGTGGTTATTTCTGGAAAGTAAAGTGGGATTGGTTATGGGGGTAAAGGAAAGTCGTCACTTTTTACTACCAACTGTATTTGGATTTTGTAACAAAGAAAGTGAATAGGCAGCATGAATTGGTGATTGTATAAAAAGACTTGGCTTTGAAGGAAACCAAGAAGATAGCTAGGTAGGGATATAGGTTTGCAGGACAAATTGCCCCTCATAACTTTCCTGCCTGACATACTAGATCCTTCACAAAATTATGTAAACAGTGAGTTTATGTAACCCAACATTGCCTCCTCAGTCTAACAAATGTGTGGTCACCACTTCTGATAGATCCTACATTATGTTCCCAGCATTGCCACAGAACATTTGTGGGGTTGATCCCCAGTTGAGCAGGAATGTGATCTTACAGGAATCAGTGACATTCAAAGATGTGTCTGTGGACTTCACCCAGGAAGAATGGTACCACGTCGACCCTGCTCAGAGGAGCTTGTACAGGGATGTGATGCTGGAGAACTATAGCCACCTGGTTTCTCTTGGTAAGGATCACTTCTCTGAGTGTCTTTCCTGCTAATGGGTCTTTCCTTCCTTGGTTGCTATAGTGGTGGTGCCCAGAGCTTAGGTAACTGTGACCAGGGTGCTCAGGGGTCAGAGTTTGTTAATCTCATTGGGACCCAGCTTTATGGAGTTTTAAGCCTGCTCTTTAGGTAAAAGGTCTTTATTTTGCAAAACTGGAAATAGGCAATTTGATTGCATGACTCCTTAAGTTGCACCTTTTTTTTCCTTCAGAGTTCCTGAGGATCAAGAACTAGTACTGACTTGTCCTTAGGAGGGTTCTTTGTCCACTTGCACAAACAACCAAATCTTGTGTATTTACCCATGAGCAGGATATCAAGTTTCCAAGCCAGAGGTGATCTTCAAATTGGAGCAAGGAGAAGAGCCATGGATATCAGAGGGAGAAATCCAAAGACCTTTCTGTCCAGGTAAATGAGTGAGAGTCAGGCATTAGGAATGAATGCAGATAATGGTACAGCTTAGGGAGGGGGAGGTACAGCTTAGGGAGGGGAAGGTACCCTCCAGCAGCTGGCTTGGGATTTCCTAGATCTGCATAGGAGGCCAAAGCCATCGCCTGGCCGACACCTTGTAGGACTCTCCTCCTCAAAAGGGTGCCCCTGCTCTTGCTGGATTATTTTTCTTCTGGTGGCCTCTGATTCCCTTCATTAGAGATCCCTTCTCTTACTCATTCAGAATTGAACTCCCGTATTTCTTCCCTGCATTGAACTCCCGTATCTCTTTCTTGTATTGCATTCCCCCATGTCTTCCTTGTTTAGTCTTGCTGCTTTCACTGTCAGATGCCCCAGACTTATAGGAAACACCCACAGCCTTCCTTGATTCTCTCTCCCTTCATAACCTGCCTTCAGACTCCGTGCCTTGCCACCATCTTCCTTCCATCTCACGTTCATGCTGATTTGACTCATTACCTCCCTCTACAGTTCCTGTAGTATCCTCCTCTCCCAGTTCCTTGCTTGTTAGTGCTTCTTAGCTTTACGTCTTTAGCTTTTCTTGCTTTTCACCCTAAGTGACTCTGCCTTAAGGAACCTGCCTTCTGGCCCCCTTTCTTCATTGCCTCCTTAACAGAGTACCTGCCTCCTGGTAGTTGCAGCTCTTTATTCTATGCTGTAGACTCAGAAGTCTTCCTTATTTGTACCTGAGTTAGTTTTATCCTTCAGAAGTCACGTAGTTCATATTAAATACGTAAAATCTAAATTCATCACCTTTCATCCTCTGCCAGTATATTTTGCTACCTTGCCTATTTCCCATTTCTACCCTTGCCTATTAGAACCCAATGGATTTTTAATTGCTCAGGCTGGACACCCTAATTAGTTTAGTCTTTTATTTCAACCCAGGTTATTTTCTTCCTATGAGAAGTAGCTTAGATTTTCTTGCCTTTTAACTTCTACTGGTGGCACTGTAAACCAGGGCCCAAACCTTTACATTATTTATTTATTTATTTTTTGTATTGAGACAGGATCTCACTCTGTCACCCAGGCTGGAGTGCAGTGGTGTGATCTCGGCTCATTGCAGTCTGCCTCCCGAGCTCAAGCAATCCTCCCACCTCAGCCTCCCAAGTCGCTAGGACTATAGGCATGTACTACCACACCCAGCTAATTTTTTGTATTTTTGGTGGAGATGAAGTTTCACCATGTTGTCCAGGCAGGTCTTGAACTCCTGAGATCAAGTGATCCACCCACCTTGGCCTCCCAAAGTTCTGGGATTACAAGCGTGAGCCACCACACCAGCCTAATTTTTTATTTTGAGACAGGATCTTGCTCTGTCACCCAGGGTTGAGTGCAGTGTCTCTATCACAGCTCACTGCAGCCCTGACCTCCTAGGCTCAAGCGATCCTCCTCCCTTTGCTTCCCAAAGTCTTGGGATTAGAGGTGTGAGCCACTGCTGAGGTCCCAAATTTAGATTGCTGTAATTCCCAGTTGGAATAGCTCACTCTGTTTTTTCTTTTTATAAATCTTTTTAAAATTATAGCTTTATTGAGGTATAATTTACATACCATGAGATTCACCCCTTTAAAGCGTAGACGTCAGTGGTTTTTTCACATATTCAGATAGTTGTACAAACAGCAACACTGTCTAATTTCAGAACATTTTCTTCACCCAGCAGGCAACCTCATGCCCATTAACAGTTACTCCCCATTCCCCACTCCTCTCAGTACCTGGTAACTATTAATCTAATTTCTATTTCTATGGATTTGTATATCCTGCATAGTTTGTGTAAATGGAATCATATAATATGGCACTGGCTTCTTTCACTTACTATCATGTTTTCAAGGTTCAATCATGCTCTAGCATGTATCAGTACATCATTCTTTTTACCATTGAGTAATATTCCATTGTATGGATATATCACATTTTGTTTAATTATTCATCAGTTGCTGGACCATACTGGACTTTATTTATTTGTTTATTTATTGGAGACAGAATCTCACTCTGTCAGTTGCTGAACTACACTGGATTTTATGTATTTTATTTATTTAGAGACAGAATCTCACTCTGTCACCCAGCTTGGAATGCAGTGGTGTGATCTCAGCTCAATGTAACATCCACCTCTTGGGCTCAAGCAATTCTCAGCCTCCCAAGTAGCTGGGACTACACGCACCAACGCGCCTGGCTAATTTTTGTATTTTTAGTAGAGATGGGGTTTCTACTAAAACCCCTGTTGGCCAGGCTGGTCTCAAACTCCTGGCCTAATATAATCCACCCACCTCAGCCTCCCAAAGTGCTGGGATTATAGGCCTGAGCCACCATGCCCAGCCACTGGATTTTAATTCTTTATCTTCTTCTTTTTTTTTTTTTTTTTTTTTTTTTTTTGAGTCAGAGTCTCACTGTGTCACCCAGGCTGGAGTACGGTGGCATGATGCAGTGGCATGATCTCGGCCCACTGCAACCTCCACCTCCCGGGTTCAAGCAGTGCTTCTGCCGCAGCCTCCCGAGTAGTTGGGACTACAGGCGCACGCCACCACACCCGGCTAATTTTTTGTATTTTAATAGAGACAGGGTTTCAACATGTTGCCCAGGCTGGTTGCGAACTCCTGAGCTCAAGCAGTCTGCCCTCCTAGGCCTCCCAAAGTGCTAGGATTACAGGCGTGAGCCACTGTGCCCAGCCTAATGCTTTATCTTCTTAAAACTTCTGACAAACCCTTGCTATTACTCTCTGTACTTTACCATAGGAAATAGAAACTCCCTGATTCAGAAGTTCCCTGTCATACTTCCAGTATTATCTTTCTATCTCTGCTAAAACAGATCCCCGTAGGTTGAACTTCTCTTAATATTCTCTCTAAGTAGCATATCTTTTCCCTCATTAGGCAATATATTCTGCCTATCCAAAGCCATTTGTTCTTGGAGTTCAAGATCTATCTAATCCATGAGACCAGATATATTTATTTATTTACTCTTGTTTATTTATTCCTTTCCTGACAGCAAATATCATTTATATCATCTACACTATAAAAACTCAGATTTAATAATATACCATCTGATGGTTTTACCCTTTCTTAGTTGCCAAAAGATTGTCTTGTTTCTATTCAAGCTCTGTTTATTATAGTATTTCTATGTATTTTATCTGTGTGGCAGAGCATATAGAAAGCAATCAGAACATACTTGATTGATCAGTAAGAAATCTGGCTAGCAAGAGAACTTTTCTCATTTATTCATTTCAACAAACATTTTTGGCATGTCCCACTGAGAACGATTCTTAAAAAAATTACAAGGCATTCTCTGCCCTGAGGAGTTGAGTTGATTCTTTTTTTTTAATATAGATAATTTAATGGTCATGGGAAATAATTTGAGGAAAATAAAATATATGTTATTAAATATAAGCTTATTTCATGAGAAATAATATTACTATTATATCAAAGAAAATGGTTGTTTTAATACGCTCTTAATTATGAAATTGATAATGTTTTATGGTATCTTATAAAGAAAATTAAACACTTGTTCAGGCTTTTGCTCAGAACTACATTTAAACTAGGTTTTTTTTGTTTTTGTTTTTTTTGTTTTTTTTGTTTTTTTTGAGACGGAGTCTCGCTGTCGCCCAGGCTGGAGTGCAGTGGCCGGATCTCAGCTCACTGCAAGCTCCGCCTCCCGGGTTCACGCCATTCTCCTGCCTCAGCCTCCCAAGTAGCTGGGACTACAGGCGCCGCCACCTCGCCCGGCTAGTTTTTTGTATTTTTTTAGTAGAGACGGGGTTTCACCGTGTTAGCCAGGATGGTCTCGATCTCCTGACCTTGTGATCCGCCCGTCTCGGCCTCCCAAAGTGCTGGAATTACAGGCTTGAGCCACCGCGCCCGGCCCTTTTTTTTTTGTTTTTTTTTTCCATCAACCAGCTGTTTATTCAGATGATCTTGCTAGTTGTTATGAGTTGATTCTTATTGCAGGGTAAGGAATTTGGGGGTTTAGGTCCTTACTCTGATTTCCTCTCTCAACGTTTTATTATGAAAATTTTCAAATAGGAAAGTTGAAAAAAATTTTACAGTCAATACCACATACCTACCACCAAGATTATCACATTGTGTTGTTGTTAGACATATATAGCCCGGGCGCGGGCTCAAGCGCCTGTAATGCCAGCACTGTGGGAGGCGAGCGGCCCCGACGGATTGCGGATCATGAGGTCAGGGAGATCAAAGACCATCCTGGCTAACGCGGTGAAACCCGTTTCTATCTAAAAAATACGAAAAAACTGCATGGGGAGGTGGCAGGCGCCTGTTATCCAGCTACTCGGGAGGCTGAGGCAGCGAGAATGGGCGTCAACCCGGTGAGGCGGAGCTTGCAGTGAGCTGAGGATCTGGGCCACTGCACTCCAGCCTGGGCGACAGAGCAATACTCCACTAAAAAAAAAAAAAAAACATATTATATTATTTGCTTTGTTAACATGTTGTTTTATTTGCTTTATCATGTATTTCTTTAGCCATCTATCAATCCATCTTACTTTTTGATGCATTGCCAAGTAAGTTGCAGGCATAATTGCATTTCACCCCTATACTTTTAATATGTATGTCATTAACTAGAATTCAGTTTTTTTTAGTTTTAAAAGAAAATTTTATATACAGTGAAATGTACAAGTCTTTTATGTACCATCCGGTTGATTTTGACAAATGCATTCATTCACTTGCCTAACCCAAATTCCTATTGATATGGAACATTTCCATCACTCCAAAAAGCTCTCTGCCCTTGGTTTTAAAGGTTTTATTCTTAAACCCTAAAATTAATCAGTTTGCTCGTATCAGTGTTCTGAAGTAAAACAGGGACTTAAACATCAATTTATTAGGCAGATTGAAATAAATCCTTTTTGGTCAAGGGAGATAATAAGTGTAGAACCAGAGCTCAAAAAGATGAAAACCACAGTACTGGTTGTAAAGACAAAGATGATTTGCCTCCTGATCAAGGACCTCCTTGATCTCTAAGGGTTATACTTTACAAACTGAGAAAATACAGTATTTCAAATAATCTTTTCAGTTATGTCACTGGGTACAGATTTTCTCTGCAGCATTTGGAGACCTGGAACCTCTGAGTTGACAGTAAGGAAATTATGAAATGGATATATTAGAAAGACAGATTTTGTGGTGGTTTATTAAAGGATAGGAGTCATGGAGAGCATATAGGATCCTAAGATGGACTATGATCCTGTTCCATTTGTTATCTGTGCCTAACACAGTCCTGCTCACTTATTTCCTTATTTTCTAACCATCCCTCCTAGATAGGCTTTCCTCATTCTCTGGACTTACCACATACTCTGGATCTTCAGTCTTCACTATCATTTCTTCACTCTTCCTTTTCTCCGTTTTGGGTCTTCTTCCCAGGATATAGGACTAATTTCAAAACAGAGTCATGTGTAACTTATGTCTCTTTCTTCATTCCTACTCTAGCAGTTTGTTTCAACAGGAAGGAATAGGGGACTTTTGTACTCTGGATTTCTTTCAGACTGGAAGACCAGGCCTGAGGTTAAATCATCACATCTGCAGCAGGATGTATCAGAAGTATCCCACTGCACACATGATCTCTCACATGCTACATTAGAAGACTCCTGGGATGTTAGCAGCCAGTTAAACAGGCAACAGGAAAACTGGAAAAGACATCTGGGATCAGAGGCATCCACCCAGAAGAAAATAATTACACCACAAGGAAGTTTTGAGCAAAGTAAATTTGGTGAAAACTCTAGATTGAACACCAATTTGGTTACACAACTGAACATTCCTGCAAGAATAAGGCCTAGTGAATGTGAGACCCCTGGAAGCAATTTGGGACATAATGCAGATTTACTTAATCAGAATAATATTCTTGCAAAAAAGAAACCCTATAAGTGTGATAAATGTAGAAAAGCCTTTATTCATAGATCATCACTTACTAAACATGAGAAAACTCATAAAGGAGAGGGAGCTTTCCCTAATGGAACAGATCAGGGAATTTATCCCGGAAAGAAACACCATGAATGTACTGACTGTGGGAAAACCTTTCTCTGGAAGACACAGCTTACTGAGCATCAGAGAATTCACACTGGGGAGAAACCCTTTGAATGCAATGTGTGTGGAAAGGCCTTCAGGCATAGCTCATCTCTTGGTCAGCATGAGAATGCTCATACCGGAGAGAAACCCTATCAGTGTAGTCTCTGTGGGAAAGCCTTCCAGCGCAGCTCCTCCCTTGTTCAACACCAGCGAATTCACACTGGAGAGAAACCCTATCGATGTAATCTGTGTGGGAGGTCCTTTAGGCATGGCACATCCCTCACTCAACACGAGGTCACACACAGTGGAGAGAAGCCCTTCCAGTGTAAGGAATGTGGGAAAGCCTTTAGTCGGTGTTCCTCTCTTGTCCAACATGAGAGGACTCATACTGGAGAGAAACCTTTTGAATGTAGCATATGTGGCAGGGCTTTTGGTCAGAGCCCATCCCTTTATAAACATATGAGGATTCATAAGAGAGGCAAACCTTACCAAAGCAATAACTACAGCATAGATTTCAAGCACAGTTCATCTCTAACTCAAGATGAAAGCACTCTTACCGAAGTGAAATCCTATCATTGTAATGACTGTGGGGAAGACTTTAGTCACATTACAGACTTTACTGACCATCAGAGGATCCATACTGGAGAGAACCCCTATGATTGTGAGCAGGCTTTTAGTCAGCAAGCTGTTTCTCATCCTGGAGAGAAACCCTATCAATGTAATGTGTGTGGTAAAGCTTTCAAAAGAAGTACAAGTTTCATAGAACATCACAGAATTCATACTGGAGAAAAACCTTATGAATGTAATGAGTGTGGAGAAGCCTTTAGTCGACGCTCATCGCTTACTCAACATGAGAGAACCCACACTGGAGAGAAGCCCTATGAATGTATTGACTGTGGGAAAGCCTTTAGTCAGAGTTCATCCCTCATTCAGCATGAGAGAACTCATACTGGAGAGAAGCCCTATGAATGTAATGAATGTGGGAGAGCCTTCCGAAAGAAAACCAACCTGCATGATCATCAGAGAATTCATACTGGAGAAAAACCCTATTCTTGTAAGGAATGTGGGAAAAACTTCAGCCGAAGTTCAGCTCTTACGAAACACCAGAGAATTCATACTCGAAATAAACTCTAGGAACTGTGAAATTAAGGAATTTGCAGAATACTTTAGCTAAAATGTTGTTCTGATTCAGGATCAGAGGATTCTTAGAGAGAGAGCTTGGGAATGTAATGAATTATGTGTGTGTTTATATGATGTGTGTGGAGAAAACTGCCAGTAAACAGATTTTTTTAATATAAATAAAAGACTCATTCTCAGATCTGATTACAGACTAGTGTAAAAACAACTACATATATCATATGTAGCTGATTGGGGATGAAATGCCCATATGTTGGACTTTATAAAGCTTTTGAATATATGTATGCAGGAGATCGTCAAGTTTCAACATCTTGGCTTGTAACCCCCAATGTCAACAACTTTTTTAAAAAATAAATTCCTGCAGTAATGACCAAAACTCATTTTAAAAATTGCTTGACAACTGCACTCAACTGCAGCTCTTACGTTAACTTCACCATGGAAACCAGTTCCAACTCCAGGAAGGCACCATTCAAAGAATTAGATCAACTAGCCCAACCACTTCATTGTACAGATGAAGAGACTGAAAGCCAAAGATGTGAAGTGGTTTCCGCAGTATGATACAGCCCATAAAGGTAAAGCTGGGTTAAAAATGCAGGTTTCCTGGATTTGGGGCCCCATGGCCTTGCCAGTGAAAAGGTATTTTAGGACTCAGAGGGCTTTAAAATAAATTTTAAGATACATCAGATACACAAACATTTAATGAGCACCTATGGGTTGGACACTTTGGGAATTCTTAAAAGCATAAGTGGCAGCAAAATGTATGCAAATTTATCACAAACTAAAGCAACTTCTTGGAGGCTTATAAACCACAATTTAACAGAAACTGTAGATAGTTGAACTACTAGTGACTTTTTTTCCCTTTTCCCAGTTACAATTATACTTTCAGCTAACATATACCAGTTTTACAGAACTATTAAGTCCTTTTATTGTACTTTTTATGGCATGCCCATGAAAAAGCACTGCCTTAAGCCTATCAGATCAATGGGAAAACAACATAAAACTAAGAGGAGAATTTTCCCATTAATTTTATTGCAGAAAAGTGTAAGTCTAATTGCCCATTGCCATAAATTTTGTCTTTTACTCAGTTTAGAGAAACAACATGCACTGGCTCATTCTATGTGCAAAGAAAATATTTCACCATTAAAAAAATTAACTTGGCTAGATATGGTGGCTCACACCTGTAATCCCAGCACTTTGGGTGGCTAAGGCAGATAGACTGCTTGAGCCCAGGAGTTCAAGACCAGCCTGGACAACATGGTGAAACCCCATCTCTTAAAAAAAAAAAATTAAAAATTAACTGGGCTTGGTGGCATGCAGCTGTAGTCCCAGCTACTCAGGAGGCTGAGGTGGGAGGATCACTGGAACCCAGGAGTGGAGACTGCAATGAGCTCAGATCACACTACTGCACTCCAGCCTGAGCAACAGAGCAAGACACACACACACACACACACACAAAACTTATTTTAGTTCTATAATGCTTTTCCATTAGTAAAGCATCAGCTAAGCTTCAGTAGTCTGCCCCATCCCCTAATGACTCCCATGGGCTATCCTAAAGGAATTTCCAGAACCTTTGTTGGTGTGTTGACATTGAACATGCAGACCAATTTGGGCGCAACTGGACATTGATTCCTTTTACACAAGAGCTGCCTCCCAAAGATAGATAAATTTTCCCAACCCTAATTATGAATCGTGGGGCAGGATGATATTGGTGGTATTGATGGTGAACCTTTCCTACTGGATTCTTTGCATGCCAGATAGCAGGATCCATTGCCTTTCTCTCATCATTGATGGCATGTGGCAGCACCCAAGTATTCTTCATTCTTTGCAGGAAAAAAAATGTGCATGGGGGCTGAAATGTAGTATGTGTAGCTCAATTAGTCTATCCTCTGTGATGCAAAATGGAATATTCCATGGCAGATCTGCCCTTCTGAGATGTTGACCATCCAAAAACCTTATTTATGGTACTCCATGATTAGCTCACACACAATGCCAAGGCCATGCTTGTATTGTCTGATACATAGTTTGACAATGGGTAATTCTACCCAGACCCTCCCTACTGATTGGGTAGGATGCCTGTCAGGAACTCATTTTGCTACTGGTTGTTTGGGGATCCCCATAGTGGACTACTTTCAGGAATGGCATGAATTGTAATAAACTGAGTGCTGCCCCCACTGTTAGGGAAGTTTATAAAAACTTAGTTCTGGAAGACCCAAAGGAGACCACTGGTTTGTGTTTGCAGCTTGGCCTAGATCCAACCACCACTCTCTGAACCTCAGCACATCTTCATTGACAGGGAGGGAGCCCAGCTCATTGACCAGAAGACTTTCTTAGTCCCAGCAGCCATGCATCATGCACTTATGGATACCCAGCTTTTTAGGGCTATGTGAAATGCATCTTTGTAACATCATTGTATTATTTCAATAAATAACATTCTGAGTTGAATGGGAGTCAGTTTGTCTTTTTCAATTTTCAGAACTTGGCTAAGATTAAAGAGTGATGCACCAAGAAGGAGGAACTAACTGCTAAACTCATCACAGCCAGGTGAGTTAATAATAGCTACCATTTATTGAATGCTTACTACTTTAAAGACATTGTGCTAAGTGTTTCACATCTGTCATTTCATTCAATCCTTATAACTTCTGGTTAGCGGTGTGGTGGTAGCTCTTGTCTTTGCCCAGCATTTTCCCCCTTTTCCTCTTGTAACAATCTATTGTATTGACTGTAGGAACCCAAGTCAGGATGTCCCTGGGGCTCACTGATAGTTCTAGGGGCAGGCATGAGACCTAGTTCAGCTAATCAGAGTCCTTTGCCAGAATTTTTTCAAAATAGAGCTAGAAGGAGCTCTGTTTTGGTCTTTTGTGTTGCTAGGCCAAAAGATAAAGGCCTAGAGCTTCCTGGAACCTGATTTCTTACCGGAGATGGGAAGTAGGAGAGGACAAGGTTGACATGATGGTGTTCTTGTTTCTGTTTCCTGATGTCCTTAGACCTGGCTCAGTTTCTGAAGGTCTTGGGATTCAGGGATCTCCCCATCAGTCCCAACAATTTCTCCTTTTTGCTCAAGCTAATTTTTTATGTTTCTGTTGCTTGCATTAATGAAACCTGAAATATGTATGATATACTTGTATCTGCCTGAGCATCTAGCACACCTCCATGGAAGATGAGAAAAGACTTCTGCACTTTTAGGCATATTGATGGTAGTGATGCTTGATTTTTTTATAGCTGCAATAGGCTTTTCATTTTGCAGTATTCTGACTTCAAGATTGAGCACTTTTTAAAAATACTAAGGTGGTTAATTCCTACTCATCTGTTAAAAATGCAAATGGTGCTTCAGGAAAGGTTTTGCTGACTCTCCTATTTCAATTACATTGGTCTCCCTTTTAAAAATTTTCAACTTCCTGTTTGGCCAGGTGCGGTGGGGCAAGCCTGTAATCCCAGCGCTTTAGGAGGCTAGACGGGTGGATCACGAGGTCAGGAGATCGAGACCATCCTGGCTAACACGGTGAAACCCCGTCTCTACTAAAAAATACAAAAAACTAGCCAGGCGAGGTGGTGGGCGCCTGTAGTCCCAGCTACTCGGGAGTCTGAGGCAGGAGAATGGCGTAAACCCAGGAGGCAGAGCTTGCAGTGAGCTGAGATCCGGCCACTGCACTCCAGCCTGGGCGACAGCCAGACTCCGTCTCAAAAAAAAAAAAAAAAAAAATTTCATAGATTGCTGTTAATGTCCTCCATGTTACCACAGTTTGTATTTGTGATTATTTGGTTTTCTTTTTCCTACATTAGATGGTGAGTTCCAGGAAGGCAAGAGTCCATGTCTGTTTCGATAGCTCTTTTTATTACCCTGCTAATTGATGCCAGGCATATGGTAGGTACTTAATATAGTGTTTTAAGTGAGCAATTGAGTGGGGATTGATTGCTAGACCAAAGAAGACTGGCAGGTAAATGAAAAGATGCTCAATCTCAAAGTCAGAATATTACAAAATAAAACACTGTAGTACTGTTTCATACCAATTAGGCTGGCAAAAATTGAGAAATCTGGCAGAGGGGTATTAGAACTTTTATACACTGCTGGCAAGAGGATAACTTGGTATAATTATTTTGGGGAGTAATTTGGCAATATCCAGTAAAATCAAAGCTAAGCATATCTCATGTCTCAGCAATACCACTTGGAAGTATATACCCTACACTAGAAATTCTCCCATGTGAGCAAAGGAGACACACACAAAGGTGTTTATTGAGGCAGTGTTTTAAACAGTAAAAATATGAACACAACAGAAATATTGGGAAGTGAATAGGTTAACAATAAGTCATGGCATATTCTTTTTGAGACAGGGTCTCACCTTGTCACCCAGGCTGGAGTGCAATGGTACGATCTCAGCTCACTGCAGCCTCCACCTGGCAGGTTCAAGTGATTCTCATGTTTCAGCCTCCTGAGTAGCTGGGGCCACAGGTATGCACCACCAAACCCAACTAATTTTTGCATTTTTAGTAGAGATGAGTTTTCACCATGTTGGCCAGGCTGGTCTCAAACTCCTGGCCTCAGGTGATCCACTGCTTTGGCCTCCCAAAGTGCTGAGTTACAGGTGTGAGCCACCATGCCCAGTCAATCATGGCATATTCTTATAATTTAACATACAGTTTTTAAATGAACCAAAGCATCTGGCAAAACAATAAACAAGAAAAGCCTAGAGCTGTCTGTTCCACTCCTATATCCATGCAGCTAAATGTGGCTGAAGAAAAACAGAACTAGTCCCACCTTTTTTTGAGATGGGGTCTCGCTGTGTTGCCCAGGCTGGAGTGCAGTGGCATGATCTCAACTCACTGCAACCTTCGCCTGCCAGGTTCAAGCAATTCTCCTGCCTCAGCCTCCTGAGTAGCTGGGACTACATGCATGCACCACCATGTCCAGCTATTTTTTGTATTTTTAGTAGAGATGGGGTTTCACCATGTTGATCAGGCTGGTCTCAAACTCCTGACCTCATGATCTGCCCATGTCAGCCTCCCAAAGTGCTGGGATTATAGGTGGGAACCGCTGCCCCCAGCCTGTTAGTCTCACTTTAATTTCTTGTATACTAACCTCCCGCATTTGTTTTCCTATCCAGTCATTGTCCCACTCATTTAAGTTGCTATTTTATGGCTTCTCTCTTTAAACTCTGCAGCACTTCACCCATTCCTCACTCAGCTGGTGACCTTATTTCCTAATTAACTGAGAACAATAAAAGGAATCAGAAGAGGCCAGGTGCAGAGGCTCACACCTTTAATCTCAACACTTTGAGAGTCCATGGTGGGCAAATCGCTTGAGCCCAAGCGTTTGAGACCAGTCTGGGCAACATGCCAAAACTCTGTTTCTATCAAAAATGCAAAAAAATGTTAGCCAGTCTCATAACCTGGTCTCAAAAAAATAAATTAAAAAAAAAAATCAGAAGATAATTTCTCTGTGCACCTTTTTCTTGCATTCTTTCTGGTGCTATGGTTGACAGTTTGTTCTCTTATCTAAGATCAAGTCCTCCTCTAGTGTATTAGATCCCATCCTTAAACTAGGGCATAATTCCTACAGTTGTTCTCTTTCCTGCATTTTTTTTTTTCGGTCTACTGGATCTTTCCCATTAGCATAGTAACATGTATTTTTCTCATCTCAAATGTATATATATATATGTGTATATATATGTTATATATGTGTGTGTGTGTGTGTGTGTGTGTGTGTGTTCTGTGTCCCCTTCTACCTACCTAACACTCCATTTCTTGCATCACTTAATAGCAAGATTCCTCAGTAGAGGTGTGGAATACTCGTCTCTAATTCCTCTTCTTCCATTCCAATGGAATGGAAGACTGCATCCACTCCAATCAGGTCTTTGTGTCTGCCCTCGTCAGAGATCCCTGATGGGGTTCCATGTGGCTAAATCCAGTGGTCTTTTTCAATCCTATTGAGGCAGGGCAGATGAGCCCATACAGGTGCTTGGCTTCTCCCAGGAAAGAATTCAAAGGCAAGCCAGTGGTGTTAGCAAGCTTTACTGAACTGGAATTGCTCCTGTGAAGCACATCCAACTCCTAAGCAGTGCACTCCAAATGAGCACTTGTGGACGGTTGGCTAGCTATATTTATACCCATTTTTAATTACATGCAAATAAAGGGGAGGGTTATGCAGAAATCTCTGGAAAGGGGTGGTAATTTTCGGATTATTGTGACAGAAAGAGGTGGTAACTTCTTGGCCATTGCCTTGGTATTTGTAAATGTCATGGTGCTGGTGGGAGTGTCTTACACTAATGAGCAATGAAGGAAGCTAGAGGTTGCTTTCAGCACTGTCTGCTGGTTCCCACCATTTCTTCACTTTATCCTGTTGGAACTGGAAAAGAAGCCCTGCTTGTCTCCTGCCTCACTTTTACTTGTTTTTTCAACATTATTTGATACATTAGTTGATCACTTCCTCATTTTTGAGCCAAGTGACCCATTTTTTTTCACTTGGCTTCCAGGTTACACTTACTAGATTTTCTTATCCTTTATTGACAGCTACTTCTCCCAAGTTATCTTTCCTTGCTCTAGACATAGGAATTTCCCCAGGGCTCAGTTCTGTGAAAGGGCCATCTATACAAAGCAACCCTCAAATGCTGAAGGAGCTGGGAAACCAAAGAATGCGGCAGACAAATCCAGTTTGTCGGTTTAGGTGATTTTTAGGAAGAACTTAGAGATAGAAATGTGGTCTTGGGTGGCCAGAAGGTAGATCTTCACACCACACCCCATCAGGACCAGGGCTTGTATCTTGGGGGAAGGTATACATGCTGTTGAAGGAATGTGCTGAGGGAATGCTCTGGCTATCACAGCCTATGATTTCTGCAACAGCATCAAGGGTTGTTTTGAGGGAAAGGAAATAGGTGTTTCTACATAAAGAGTAATACATCAACTAGACATTTTAGAGGCATTCCCAGACTGAGAGTTAGTCAGAAGTCACGTGGTGGATTAAAATTTAAAATCACTCTTTTCCAAACTAGTCTTTATTAAACTCATTTGAAAGGCAAAAAAATAATAATAGTAAATAATAAAACTTAAACCTCTTGTCCCCACAGTGGTGCATAGGTATTTGTTGTATGTGCCTCTCTGAATGTGTAAACTCATTTACAGTTAAAGTTGACCTCCTTTTTCTTATCTGATCCCTCCTCCCACACAGCCACCTGTTTGGTACCCCTCAGGGCATAAGTCCTCTTGCTATTATTTCTGAAATTATAAGCCGATGTTGTTATGGTTAGAGAAGTATAAATTCATTTTTTAAACATCATCGAATTCCTAAAAGGTGTGGTCATTGTGCAGTACAGTGGTTCTCAAAATTGAGCATTTATCACAATCAGCTGGACAGCTGGTTAAAGCACAGACACCAGGCTGGGTGTGATGGCTCATGCCTGAGATCCCAGCACTTTGGGAGCCCAACGTGTGAAAATCGCTTGAAGCCAAGAGTTTGAGACCAGCCTGAACAACAAAGCAAACCCCGGTCTCAATGAAAAAATAAATAAGTACAATAAAAAACACAGGCTCCAGCCTTTTTTCTGATCCAGCATATCTGGGCTGGCTACTGAGCATGTGCAGTTCTGAAAAGTTCCCACATGATGTTGATACTGCTGGCCTAGGAACCACATTTTGAGAACCACTGATATAGATAATAAAAAAATGCAACTACTGGCTGGGCACACTGACTCACGCCTGTAATCCCAGCACTACGGGAGGCCGAGGTGGGACTGAGGCCAGGAGTTCAAGACCAGCCTGGGCAATATGGCGAAACCCCGTCTCTACAAAAAAATACAAAAATTAGTTGGGCATGGTGGCACCTCCCTGTAGTCCCAGCTGTCCAGGAGGCTGAGGTAGGAGGATCACCCTAAAGGTTGAGGCTGCAGTGCACTGTGATCATACCAGTGCACTCCAGCCTGGACAACAGAGTGAGACTCTGTCTCAATAAAAACAAAACATACAACTACTTTTGCGGGATGCTGTGTTTTGCTCTTGTGTTGTTTTGGATCTAACACGCCCTCCAGTTTATTCAAACTCTTAGCCAGTTTTTCCAGCCATATCTTTTCCTCAAATATATCCAGACGATATTTCATGGAGGATGTAGATCAAAATATTAACAAGGATATTAAGATGAAAATGATAAAACCTTGTGCTTTTCATTTTCCTACACATTTTTCTGTATGTATCTTGTGTGAATACGTAAGGTAAGTAAGCTAAAAAAAAATAAAAGTGTGTGTTTGCAGGGAGGCGGAGGCAGTGCCCCGCTGGTGCTGAGCGTAGTCACACTCAGGCTGTAGACAGAGCCCCCTGGGAAGGTTGCTTCTCCCTGGGGTTTCGCCCACCCAGGTAAGGAAGGAGTGAGTCTTTGATGACGGTTAGCAGGCCCAAGTCTGGGGCCTTCCAAAGAAACATGGTGCAGCGGTGGGCCTGAGAGATACAGAAGAGATGGGGTGGCCTGACAAGAGCTAAGCGAATGGACTTCCTCTGACCCAGCAGGGGACTGAGTACCTGACACTGCCGCAAGGTGCTCTGCATGAGGCCAGAGGCTTGAAGTGGGAGGAGGTGATGGCAAGTGATAGTGAACTGTCATTCTCTGAAAGTCACATTGAATCACTAGATTCTGTTTATTAAGAGTAGGACTTTCAATACAATTTTTAAAAGCTACCCCTTTTCTTAATTTCTCAGGAAAATGGCAGTTCCTTCTTTTGTCTTCAAAACAAATATTCAGCCAAGCCTTAAATTAGGACTTAACAGTGTGTTATTTCTGCTGGTGGATTGCAGTGAAAGGGTGTTTATTCACTTAAGCCGTCACCCCGCCTCTCCCCCAGAAGTAGTCAGCCGTTCACATTTACTTTTATTTCTGAATTATCTGTTTTTCCTTTTTTTTTTTTGAGACAGAGTCTCGCTCTGTCGCCCAGGCTGGAGTGCAGTGACCGGATCTCAGCTCACTGCAAGCTCCGCCTCCCAGGTTCACGCCATTCTCCTGCCTCAGCCTCCCGAGTAGCTGGGACTACAGGCGCCCGCCACCTCGCCCAGCCAGTTTTTTGTATTTTTTTTAGTAGAGACGGGGTTTCACCGTGTTAGCCAGGATGGTCTCGATCTCCTGACCTCGTGATCCGCCCGTCTCGGCCTCCCAAAGTGCTGGGATTACAGGCTTGAGCCACCGCGCCTGGCCATTTCTGAATTACCTTAAACCATTCCATTCTTAAACATGAAGGATCTTATTTCCAGTAACACCTTTGTAATTACATTAGGTTTGCTCGTTGCAGTTTTCATTTTTCAATTCAGTAGCATTGTTTGTCGTCTCTCTCCCTGCACACTGAGGTCTTAGTTCAGGGTCTTGCACTTAGTAGGTGTTTAATAAACATTTATAAATGGAATAAATAGACAATCCCAACATTGCTCAATACTTTTCCAGTCAATACCCCTTGCTCTCTGAGTGATCTGGGACAAATTTCTTTCTTTTTTTTTTTAGAGACAGGGTCTCACTCTTGTCACCCAGGCTGGGGTGCAGTGGCATAATCATGGTTCACTGCAGCCTCGACCTCCCCAGGCTCAAGTGATTCTCCTAGCTCAGCCTCCCAAGTAGCTGGGACTACAGGTACTGCCACCACTCCTAGCTAATTTATCTTTTATAGAGATGAGGGTCTCACTATATTGCCCCAGGTTTGTCTCAAACCCCTGGGCTCAAGCCATCCTTCTGCCTCAGCCCCTGAGTAGCTAGGACTATAGATGTGAGCCACCACATCCAGCAAATTTCTTAAGCTCTCTATACTTAAGTTTCCTCAACTGTAAAATGGCCATATTAATAGAACCTACCCTGTAGGGCTGTTGCAGATTAAATGGGTTAATATTTTGCATTATGTGTAGCCCATGGTCAGCACTATAGATGTGTCTTGCTATTATTTTGTTATCGTCATCACATGTGGAAAGTAAACACACACACACACACACACACACACACACACACAGGTGTACTGTGGTGGGCCATGCATTGGACCTGGAGTTTTAGAAGGTGCAACTCTAGCTGTGCAGTCTTTGCTGGTTAAAACCCAGACCCCAGGCCAGGTGAGGTGGCTCACACCTGGGATCCCAGGACTTTGGGAGGCCAAGACAGGAGGATCCCTTGAGGCCAGGATTTCAAGACCAGCCTGGGCAATTTGCATTCCCTTTCTGAGCCTGAGTTTTTCTGTAAAATGGGGGTTACCATAATCTCACCTATTAAAGCTGATGTGAGGATTAAGTGAGTTAATAGCTATAGAGCACCTGCACCTTCACCGAGCTCAGCTCATAGTAGTTGCTTTTTACGATGTGCTAATCCAAGGCGAACAGGCTAGGATTGTGGCGGCGCTGGCCTGCCAGGAGCTCTCCCCGGAGCCTCCAGGAGTGACGGTTGCAGGACCCCTTCTACCTCCCTGCCGGGCGCCGCGTGCTTGCCTGGTGGCCACCGGGGGGCGGTGCCGCACCGCAAAGAGCTCCCAGGACTGCAGAGCTTGGCCGCACAGAGCCGCCCCGCCGCACGGAGCCTGCAAGAGACGAGCTTGTCTGGCTTCCTCTCCTTTTCTTCCTTCTTTTCTCCCTTCCCTCCTTTAAACGATGCTGGAATTTCTCTTTCTCTGTCTCGGCGATGTCCATCCACAGGTCACAGGTCCTATACGTGAGAGGAAGAGATTTGGGGCACCCGGCGACAGCAGGGATGAGGTTGAGCGTCAGAAATAATGAGACCTGGCTGGGCGCGCTGGCTCACACCTTTAATCCTAATACTTTGGGAGGCCAAGGCGGGTGGATCACCTGAGGTCTGGAGTTCGAGACCAGCCTGGCCAACTTGGTAAAACCCTGTCTTTACCAAAAATACAAAAATTAGCTGGGCGTGGTGGCAGGCAGGTATAATGCCAGCTAGTTAGGAGGCTGAGGCAGGAGAATTGCCACTTCACTCCAGGCTGGCCAAAAGAGTGAAACTCCATCTCTAAATAAATAAATTAAATAAATAAATAAAACAACGAGACCTGCAAATCCACACATCCGAGAGGCCCGTGGTGGGGATGCAGGAGCAGCCGGCATCTCCACTAGCAAAGCGTTAGTTTTTCCTCGCAACCAATTATTTTAAAAACTTCATACCCACAGAAACGCTTTAAAATCGCACAATCAACAAACACCCTTATTTCTCCGATTTGGATTCATTAATTGTCAACACATTTTGCACACACATTTCATTTGTATTCTTATTTTCTTGACTGCACCATTTGAGAGTTACTTGGAGACATCCTGACACTTCACCCCTGAATACTTTAGCCTGTATCTCCGTAGGCAGCTGCAATGCCATTATCACACTTAAAAAGCTCAACCTTGATATAATGCTATTATCTCACCTATACATACTCAAATGTCCCGTGGTCTCATTTATATCCTGCGTAGCTGTGGTTGTATTTGTGATCCAAGATCCAATCAATGTTCATACCATTTTTTCTTTCATGACATTTTTAAAGAGTCCAGGCAGTTGTCTTGTAAAAGGTTCCACAATTGGAATTTGTCCTGTTTGTTCTTCATGGTTATATTCAGGCAAGTCGCTTTTGGTAACACTATTGCATAGGCCTTGTTATCTATTTCCCATTATATCATATCAGGAAGCCCATTGTGTAGGTTTGTGCTATTTTGTGACACTAAGTTTGATCACTGGGCTATCTGTAACAGTTTCCTGTCCTTCCTTCTCTCCAACACCCCCGCCACCCGCCGCCAAAAAAAAAAATTACTAAAGCTGACATCACAAGAAGCAAACAGCTACATCCAAGATGTGAGACAAATAGCCCAATAAACCCAGGGTCACGCAGGCCTCCTTGCTGCCTTTCAAAAAACCTGGGCACGTTCCTGCCACAGAACTTTGCACTTGCTGTTCCTGACACTTGTAATGTTCCCCATGAAGAGCATGGCTTCCTCCCTCACCCTCAAGTCTCTGTTCAAATATCAGCTTTTTAGCAAGACCTTCATTAACTAGCCTAGCCCCCAATATGGTTTGACTGTGTCTCCACCCAAATCTCATCTTGAATTGTAGCTCCCATAATTTCCATGTGTTATGGGAGGGACCCGGTAGGAGATAATTGAATCATGGGTGCAGTTTCCCCCATACTGTTCTCATGGCAGTAAGTCTCACAAGATCTGATGGTTTTATAAGGGGTTTCCCCTTCTGTTGGTTCTCATTCTCTCTTGCCTGCCACCATGTAAGACATGCCTTTCACCTTCCACCATGATTGTGAGGCCTCCCCAGCCACATGGAACTGTGAGTCCATTAAACCTCTTTTTCTTTATAAATTACCCAGTCTCAGGTGTATCTTTATCAGCAGCATGAAAACAGACTAATACACCCCCTTACCCTGCTGTACTTTTTCCCCACAGCAATTATCACCTCCTGACATGTCATATAATTGACTTATTATATTTGCTGTCTGTCTCCCTCTGGTGGTGTGTAAACTCTGTCAGCATAGGGATTTTTCTCCGTTCTATTCACTGCTGTATTCACTTACAGAATTGCTTTTCACTGGGCTGGCTCCCAGTGTCGGTTCAAATGTAAGTCTTCCCTGACTACCCCTTATAACACAGTAACTTTCTATCTGTTCACCCCATTTTAGTATATCTATCTTATTTACTGTTTGTTTACTGTCTAATGTGTGTGTTTGTTTGTTTGTTTGTTTGTTTGTTTGTTTTGAGACAGGGTCTCTGTCACCCAGGCTGGAGTGCAGTGATGTAATAATGGCTAACTGCAGCCTCCACTTCCCAGGCTCAAATTATCCTCCCACCTCAGCCTCCCAAGTAGCTGGGTCTACAGGCATGACACACCAAGCCTGGGCTGTCTAGTGTCTTATCTTACTGTTCCCACCCCTCACAAAGACAGGGGCTTTGCCTGCTTTGTTCACTGCTATATCCCCAATACTGGCACATAGTACGTCCTCAGTAAGTATTTGCCAAATGAATGAATGACTTCACAGGGAGGTATAACGGTTAAAAACATGCCATTCAACTCACTTCTCTGGGCATCTTGATACAACAGTTCAGTTCCTACCTGGCAGAGCTGATGAGGGTTAAAAGAGCTAAGTGAGAGAAATGACAAGGCCTAGAGTCATAGGATATATTAATATTTTTAAAGAGAGTTTTGATTCTCCCACCAACAGGCTAGATCTGAGGGCATTCACAGGGCTCTGGTATATAAGAGCCCCTTGTCTCCACAGAGGGCAGAAGGCCGGCAGGAGGAGTGAGCAATCCAGCAGCACCACCATTTGGGTAATAATAATTGAGCATTTTTTGCTGGGCGCGGTGACTCACGCCTGTAATCCCAACACTTTGGGAGGCCGAGGCGGGCAGATCACGAGGTCAGGAGATCAAGACCATCCTGGCTAACACAGTGAAACCCCATCTCTACTAAAAACACAAAAAATTAGCTGGGTGCGGTGGCGGGCGCCTGTAGTCCCAGCTACTTGGGTGGCTGAGGCAGGAGAATGGCATGAACCCAGGAGGCGGAGCTTGCAGTGAGCCAAGATTGCACCACTGTACTCCAACCTGGGCAAAAGAGCAAGACTCCGTCTCAAAAAAGAAAGAAATAAAAAATAATTGAGCGTTTTCTTTTTCTTTCCTTTTCTTTCTTCCCTTTTTTTTTTTTTTT
>NW_016814762.1:137264-141549 GCF_001698545.2 Rhinopithecus bieti | reverse complement strand
AGGCTGGAGTGCAGTGGCCGGATCTCAGCTCACTGCAAGCTCCGCCTCCCGGGTTCACGCCATTCTCCTGCCTCAGCCTCCGGAGTAGCTGGGACTACAGGCGCCCGCCACCTCGCCCGGCTAGTTTTTTGTATTTTTAGTAGAGACGGGGTTTCACCGGGTTAGCCAGGATGGTCTTGATCTCCTGACCTTGTGATCCGCCCGTCTCGGCCTCCCAAAGTGCTGGGATTACAGGCTTGAGCCACCGCGCCCGGCCCCAGCAACATCTTAACCACAACCTTGTCAGAGACCCCAAGCCAAAACCATTCAGCCAAGCCACTTGCAAATTTTTGATCCATAGAAACTATGTGAGATAATAAATGTATATTTTTAAGCCATTACCTTTTGGGATCGTTTGTTATGCAGCAACAGATCACTGTTACATTTGCTTTTTTCATTCAGCCTATAGATCTATCCAAGTTTCTCTGTGTTTGTTTAGTTCAAAAGTCATCAAAGTTTTACTGTAAAGCACTAGATAGTAGATATTTCAGGCTAAAGTTTGAATTCATGTAATTTTCATGGTCACAAGGTATCCTTTTGGTTTTTCTCCAACCAGGTTCTAGTGATCTAGTATACAGCGTGGTGATAGTTAATAACATATATTTCAAAAAAGCTAAAAGAACAGATCTTAAATGTTCTCATTGCAAAGAAACAGTAAGTATATGAAGTGATAAGTATGTGAATTAGCCTGATTTGATCATTCCATAATGTATATATGGACTGAAACATCATGTCCTGCCCCACAGATATACACAATTCTTATTTGCCAGTTAAAAATAAAACTCAATGGCTATGCACAGTGGCTCATGCCTGTAATTCCAACACTTTGGGAAGCCAAGGTAGGCAGATCACTTGAGCCCAGGAGTTTGAGAACAGCCTGGGCAATATGACAAAAGCCTGCCTCTAATAAAATAAATAAATAAAATAGACCAGGTGCAGTGGCTCACACCTATAATCCCAACACTTTGGGAGGCCGAGGCAGGCAAATCGCTTGAGTTCAAGACCAGCTGGGCCAACTTGGTGAAACCCCGTCTCTACTAGAAATACAAAAATTAACGGGATGTGGTGGCATGCACCTGTAATCCCAGCTACTTGGGAGGCTGAAGCAGGATAATCACTTGAACCTGGGAGGTGGAGGTTGCAGTAAGCCAAGATCGCACCACTGCACTCCAGCTTTCGTGACAGAGTGAGACTCTGTCTCAAAAAAAAACAAAAAACAAAAAACAAAAAGCCAGGCACGATGGCTCACGCCTGTAATCCCAGCACTTTGGGAGGCCGAGGCGGGTGGATCATGAGGTCAGGAGATTGAGACCATCTTGGCCAACATGGTGAAACCCCATCTCTACTAAAATTCAAAAAATTAGCTGGGCATGGTGGCGCATGCCTGTAGTGCCAGCTACTCCGGAGGCTGAGGCAGGAGAATTGCTTGAACCCAGGAGGCGGAGGTTGCAGTGAGCTGAGATGGTACCATCGCACTCCAGCCTAGCGACAGAGCAAAACTCTATCTCAAAAAAAAAAAAAAAAAAGAAAGAAAGAAATGAAAACGTGTGTCTATACAAAAACTTTATAGCAGCACTATTCATAATAGCCCCAAAATAGGGAAAAAAACACAAATGTCTATCAACTGATGAATGGATACATAAAATGTGGCATACCCATACAATGGAATATTATTCAACTATAAAAAGGAATTAAATGTTTATATATGTTACAAAATGAGCAAGACTTGCAAGCATTATCCTAAATGAAAGAAGTCAGTCAAAAAACAACACATTATATGATTTCATTTCTATGAAATGTCCAGAATAAGCACATCTATAGAGATAGAAAGTAGATGAGTACTTGCCTGGGGCTCAGGGGTCTGAGAAGACTGGAGGGTGAGAGCTCCTGAGTAGGGTTTTGGCCGGGCGCAGCTCACATCTGAAATTGCAGCATTTTGGGAGGCTGAGGCGGAGGATCCCTTGAATTCAGGAGTTCAAGACCAATTTAGGCAACAAAATTAGACTCCATCTCTAAAAAATAAAATAAGAGTATGGTTTTGTTTTTAGTTTTAGTTTGTTTGTTTGTTTGTTTGTTTATTTGTTTGAGTCATCTTGCTCTGTCGCCCAAGTTAGAGTACAGGGGTAGGATCATGGCTCACTGCAGCCTCAAACTCCTGGATTCAAGTGATCCTCCTGCCTCAGCCTCATGAGTAGCTAGGACTACAGGTTTGTGTCACCATGCCCAGCTAAGGTTTTTTGGGGGGTTTTCTTGTTTTTAATGTTGCCTACACTGGTCTTGAACTCCCAGACTTAAGCAATCCTCCCTCATCGCTGAGACTACAGGCAGGAGCCATTGCTCCTGGCAAGAGTACAGATTTCTTCTTGGGATGATGAAAATGTTCTCAAATAGATTGTGATCATGGTTGTGCAACTCTGTGAATAGACTAAAACCTGCTGAAGCACACATTTAAAAATGGGCGAATTGTGTGGTGTGTGAATTACACCTTGATAAAGACATTTGAAAACACAAGGGAAGGTGTGCCACAGTTTGTTCATCACTGACAGCACCGTAGTTGCTTAGCCTTTTACAAAGCACCTTTCCTAGAGCTATTGCAACCAGCCAAGCATTAACTCCTTACATAGCTGAACAAGACAAGGCTCAGAGGAAGAATTAATTTGCCCGAAGTCACAGGTGTGAGGTGTGAGCGGAATGCAGGTCTTTGGACTCCATGTCCGGTGCTCAGCGCAGCACAGGCTTTCTAAGAGTTACATCCAGAGATTGGGTAATCAGGCCCTCAAAGCTCCAGGGCAGAGAAGATGACAGGAGGGGACCAATCCCTCTACCTGTCCCACCCTGCTGCCTCTGCCACACCCACCAGCCATTCCGATGCCAGCTTTCTCCTCCTCACCCCATGTTCCCCACCTTCCTTTTCTCTCCCTTCCTTCCTTCCCAGCACTGCTAAGCAAAGCTGTTACTCCTTGTGTCTTGCTTAACAGTGCTAGGAAGGAAAGGAAGAAAAGGACTGGGAGCCTTTTCCAGAAATTTAGTCCACATGACATATATGGGAAAGGGCTCAGACAGGGTGAGGAATCAGTCCAAGGCCACACCGCTGGCAATTTGACCTTGATTTCCTGAATATCTTTGAGAATGAAAGGAGAGGGGTTTGGGGCTGGAATAGGGCTTGAGGTGAGCAAAACCCCATCCCATTCCTGATTCTTTTCTCACAGTGTCCCCCTCCACAGCTTCACCCAACTTTCATATATCCAAAGCCGCTACTGCGAAGGTGGCGGGAGTAGATCTCTTAAAATTAAGTGCAGAAAAAACAGAAAAATACAGATAAAGAAAATATCTTTATATCTGGTCTTAAACTCCTGACCTCAGGCAGTCTGGCCTACTTGGCCTCCCAAAGTGCTGGGATTACAGGCATGAGCCAACACACCTGGCCATTTCTTTTCTTTTTTTCTCTTTTTTTTTTTTTTTTGAGACAGAGTCTCACTCTGTCGCACAGGCTGGAGTGCAGTGGTGCAATCTTGGCTCATTGCAACCCTGCAACCCCTGCTGTTTGAGTTTAAGCAATTTTTCTGCCTCAGCCTCCCAAGTAGCTGGGACTATAGGCGTGCGCCACCACGCCCGGCTAATTTTTTTTTGTATTTTCAATAGAGATGGGGTTTCATGGTGTTAGCCAGGATGGTCTGAATCTCCTAACCTTGTGATCCGCCCGCCTCGGCCTCCCAAAGTGCTGGGTTCCTTCCATTCTTTTTTCCTATGCAAATGTATATACACATATTTTTAAAAATTAGGATCAGGCCAGGTGTGCTGGCTCATGCCTGTAATCCCAGCACTTTGGTAGGCCAAGGTGGAAGGAGCCCAGGAGTTAAAGACCAGCCTGAACAACATAGCAAGACCCTGTCTCTACCAAATAAAAAACAAAATAAGGTAAATAAAACACATTTATTATAAAAAGCTATGGCCGGGCGCAGTGGCTCAAGCCTGTAATCCCAGCACTTTGGGAGGCCGAGACGGGCGGATCACGAGGTCAGGAGATCGAGACCATCCTGGCTAACACGGTGAAACCCCGTCTCTACTAAAATACAAAACTAGCCGGGCGAAGTGGCGGGCGCCTGTAGTCCCAGCTACTCGGGAGGCTGAGGCAGGAGAATGGCGTAAATTCGGGAGGCGGAGCTTGCAGTGAGCTGAGATCGGGCCACTGCACTCCAGTCCGGGCGACAGAGCGAGACTCCGCCTCAAAAAAAAAAAAAAAAAA
>NW_016814762.1:131488-134077 GCF_001698545.2 Rhinopithecus bieti | reverse complement strand
GTCTCGCTCTGTCGCCCAAACTGGAGTGCAGTGGCCGGATCTCAGATCACTGCAAGCTCCGCCTTTCGGGTTCACGCCATTCTCCTGCCTCAGCCTCCCAAGTAGCTGGGACTATAGGCGCCCGCCACCTCGCCCGGCTAGTTTTTTGTATTTTTTAGTAGAGACGGGGTTTCACCGGGTTAGCCAGGATGGTCTCAATCTCCTGACCTTGTGATCCGCCCAGCTCGGCCTCCCAAAGTGCTGGGATTACAGGCTTGAGCCACCGCGCCCGGCCTAATTTTTGTATTTTTAGTAGAGATGGGGTTTCACCATGTTGGCCAGGCTGGTCTTGAACTCCTGACCTCAGGTGATCTACCTGCCTCAGCCTCCCAAAGTGCTGGGATTACAGGTGTGAGCCACCACGCCCGGCCTGGTACCCTTTCCTGAAAGAGAAAAATGTATGGAGGGACATATACCCCTTGGTGACATGCGAGACCTGGCACTAGGTAGCTTGGATTTGAATGTGGACATGCTATTTACTAGATGTGTCACACTGGACAAGTCACTTACATCTTCTGTTCCCCATTTCCTCACGTCCCCTGTGCAATGGGGATAGCAATGTCTACTCATGGGAGTCTTCACAGGAGACATTAAAGTGTAAAAGATTTGTGACAATGTTGACATACCCTAGGGGCATGTAAATATCAGCCCTGATCATATCTGCTTGGTGGGATCATGGGTGAAAGAGTCTATGCATTTTCCAAACACCATGGAGTGAGCACACAGTACTTCTGTAATCAGAGCAACAACAAAATGTCATTGACATTATTTTAGGGGAGGGAAGACTCCTTTCCAGTGGCTCAGTTTTTCCCTCTCCGACCTCCCAGTCTCTTCCCTCTCTCCGCCCCTTCCTCCTCCACCTCTTATTTCCCCCCTCTCCTCCTCCACCCCAGACCCCTCCCGTCTGCCCACCAGATTGCATTCCTCACTTCTTTTCCCAAAGAACTGTAATTAAGCTCTTACTCTGTAATTGCCAATTCATGGTTCTCCATCTGAAATCATGCTCCTGCCTGGCTTGTTTTCCTTCTTCTCCACCTGGGGAAGCAGAGGCAGGAATCAGCAGAGCCCAGGATGCACCTTGTATGTAAGAATGCTATGATCTCTATTTGCTGTATATTCGCTCTGTGTGAGCCAGGCAGTGTGCTCAGCCCCTTCCACACTTTACCTCCTCTGATCACAACCCTGGGTGGAAACTGAAGCTCGAGAGATGGAGTAACTCACCCACAGGCCTCACAGGTAGTTGGTGGAGCTGGGATTTGAATCCAGTTAGATCTGGCCTCAAGAGCTGATACTCCTGCTTCTGCAACCAACAAGTCTATTCTAAACTCCCCAAGCCCAGGCACCCATGCTCTGGTAGTATTTTGATATCAAAACTGGCCACCCTTACCCCTCACTGTATCTTCATCCTTTATGATAAGACTTTGCAGCCTCTCCTATCTAAATAGTGGCATCTATTTCTCCAGCCCTAGAATCTGGGCTGGCCTTGCTTTGGCCAACATAATGCAGCAAAAATGATGGTGTCCACGCTTGGTCTTTGCACATGTCTGCTCTTCTCTTGGGAGACTGCCTCCACTGTGAAAACAAGCCCAGGCTAGACGGCGGGAGCATCATGGCCCAGTCACCCCTATTGCCCAGGTAACAGGCAGCCAACAGCCAGACATATGAGTGAGGCCACCCCAGACCTGCCAGCCACCTACCGACCTGGGACCTGGCAGCTGACTCTTGATTCATGTGTGAGCCCCGTGGAGGTGGGCCAAGCCTGCTGAAATCAGTAGAACAGCCGAGCTGACCCACAGACTCTTGAGCAATTGTTTTAAGCCACTGGGTTTTGGGGGCAGTTTATTATAGAGCAATAGCTAACAAATCCAGCCCCTTATACAGACTATGTAAAAGATTGTTGGGAAGATCTCTGGTGGGAAGGAAAGAACCAACTTAGCAAATATCTATTTAATGCTTACCATGCACTAAACATTTTAATTTAATCCTCACAACCGTATGAGGTAGGGACTTCTATTGTCCCCATCCTACAGATGAGGACACTGAGGTAGAGTGATAATTTGCTTAGGATCTCACAGCTAGTTAGTAAATGGCAGCTGCTTAAGAAGTTAAGATGCGGGAAGCAGAGTCCAGAAAGATGCCTTGTGAACCTACTGGGGGCAAAATATAGGCATTCAGAAACTGAATGATAAGGCTGGGCGTGGTGGCTCATGCCTGTAATCCCAGTACTTTGGGAGGCCGAGGCAGGTGGATCACCTGAGGGCAGGAGATTGAGACCAGCCTGGCTAACAAGATGAAACCCTGTCTCTACTAAAAATACAAAAAATTAGCCGGGCGTGGTGGCGGATGCCTGTAATCCCAGCTACTTGGGAGGCTGAGGTAGGAAAATCGCTTGAATCTGGGAGGCGGAAGTTGTGGTGAGCCAAGATTGTGCCACTGCACTCCAGCCTGGGCAACAGAGAGAAACCGAGTGATGGAGGCACCTCCCAACTGGACAGCCCGTCAAAGCAGAGGGTGGCACTTTGGGAATACAGGTTTTTTTTTTTTTTTTTA
>NW_016814762.1:124758-127738 GCF_001698545.2 Rhinopithecus bieti | reverse complement strand
AAAAAAAAAAAAAAAAAAAGAAACAGAAAGCAGTTGAATGATTTTATGCTGGGGAGTGACAGGATCTGATTTTCAATTTTTAAGAGATTGTTCTGGCATCTGTGAGAAGGATAGGCTCTATCCTTCCCTCTGCAGGTGCAGAGAGAAGTGGAGCAGAAACTGTTGCAACAATCCAGACGAGAGATGACAGTGGCTTGGGCCAGTGTGGTCAGAAATAGCCACATTCTGGCCAGGCGCTGCGGCTCATGCCTGTAATCCCAGCACTTTGGGAGGCCAAGGCAGGCAGATCACTTGAGGTCAGGAGTTTGAGACCAGCCTGGCCAACATGGTAAAAACCCATCTTTACAAAAAATACAAAAATTAGCTGGGTGTGGTGGTGCCCGCCTGTAATCCCAGCTACTCAGGAGGCTGAGGCAGGAGAATCGCTTGAACCTGGGAGGTAGAGGTTGCAGTGAGCCAAAATTGCACCACTGCACTCCAGAGCAATAGAGTGAGACTCCATCTCAAAAAAAAAAATGGAAAAAAAAAAGCGGGGGCTGGGAGAAGTGGCTCATGCCTGTAATCCCAGCTATTTGGGAGGCTGAGGCAGGAAATTCGCTTGAACTTGGGAGGCAGAGGTTGCAGTGAGCCGAGATCATGCCATTGCTCTCCAGCCTAGGCAACAAGAGCGAAACTCTGTCTCAAAAAAAAATCCCAAAAAATTAGCTGGGCACGGTGGCGCATGCCTGTGGTGCCAGCTATACCTACTGAGATGGGAGAATCCCTTGAGCCCAGGAGGTCAAGGTGGCAGTGAACCGAGATCGAATCACTGCACTCTAGCCTGGGAGATGGAAGTGGGACCCTGTCTCAAAAAAAAAAAAATTTATCCATTCATTAGTTGAGGGGCATATGGATTGTTTTGACTTTTTGGCTATTATGAATAATGTTGCTGTGAACACTTGTGTACAAGTTTCTGTGTGGAGACGTTTCATTTCTCTTGGGTAGATACCTAGGTGTGGAATTGCTGGGTCATACAGTATCTTTAACTGTATGGAGAATTGCTAGAGTGATTTCCAAAGCATGTACACCATTTTGTAGTCCCATAAGCAGTGTATGACAGTTCTCTTCAGAACACCTTTTTTTGTTTTGTTTTGTTTGAGACAGAGTCTTGCCGTGTACCCAGGCTGGTGTGCAGTGGCTCAGTCATAGCTCACTCTAGCCTCAGTCTCCTGGGCTCAAGTGATCCTCCCGCCTCAGCCTCCCCAGTAGCTGGGAACACAGGCAGGAGCCACCACACCCAGCTAATTGTTTGATTTTTTTGTAAAGATGAGGTCTTACTGTGTTACCCAGGCTGGTCTTGAACTCCTGGGCTCAAGGGCTACTCCCACCTTGGCCTCCCAAAGTGTTAGGATTACAGGTGTGAGCCACCACACTTAGCTTAGGACACTTTTATAAACATAAACTCACAACAATAACCTTCTTAACAACCCCAGAGATAGGCATCACTGCTGTCATCTTTCAGACGAGGACAATGAGGGCAGAGAGGAGACAACACCAGCTATAAGGGTTGTGGCTTCAAGCCTGAGACGGCCTCATTTCCTGTGGGAGGCCTGACTTTGGGGCCAAAACAATAGGCTTTCAGGCTTTGAGAGGTGATGGGACAATGGGCAGAGAGGAGAAATCTGCAGGTCAAAGTCTTCGTGTGGAGATGGAAGCTCCCAGGCCATCAAAGCCACTTCTGTTTTTGTTTTATTGGGCAACAGTGGAGCCAGGTTCTGACTAATTAATGATAATCAAAGTGCTCTGACAAGAAGGAGAGTGAATTATTCATGGCCAGGTCTTCTTAACTGGGAGAGAGGAGACTGCCTAGGAGTAGAAGAAAGCTAAGCTCTCACTTCCCCTCAAGTTCGCATGAGCCTGAGCAGCCCCCACAGGATTCAGTTTCTCGGTTCAGAAAATGGGGCCAGATGTGAGCTCTCATTTCTTCGTTTTTTTTGTTTGTTTTTTGAATTTTTTTTAAGATGGGGTCTTGCTCTAACGCCCAGGCTGGAGTGTAGTGGCATAGTCTTAGCTCACTGCAACCTCTGCCTCCCAGGCTCAATCTATCCTCCTGCCTCAGCCTCCCCACTGTGAAGTGTGAGCTGGGACTACAGGTACACACTACCATGCCCGGCTAACTTTTTTATTTTTTTATTTTTGTAGAGATGGGGTTTTGCTATGTTACCCAGGCTGGTTTCGAACTCCTGAGCTGAAGTAATCCACCCGCTTTGGCCTCCCAAAGTGCTGGGATTACAGACATGAGTCACCATACCCGGCCAGCTATCATTCTTTTTTTTTGAGATGGAGTCTCACTCTGTCACCCAGGCTGAAGTGCAGTGGCGCAATCTCAGCTCACTGCCACGTCTGCCTCCCGGGTTCAAGTGGTTCTCCTGCCTCAGCCTCCTGAGTAGCTGGGACTACAGACATACACCACCATGCAGGGCTAATTTTTGTATTTTTAGTACAGATGGAGTTTCACCATATTGGCCAGGCTGGTCTCAAACTCCTGACCTCAAGTGATCTGCCCTCCTCGGCCTACCAAAGTGTTGGGATTACAAGCATGAGCCACCGCGCCCGGCCTCCTTTTTTATATTATCAGACCAGCACCTGCAGAACAGGGCTAGTGACCTGGGTCCTGTTACCACTCAACTGGAGGCAGTGCATACCCAAGCTGCCCCGAGCAAGTGGCAAACAAAACCCGACAATACCAAAACATAGTTCAGGGGTTGGTAAGCCTTTCCTTTCTTTTTTTTTTTTTGGCGGGGGGGGGATGGAGTCATGCTCTGTCGCCCAGGCTAGAGTATAGTGGAGTGATTTTGGGTCACTGCAATCTTCCCCTCCTGGATTCAAGTGATTCTCCTGCCTCAGCCTCCTGAGTAGCTGGGATTATAGGCACGTGCTACCATGCCTGGCTAATTTTTTTTTTTTTTTTTTTTTTTTTTTTTTTTTGGGGGGTTTTTGT
>NW_016814762.1:119452-121317 GCF_001698545.2 Rhinopithecus bieti | reverse complement strand
AGAAATAGTCTTGCTATGTTGCCGGATCTATGTTGCCAGGCTGGTCTCGAACTCCTGGGCCCAAGCAATCCTCCCGCCTTGGCCTTCCAAAGTGCTGGGATTACCGGTGTGAGCCACTGCACCTGGCTGAGAATATGGGTTCTTTAAAGGGACAGAATTATAACAATAATAATTCAATCTATGACTCTTGCAAATTTCATATTATTTAAATATTTATTTAATAAATATATATTTGTTAAATATGTATTAGAGGCCTACCATGCCTAGACATTCTGCCAGACACTGGAGATACAGTGATGTACAGAGACACAGTCTCTGTATTCATAGAGTGTTCAGTCTAGTGGGGGATATAAATAACAAACAGGAAGCTGGGTGCAGTGGCTTGTGCATCTAATGCCAGTGCCTTGGGAGTCCATGGTAAGAGGATTGTTTAAAGCTGGGAGTTTGAGACCAGCCTAGGCAACACAGTGATAGCCTGTCTCTACAAAAAAATTAAGGCTGGGCACAGTGGTGCGCACCTGTAGTCCCAGCTACTCAGGAGGCTGAGGCCGATAGATGGCTTGAGCCAGGAGTTTGAGATCGGCTTGGGCAAAATGGCAAAACCCATCTCTACAAAAACATAGAAAAATTAGCCACATGTGGTGGTGCACACCTGTGGTCCCAGCTACTCAAGAGGCTGAGGTGGGAGGATCACTTGAGCCCAGGAGGTTGAGGCTGCCATTAGCTGTGATCACGCCACTGCACTCCAGCCTGGGTGAAAGAGCAAGACCCTGTCTCAAAATAAAATAAAATAACAGGAAAACAAATAAAGAAGTAAGTACAGATTGTGGTATTTGCTGGGAAGAAAATAGAGTTGAGATCAAGAGTAATAGAGGGTGGGATGAGATTGAATGGGCAGGATATTTTTTTTTAATTGATACCTGAAGCATGAAGAGCTGCCCAGGAGAACCAGAGCAGGACAAATGTTTTCTCTAATGGGCCAGTTAGTAAATATTTTAGGCTTTGTGGGCCATACGATCTTTGCCTCTTTAGCTTACTTTTGCTGTTACTTTTAGAAAGCAGCTATAGATGATACATGAATGAATGAGTGAGGCTGTGTTCCAATAAAACTTTATGGATACAGTACCAAAATTTGAATTTTGTATGATTTTCATGTATCTGAAATATTGGTCTTTTTAATTTTAATTTTTTCTAATTACTTAAAAATGTAAAAACTGGTTGGACATGGTGGCTGACAACTGTAATTCCAAGACTCTGGGAGGCCAAAGTGGGAGGAGAGCATGAGGCCAGGAGATTGAGACCTGCCGGGGCAACATAGCAAGACCCCACCTACAAAAAGAAATAGCCAGGTGTGGTGGCATGTGCCTGTAGTCCCTACTCAGGAGGCTGAGGCTAGAGAATGGAGTACTCCATTGTACTCCTGAGCTGCAGAGTAAGAATGGACCAGGCAGAGAAAACAGCAAGCGCAGAGGCCCTGAAGGTGAAAGAATTGAGACCAATTGAGGAACAAAATAGAGGGAATGAGCCGGGCACGGTGGCTCACGTCTGTAATCCCAGCACTTTGGGAGACCGAGGTGGGCAGCAGATCACGAGGTCAGGAGATCGAGACCATCCTTGCTAACACGGTGAAACCCCATCTCTATAAAAAAAAAAAAATACAAAAATTAGCCGGGTATGGTGGCAGGCGCCGATAGTCCCAGCTACTCAGGAGGCTGAGGAGGGAGAATAGCGTGAACCGGGGAGGCGGAGCTTGCAGTGAGCTGAGATTGTGACACTGCACTCTAGCTTGGGCGACAGAGTGAGACTCCATCTCAAAAAAATAAAAAATAAAAAAAAAATAGAGGGAATGGATTATTTCTTTTTTT
>NW_016814762.1:109177-117443 GCF_001698545.2 Rhinopithecus bieti | reverse complement strand
AAAAAAAAAAAAAAAAAAAAAAAGAAGCTGTGGCAGAAATGAAGCAAGAACCTAGGTTAGATCATGAAAGAAAGGACTAGAAAGGAAAGTACCAACTTGGGGCCATATATTTAGTTTATTGTGGCTGTTAGGTTTTCTTTTTCTTTTCTCAAATATCTATTTTTTATACATGGGCTGTGACCTCACTTTTATAAAACCATGTATGATTAGTATTTTGTGTGTTTTAAAATATAATCTATGTGATCTTGTAAGTCACAAGGCTTGACACTAATCAGCTGAAGAGGCTTGTGGGAACGTGTTGGGGTATATATGTGCATGTTTGTTTTTATAAAACCATGTTTTTGTTTTGTTTTGTTTTGTTTTTTGTTTTTTAATTTATTTTTGAGACAGAGTCTCACTCTATTGCCCAAGCTGGAGTGCAGTGTCACGATCTCGGCTCACTGCAACTTCTGCCTCCCGAATTCAAGTGATTCTCCTGCCTCAGCTTCCTGAGTAGCTGGGATTACAGGCGCACACCACCATGCCCAGCTAATTTTTGTATTTTTAGTAGAGACAGGGTTTCACCATGTCGGTCAGGCTGGTCTTGAAATCCTGACCTTGTGATCTGCCCGCCTCGGCCTCCCAAAGTGCTGGGATTACAGGCATGAGCCATTGCACCCGGCCTCCATGTATTATTTTAATCCTCACAAAACCTCATGAGGCAGGGTACTGTTAGCTCTCCTTTACAGTGAAGAAACCGAGGCTCAGAGAGGATTGGAAGCACTTGCTGAGGATCATAGCCGGTACTTTACAACTCCAGGTGCCTTCCCCAGGCACCCTGAAGGAATAATTCAGTGGGCATCATGATTAATTGGATTGGGACAGGAGGAGGAGGAGGAGGAGAGGAGAGGATCAAAAATGACAAGAACACTTCGAGCCTGACCAAGTGGAAAAGAATCAGCAGGTCAGGAGGGATTGCTGGGTTGATGGGGGAATGTTTAAGCCAAAGGAGTGAATACCTAATGGCAAAATTTGGTGCATCAGATTGGGGTTTATAGGAACGTCCATAAGTGCTCTCCTTGTTGACTGGCCTTGCCACTGAGCACCTGAAGCCTGATAGCAACTGAACAATTTCAAGAGAAAAAAAAAAATCAACCCCATACTTTCTGGCGAATGATGTGTTCCTTTGAGTACTTGGGTTTTTTTCTACATCAGCAGCTTGGCAGCTTGTACTATCTGTGGCTCTGACTATGCAGCCTGATTGATTGACCAGGCTTAAAAGGCCTGTTCTTGAATTTAAGATCTCAGGCTTCTAGTCCCTATAGGTCATCAACAAAGACCAAAAGGCCTGGCATGAACCCGAGGTTATTATTCACTGGAGAAGACATCATAAACCACAGAAACATAAGCCCAGCAGGCAGGAATGGCCGCCCAGCTCACTAGGCACACAGTGTCCTCACTCCTCCATCCAGCATGATTCATAATTAAATCTTCAGGCAGGAGGCAAACTAGAATTTTGTGTAAACTGGCATTGGAGAGACACTTTGAGTGTAGTTTAATTTCAAAGTTCTAGAACTCCAGAATTTGACATGCTTGTGACATTTCAAGTACAGGCTGTCCCTTCTTACCCCTCACTGGGACTATACCCTGGGGAGAAATGACCCAAAGAGAAAAAAATTGTTGGATCACTAGCTAAACTCTAGGTTTAGAAAACTGTGCCGTTATACAGACTCCATGTATGTTAAATATATCATGGTGGGGAAAAAAAAGGCCATCTGTGGGTCTGTGGGCAAAAGACATACAGAATTCATACATAAAGAAGAAATTTAAATGGCATTTATTCATATTACAGGGTCACCATGCTGCACAATTCCAGGGGCAGCACTCACATTGGATTCTATTCACAGGGATATATATTTTGATGATTTGTGAGATAAGATAACCTCTCATAATAAGAGAAATGTTAATTAAAACAATAAGGTACTGTTTTCCATGTTTTGGATTAGCAAATCAAAGAGTTGACAGGATCCTATGTTGGTGGGAGTGTAATTCTACACCCCTTTTATGGAAGGTGTGGAGAGTACTGTGGACTGGCTCTCTCAATCTGACTCATTCCACCCTCTTCTAGGTGGAGACATTGGAAAGCTAAACTTACACATCCCTGACTCCCTTGCAGCTAGAGTTTTGGATAGAAATTAGGACCTACTAGTTAGAAGAATTAATGAGACATGGGGTAGGTGATGGAAAGACAAAGGCCATTTTCCCTGTACTTTTGGCTGTCTCTGCTGTCAAGTAAGGTTGTGGAGACCTGAGATTTTTCTGCAGCATATTCAGAGTTCATTATCTGGTGTCCTAGGTATCAGTAGTGACATTTTGATCCTAACTTCTGGCTGCAGTTCCAGTAGTGATCTCAGAGGAGTGGCTTCCCCAGCAAGTTAGCTGTGTATTGACCTGGGGACCTCTTGGAAGCCCAGGCTAAAGCCCCTCCTACAGTCGTTTCAGCAATTTTGTGAACACCTGATTTCCTCTATTAAATCTCCTTTGGCTTGAACTACCTAAAGTAGTTTCCGGTTCTTGCACAAAACCCTGGTTGATATAGAGCATAATTTAAATAAATCTATAAAAGTTGCAAATGCAAATGTGAGGCCAGGCATGGTGGCTCACATTGTAATCCCAGTACTTTGAGAGGCTGAGGAGGGAGGATCCCTGGAGCCCAGGAATTCAAGACCAACCTGAGTAACATAGTGAGACCCTATCCTACAAAATATCAAAAAAATTAGCTGGGCATGGTGATGCATACCTGGAGTCCCAGCTGCTCAGGTGGTTGAGACAGGAGAATTGCTTGAGCCCAGGAGGGCAAGGCTACAGTGAGCTGTGGACGCGCTACTGCACTCCAGCCTGGGTGACAGAGTGAGACTCTGTCTCATAAAACAAACAAACAAATGAAAAGAAAATGCAAATAAAATATGCCTCTTAGCTAGTACTTCTAGGACTGTAGCTAACAGATATGTTTTTACATATGTGAAATACTTTATGCACAAAGATGTTCACTGCACCATTGCTTATAGTAGTAAAAGATGAGAAACAAGCCAAATGTTCATCAGTAGAAGATCAGCTAAATAAATTAGGGACACCCATTTCAGTGGAATACTATGCAGCAGTTTAAAAAAAAAAAGGAAGAAAAATAATCAAAGAGCTTGCTATATGCTCATAAAGAACAAGCTCTAAGTTATATAAAGTGAAAGAAGTAAGGTCCAGAACACTGTGTCAAAAAATGGAAAGAAGGGCTGGGCATGGTGGTTCATACCTGTAATCCCAGCACTTTGGGAGACCAAGGCAGGTGGATCACCTGAAGTCAGGAGTTCGGGATCAGCCTGGCCAACATGGTGAAACACCATCTTTACTAAAAACACAAAAAATTACCTGGTTATGGTGGCACGCACCTGTAATCCTTGCTACTTGGGAGGCTGAGGCAGGAGAATGGTGTAAACCCAGGAGGTGGAGCTTGCAGTGAGCCGAGATCGTGCCATTGCACTCCAGCCTGGGCGACAGAGTGAGACTCCGTCTCAAAAATAAATAAATAAATAAATAAATAAATAATAAAAAATAAAATAAAATAACCCGCATTTCCCTACAATTTAGAGAATCTCAGAGAGTCCTTTCCTTTCCTTTTCCTCTCTCTCTTATTGTCTCCCCCATGAGAATCAACTAAGGGACTTAAGCAGGGTCGTGACTCAAGCTGATCTCTTATGACAAAATTTCTGTCTCCTAAAGCCTCTGTGACATGACAGGAAGAGGTCCCAGCAAATCCCCTGGCACTGGTCAGTGAGACAGCCCCCAATCCTGGCCTCTCTTTTCTATTCAGCTCTTGCTTCAATAATCCCTGCCCCTTTCTCCTGCATCGTTAATCTTCTCCACCCATTGGATTTTCCCGTCAGCCTTCAGTCATCCTTAATTTATCAATGTTAAAAAAAACAAATACCCCCGGCCGGGCATGGTGGCTCACGTCTGTAATCCCAGCACTTTGGGAGGCTGAGGCGAGTGGATCACCTGAGGTCAGGAGTTCGAGGCCATCCTGGCTAACATGGTGAAACCCTGTCTCTACTAAAAATAAAAAAAATTAGCTGGGTGTGGTGGCAGGCACCTGTAGTCCCAGCTACTTGGGAGGCTGAGGCAAGAGAATCGCTTGAACCCGGGAGGTCGAGGTTGCAGTGAGCTGAGACGGCGCCACTGCACTACAGCCTGGGTGACAGAACAAGACTCTGTCTTAAAATTAAAAACAAACCAACAAAAAGCCCAAATACCTATCATAGGGATGGATAGTGTACCAGTCAGGCTTTCTCAGGCCGGAAGGCAGAATCTTGTCTGTCCAGATGACTCTGAGCAACCCTGAGGGTTTATCAGACAGGGAGGTGCTGAGAGTCGGAAACTGTTCCCCAGGGCAGGATGGCCAGGGAGGCTGGAGAGCCCAGCTCTACCTCAGCATCACCTGGGGACATCTTCCTGCCTTCTCTGTACTTAGCTGGTGTTTGTGCCTCCTGGGGTAGACGCCAGTGAGGCTGCTTCTGGTCTCTCCAGCCACATCTGGTTCTGAGAGGTCTCAGCCTACTGCCTGGGCTGCCATGTTGTGCCACACGCCCCCACACCCTGGGCCATGGCTGACTGACCTAAGAGTGGACAGTAGACCCAGAGGGACACCGATTCTTCAGCTGGGCTGAAGCAGTCAGGCTCTTTGTCCTGGAAATGTGGGACAGAGATTAAAGCAGTTAGAAGAAAGTTGAAAGGCAAGGTTGTATTGTGCTGGGGCTGTGGAGGGGCTGTGGAGGCCATGTCAGGTCAGATGAGGAGGAGGAAGATGGCTGCGAGAGAAAGGGAAGGGCAGGGAGAGGCAGAAATGAGAAAGCCTGGTGGCCCAGAGAGCACAACCTTGGTTCTTGACTTTCTAGATCCGGTTCCTGATAGCCAGCCTTATCATTCCTCTTCTATCGCTGGATGCCCTGGAGTAAATCCCTCTTCATGTGAGCTAGCTCTAGGTCCCAGGTCATCAGACTGGACCACCCTCCTCCCTCCTTAAGGCGGACAGCTACAGAACCTGAGTCACTCCTCCCCGTTCCTTGATGATTTCACCTTCTCTCCAACACTAAGAATTGTAATCACTTCAATACCAACGAAGAGGAGGACCCTTGAGAACATTATGCTAGTGAGAATTTATAACTATCGTTCCAATAGCTGTAACCCCATAATCCTGATTTCAAGCATCCTGCTCGATAATCACTACCTCTCCCTTCAGCCCACTTTTCAAGTATTCCAACTCCAGTAATTCTTTGACTCCTTTTGGACCCGCAATCCATTTATTCTACCACCTTTCCATCATCTCTTACACTTGACATTGCCTCACTTCCGTCTTCACGTCTGACATTCCATGGTCCATCATTATAGTCATTCCTTTATATACATCCTCAACTTCCTTGCCCCTTTTCTGTACTCACCCAGGAAAACACCATTAATTCCAACTCTTCTACTCTGCAGCTGTACCCGTGCAGCTGAACAGGCTGGGGAAAACTCACAACCACAGGGACTTGTTTCAAATGCCTGACCATTAACTTCAAGTGGACCCCTGGCGTTGCTTGGCAATCTTACCACTTTTCTCAGGCCATTCACTCTCCCACTGTCCTAGAGATTATTTCATGCCTTCTCTCTCTTCTCATGCACAACCCATGTCCTGTGTGCTCACCCTCAGCCAATTATTTCATTACAAGAGAACTTCCACAAGCTCCCACACCCGCCTCCCTGCATCTGTGAACATGTGTGCGCCACCTTTCTTCCTTCCACAGCTCTTTTTTTTTTTTTTTTTTTTTTGAGGTGGAATATTGCTCTGTCGCCTAGGCTGGAGTGCAGTGGTGCAAGCTCAGCTCACTGCAACCTCCGCCTCCCAGGTTCAAGCGATTCACCTGCCTCAGCCTCCCAGGTAGCTGGGATTACAGGCTTGCGTCACCATGCCCAGACAATTTTTGTATTTTTGGTAGAGATGGGGGTTTCACCACGTTACTCGGGCTGGTCTCGAACCCCTGGCCTCAGGTGATCTATCCGCCTCGGTCTCCCAAAGTACTGGGATTATAGGCGTGAGTCACGGCGCCCAGTCTCTTTCCACAGCTCTGCATGTGATATTTTTGTTTGTTTGTTTGTTTGTTGTTGTGGTTTGTCATTTGACAAGGTCTCACTCTGTCACCGAGGCTAGGGTGCAGCAGCACAATCATGGTTCACTGCAACTTCGACCTCCCAGGCTCAAATGATCCTCCTGCCTCAGACTTCCAAAGTGCTGGGAATACAGGTGCGAGCCGCTGAACCAGATCCCCTGCGTCCCTTTTTAAAAAGATCAGTCCAGGCCAGGTGTGGTGGCTAAGATCACTTAGCAGTAGATCTTAGCCCTTTTTTTCACACGGCCCATTGCCTCAATAATCCCTCCCACTTTCTCCTGTATCCTCAGTCTCCTCCACCCATTGCATTTTTCCCATCAAACTTTAATCAGCCTGTAATTTATCAATGTTAAAAAAGAAAAGAAAATAAAAGAAAAGGCCGGGCAGGGTGGCTCACACCTGTAATCCCAGCACTTTGGGAGGCGGAAGCAGGCAGATCACAAGCTCAGGAGTTCAAGACCAGCCTGGCCAAGATAGTGAAATCCCATCTCTACTAAAAATAACAAAAATTAGCTGGGTGTGGTGGCAGGTATCTGTAATCCCAGCTACTCAGGTGGCTGAGGCAGGAGAATCGCTTGAACTTGGGAGGTGGAGGTTGCAGTGAGCCGAGATCGTGCCACTGCACTCCAGCCTGGCAACAGAGTGAGACTCCATCTCAAAAAAAAAAGAAACAAAACTAATACCTGCTGGGCGAAGTAGTTTATGCCTGTAATCCCAGCACTTTGGGAGGCCAAGGCAGGAGGATCACTTGAGTCCAGGAGTTCAAGACCAGCCCCGGCAACATAGTGAGACCCCATCTCTACAAAATTTTTTTTTTTTTGAGACGGAGTCTCACTCTTGTCACCCAGCCTGGAGTGCAATGATGCAATCTCAGCTCACTGCAACCTCCGCCTCCCGGGTTCAAGAGATTCTCTGCCTCAGCCTCCCGAATAGCTGGGATTACAGGCATGCGGCACCACACCCGGCTAATTTTGTATTTTTAGTAGAGACAGGGTTTCACCATGTTGGCCAGGCTGATCTCAAACTCCGGACCTCAGGTGTTCTGGCCTCCTCAGTCTCTCAAAGTCCTGGGATTACAGGTGTGAGCCACCGTGCCCAGCCAAAACATTTGTTAAAAGTGTGGTCTCACCTTCTTGGGAGGCTGAGGTGGGAGAACCATTTTAGCCCAGGAGGTCAAAGCTGCAGTGAACCATGATCACACCACTGCACTCCAGCTGTCTGAGGGAGGGATAGATGGGTATACATGTGATAAAGCAAGTATAGTAAAATGTTGGTTGCAGAATCTAGAGAGTGGGTCTGTATATGTTCACTCTAAAATTCTTTCAACTTTTTGGCATGTTGGAAAACTTTCACAATAAAATGTTGGGAAAAAGTTCCTAGCTTGACTTCACATCTTCCTCCTGCTCTTACCTAATTACTCTGCTCCCTCCCTTTCCAGAAAATCTCCAGAAAAGCTTGTCTGAGCTCATACCTCCAATTCCTCTCCTCCTCCTGTTTCTTCTCACCACAACTACAATTCAGCTTTCACCCCAGCAGTCCACCAAAATGTCTCAAAGCTCACCAATGATTTCCACTTTAGGAGATCCAATGGCCATTGATCAGTCCTACTCTTGCTTAACTTATCAGCTGCAGAGTTTGACTTAGTTGATCACTCCCTGCTCCTTAGAAAACTTTCTCTCTTTTTTTTTTTGAGATGGATTCTCGCTCTGTTGCCCAAGCTGGAGTGCAATGGAGTGATCTCAGCTCACTGTAACCTCTGGCTCCTGGGTTCAAGCGAATCTCCTGCCTCAGCCTCCTGGAGTAGCTGGGATTACAGGTATGGGCCACCATGCCCAGCTTATTTTTGTATTTTTAGTAGAGATGAGGTTTCACCACGTTGGCCAGGCTGGTCTTGAACTCCTTACCTCAAGTGATCCACCTGCCTTGGCCTCCCAAAGTGCTGGGATTACAGGCCTGAGCCACTGCGCCCAGCCCTTACAAAAAACTCTTTCTTTCCTTAATTCAGTATGGCACTCTCTCGTCCATTTCCACTACCTGACTCAGTCTCCTCTGTTGGTTTCTTTCTTTTTTTTTTTTTTTTTGAGGCGGAG
>NW_016814762.1:99607-105574 GCF_001698545.2 Rhinopithecus bieti | reverse complement strand
ACCAGCCTGGCCAATTTGGTGGAACCCCTGTCTCTACTAAAAATACAAAAATTAGCCGGGCGTGGTGGTACATGCCTGTAGTCCCAGCTACTGCTACTTGAGAGGCTGAAGCAGAAGAATCACTTGAACCCGGGAGGCGGAACCTGCAGTGAGCTGAGATTGCACCACTGCACTCCAGCCTGGGCAACAGCGTGAGACTCCATCTCAAAAAAATAAATAAAAAAGAAGCCCAAGGCTGGGCAGAGGGGCTCACACCTATAATCCCAGCACTTTGGGAGGCTAAGTCAGGAGGATCGCTTGAGCCCAGGAGTTCAAGACTGTCTTGGGCAACATAGCAAGCCCCTGTCTCTACAAAAAAAAAAAAAAAAAAAAAGCCAGGCATGGTGGCATGCACGTGTAGTCCCAGCTACTCAGGAGGCTGAGACCAAAGGGTGGCTTGAGCCTGGGAGATGGAGGTTACAGTGAGCCCTAATTGAGCCACTGCACTCCAACATGGGTAACACAGCGAGACTCTGTCTCAAAAATAAGAAACCCCATCACACACACACACACACACACACACACACACACGCACACAAAAGCCCAAGTAGTTAGAGAGGCCTAGCTAAGAACCAACACACAACACCAGACATGAATGAGGCTATCCTAAGCCATCCAATCCTAGTCCAGCCACAAGATGACTGCAGCTGCTTGAGGGATTCAAGGTGAAACTAGCAGAAGAACCATCCAGCTGATCACAGCCTAAATTGCTGACCCACAGAATTATAAGTAAAGAGAATGTTGGTTGTTTTAAGAACTAAATTTTGGAGTACTTTGTTACACAGTAATACTTAACTGATACAGAGCATATACATACAAATGCACCTTTTATTTTATTTATTTATTTTTTTAAAGACTTGCTTTTTTAAGGAATCTCCCTCTGCCACTTAGGCTGGAGTGCAATGGTGCAATCTGGGCTCACTGCAACCTCTGCCTCCCAGGTGCAAGCAATTCTCCTGCTTCAGCCTTCCTTCCTTCCTTCCTTCCTTTTTTGACGAAGTCTGGCTCTGTCGCCCAGGCTGGGGTGCAGTGGCCAGATCTCAGCTCACTGCAAGCTCCGCCTCCTGGGTTTATGCCATTCTCCTGCCTCAGCCTCCCGAGTAGCTGGAACTACAGGCGCCCGCCACCTCGCCCGGCTAGTTTTTTGTATTTTTTGGTAGAGACGGGGTTTCACTGTGTTAGCCAGGATGGTCTCAATCTCCTGACCTCATGATCTGTTTAAGCGATTCTCCTGCCTCAGCCTCCTGAGTAGCTGGGATTACAGGTGCCCTCTACCACGCCTGGCTAAATTTTGTATTTTTATTAGAGATGGGATTTCACCATGTTGGCCCGGCTGGTCTCAAACTGCTGACCTCATGATCCGCTCACCTCAGCCTCCCAAGATGCTGGGATTATAGACGTGAGATACCGTGCCCGGCCAATTGCATTTATTTTCTATCATGAGTTTCTTTTCTAGCTCCCTGTCTCAGTCCATGCCTTGGAAGAACAATGTCATTTCCTGTCTTGGCTCCTTGTCAAAAACTCCAGTTTCTTAGTTGGAATGTTCTAAAAGCTTCTGGAAACATAGTTTGCTCATTAGTGATGTGACGGGATTGGTCAAGAGGCTTCAGGAGAGAACCTGGTGCTTAAGGCTGTAGAATCAGGTGAAAGCCAGGTTGTGAGCAAGTAGCAACATCCAAAGTTACCTACTTTTGTTTTTAGCAACAGAATTCAAATTATCTGCCTTTGTCTGGAAAGTTTATCCTGTCTCATAGATATTTTTCTTGTGAAAAGTGTAACTTTATTTTGTGTTTTGACCACTCCCTAAGGGCCAGATGCTGTGCTCAGTTTTTTATATGCCTTACTATTAATGATGCCAGTTACCATGTACTGATCCTTTCCCCAGTTCTAGGCACTGTGTTCATTGTTCTGCAAATAGCAGATTTTATTTAATCTCCTGTAGGGTAGGCATTAATCACCCTACAGGGTAGGCATTAGCTCTATTCTAAGCATGAGAAAACAGTGACTGAGAGGCCAACTTCCCAGTGCTCACAAGACAGGGCCCAGCTTCCAAGTCGAATTTGTCTCATTGCAGAGTCTTTGCTATGAACCATCGCTACATCGCTTTGTCAGCCCAAGCATGGCATCTAGGAAATGGCCTGTAAACCCCCATGATCAGTGTTATTAAGAACTGGCAGCTCCGTGTGACCAGTGCATGACCAAGCATTGCCAAATGCGATTGGCTGGTCATTTGTGGTCTGACTGGTCTCAGTGCCAGCTGTGACACATGTTCACATGGGGTGTCTCCAGTAATAGCTCCCTTAGGGAAATTGTGGTACACGCTTTTTAAAGCTTAAAAAAAAAAAAAGAACAGCATTATTTGAGATGTAATTCATCTGCCACACAATTCCCCCATTTAAACTGTACAATTCAGTGGTTTTTGTATATGCACAGACTTACACAGCCATTGCCGTAATCAATTTTAGGATATTTTCATCACCCTAAAAAGAAGCCTCATTTCCATTGTAATCATGTCTCATTTCTTCCCAAACTCCCCAGCACCAGCCAAACACCAATCTATAGGTGTCTCTATAGATTTGCCTATTCTGGACATTTCATATAAATTAACACAAATTTCAATTAATAAAACTGGTTGGGTGTGGTGGCTCATGCCTGTAACCCCAGCACTTTGGGAGGCCGAGGTGGGCGGATCACTTGAGGTCAGGAGTTCAAGACCAGCCTGGCCAACATGGTAAAACCCCGTCTCTACTAAAAATACAAAAATTAGCCAGGCATGGTGGTGTGTGCCTGTAATCCCAACTACTCGGGAGGCTGAGGCAGGAGAATCACTTGAACCTGGGAGGTGGAGGTTGCAGTGAACTGACAGCGCCATTGCACTCCAGCCTGGGGAACGAGAGCGAAACTAAGTCTCAAATAATAATAATAACAATACAATTAATTGTATTAATTTATATGAAATGTCCAGAATAGGCAAACTATTAGATGTATTAGTTGACTAATATAGCAATTAGTTGTATTTTTTGTGACTGGCTTCTTTCACTTTAAATAATATTTTCAAGGTTCATCCACAGGTAGATTGTATCAGTACTTCATTTCTTTTCTTTTTCTTTTTTGAGATGGAGTTTTGTTTTGTCACCCAGGCTGGAGTGCAGTGGCGCGATCTCAGTTCACTGCAACCTCCGCCTCCCGGGTTCAAGCAATTCTCCTGCCTCAGCCTCCCCAGTAGCTGGGATTATAGGCACCCACCACCACACCCGGCTAATTTTTTATATTTTTAGTAGAGATGGGATTTCATCATGTTGGCCAGGCTGGTCTCGAACTCCCGACCTCAGGTGATCCACTCACCTTGGCCTCCCAAAGTGCTGGGATTATGGGCATGAGTCACCGTGCCTAGCCAGTACTTCATTTGTTTTCAGTGCTGACTGTTTTAGTTCACTTTATGTTGCTATAAAAGAATCCCTGAGGCTGGGTAACTTAACAAAGAAAGATTTATTAACCTCAGAGTTCTGTCAGCTGAGAAATTCAAGGACATGGCCCTGGCTCTGGCAGGAGGTTTTGTGCTGTTACAATGTGGTGAAGGTCAAAGGGGAAATGGACACCTGTGGGGAGGGGAGAACCTGATGGGCATCCTGGCTTTATAGCAACCCATTATGGAGGGAACTAATTCATTCCTGAGAACTATGCAGGCTCCTGAGAGCAAGACCTCCCTCATTTCCTTTTGTTCCCGCTTCATTGTCCCCACCTCAGCAATGAGTGAGACCACTCCTACCACATCACTAATGAGCAAACCAAGTTTCTGGAGGCTTCTAGAACATTCTGGCTAAGAAACTAGAGCTTTTGACAAGGAGCCAAGACCGGAAATAACATGGCCTCTCCAAGACATGAACTGAGACAGGGGGCTAGAAAAGGAACTCACAGTAGAAAATAATTGCAATTAATTATCCCAGGAAGGCAAGAGCATTTCTTTTTTTTTTTTTTTTTTTTTTTTTTGAGACGGAGTCGCCCGGGCTGGAGTGCAGTGGCGGGATCTCAGCTCACTGCAAGCTTACGCCATTCTCCTGCCTCAGCCTCCCAAGTAGCTGGGACTACAGGCGCCAGCCACCTCACCCGGCTAGCTTTTTTTGTATTTTTTAGTAGAGACAGGGTTTCACCGTGTTAGCCAGGATGGTCTCGAACTCCTGACCTCGTGATCCACCCATCTTGGCCTCCCAAAGTGCTGGGATTACAGGCTTGAACCACCGCGCCCGGCCGGCAAGGGCATTTCAACTGCAGAAACCCTATTCATGTAATCCACCACAGTACCTGGTTAAAGGAGAAAAATACTATCATGTCAATATCCGCAGGAAAAAGTAGTAGCTTGGGGTGGGTGCGGTGGCTCATGCCAGTAATCCCAGAACTTTGGGAGGCCGAAGTGGGCAGATGGCTTGAGCCCAGGAGCTCAAGACCAGCCTGGCCAACATGGTGGAATCCCATTTCTACAAAAAATAAAAAATTAGCTGAGTGTGGTGGTGTGCTCCTGTAGTTACAGCTACTCCAGAGGCTGGGGTGGAAGGATGGCTTGAGTCCAGGAGGTCGAGGCTACAGTGAGTCATGATTGCACCACTGTGCTCCTGCCTGGGTGACATAACAAGACTCTGTTTCAAAAAATAAAAATTAATAGGAGCAGCCGGGCACGGTGGCTCACACCTGTAATCCAGCTCAGGCGGGCGGATCACAAAGTTAGGAGATCGAGACCATCCTGGCTAACACAGTGAAAACTCGTCTCTATTAAAAACACAAAAAATTAGGCTGAGCGCAGTGGCTCACGCCTGTAATCCCAGCACTTTGGGAGGCCGAGGCGGGTGGATCACGAGGTCAGATCGAGACCATCCTGGTTAACATAGTGAGACCCCCGTCTCTACTAAAAATACAAAAAATTAGCCGGGCGTGGTGGCGGGTGCCTGTAGTCCCAGCTGCTGGGGAGGCTGAGACAGGAGAATGGCGTGAACCCAGGAGGCGGAGCTTGCAGTGAGCCAAGATCACACCACTGCCCTCCAGCCTGGGCGACACAGCGAGACTCCATCTCAAAAAAAAAAATAAAATAAAATAAAATAAAATAAAATAAAAAAAATACAAAATACAAAATACAAAAAATACAAAAAAATAAAAAATACAAAAAATTAGCTGGGCGTGGTGGCACACGCCTGTAATCCCAGCTAATCGGGAGGCTGAGGCAGGAGAATCGCTTGAACCTGTAAGGCAGAGGTTGCAGTGAGCCAAGATTGTGCCACTGCACTCCAGCCTGGGTGACTGGACTCAGGCTGAGAGCAAGACTTGAGAGCAAGACTCTTGTCTCAAAAAAAAAAAAAAGGAAAAGGAAAAAAAAAGACTAGGAGCAAATAAACTAAACTCCTAGCACAGGTTAATTTGATCTGGAGAGATAATGAGTGATTGTTGTTTTCTTGTTTTCTTCTTCCTTGTCCTTTACTTCCCCTCCCCTTCCCAAATTCCTGTATTGATTTAATTAAAATGTTTCAGAATTCTTCCTTTTCTGCTCTATCAGTTTAGGGACCTGACTTTCTTGGGGCAGCCCTCACACCTGTCTGTTGGCAGGTGGGCTCAACCCGAGTATGCACAGCACCTGGCCCTGTGTGATCACGGGGAGGTGGGGTAGGGGCGCCTCGGGGAGGGGAGGGACCTCTTTGGCTTGTGCCCACCCATGCCTGCAAGCGCTGTGTTCTCGCCAAGTCCTCAGATCTCAGGCTTTGATCCTCCAAATGCTTGAAGAACATCAGCTCATTAGTTTCACCCCCGTGACTATACAGTGGGGTCGTGGGGGCTTCCCCTTCCTCCAACTCCTCAGGCAAGTGGATCTGGTGCCCTCCAGCAGGCAGCTAAGGACAAGTTGAGAAGTGGATGTTTGTAGAAAAGGTGTTGGGGGTTGGGGGT
>NW_016814762.1:91873-97781 GCF_001698545.2 Rhinopithecus bieti | reverse complement strand
TCTCAAAAAAAAAAAAAAAAAAAAAAGAGTTTTATTTCAGAGAATGGGAAACCATTAACAGGTTTCTATTCAGAGGTGATATTAATAGGCTTTCTTTTGGGAAAGACTACTTATTACATATCTTGTGCATTTATGTACTACTTTTTTCACAAAAGGCAATTATTCTTTACTTATTATTATTATTATTTTGAGATGGAGTTTCACTCTTGTCGCCCAGACTGGAATGTAATGGTGCAATCTTGGCTCATTGCAACCTCTGCCTCTGGGTTCAAGCGATTCTCCTGCCTTAGCCTCCCAAGTAGCTGGGATTACAGGCACCTGCCTCCATGCCCAGCTAATTTTTGTATTTTTAGTAGAGACGGGGTTTTACCATGTTGGCCAGGCTGGTCTCAAATTCCTGACCTCAGGTGATCCGCCCACCTCGTCCTCCCAGAGTGCTGAGATTACAGGCGTGAGCCACCGTGCCCGGCCTAGATATTATTTTTATTTATTTATTTATTTATTTATTTTTCAAACGGAGTCTCACTCTGTTACCCAGGCTGGAGTGCAATGGCACAATCACTCATGGCTCATTGCACCCTCTGCCTCCTGGGTTCAAGAGATTCTCTTGCCTCAGCTTCCTGACTAGCTGGGATTACAGGTACCTGCCATCATGCTTGGCTGATTTTTGTATTTTTTAGTAGACACGGGATTTCACTATGTTGACCAGGCTGGCCTTGAACTCCTGACCTCAGGCGATCTGCCCGCCTCAGCCTTCCAAAGTGCTGGGATTACAGGCATGAGCCAGTGTGCCCGGCCTTTATTTATTTTTTTGGAGACAGAGTTTCGCTCTTGTCGCCCAGGCTGGAGTACAATGGCACTATCTTGGCTAGCTGGAAACTCTGCCTCCCTGGTTCAAGTAATTCTTCTGCCTCAGCCTCCCGAGTAGCTGGGATCACATGCGTGCACCACTGTGGCCTGCTGATTTTTGTGTTTTTAGTAGAGATGGGGTTTTACCACGTTGTCAGGCTGGTCTCCAACTCCTGACCTCAGGTGATCCACCCACCTCAGCCTCCTAAAGTGCTAGGATTACAGGCGTGAGCCACCGTGCCCGGTCTAATTTTTCTTTTTTTAAAAAAAAATTATTTGTAGTTTTAGTAGAGACGGGATTTTGCCATGTTGGCCAGGATGGTCTTGAACTCCTGACCTCAAGTGATCTGCCGACCTTGGCCTCCCAAAGTGATGGGATTACAGGCGTGAGCCACGGTGCCGGGCCCCAAACATTTTATTATAGAAATTTTCAAAAACACAAAAGAATGAAAGAGTTGTATAGCAAGCACCCATATGCCACCACTTAGATTCTCCTATTGACATTTCGATATATTTGCTTCATCATGTATCCATCCAGTTAGCTATCACTCTATCCAGTCATTGATACATTTCTTATATCCAACAACACATTGTGTACATCTTTTTTTTTTTTCTTTTTTGAGACGGAGTCTTGCTCTGTCGCCCAGGCAGGAGTGCAGTGACGGAATCTCGGCTCACTGCAACCTCTGCCTCCTGGGTTCAAGTGATTCTCCTGCCTCAGTCTCCCAAGTAGCTGAGATTACAGGTACCCACCACCATGCCTGGCTAATTTTTTGTATTTTTGGTAGAGATGGGGTTTCACCGTGTTAGCCAGGATGGTCTCAATCTCCTGACCTCATGATCCATTCACCTCAACCTCCCATAGTGTTGGGATTACAGGCGTGAGCCACCACGCCCGGCTGGAAACTTCTCTTTATGTGTACATCTTTTCATAAAAATAAATATTTTTTTACAATAGCATGTTAAATGGCTCTTTCCTACTCCATCAGTGAATACAGCATTTACGTAACACTTGAAAGACTTGCCTTATTTAGAATATTCCTTGAAAGAGAATATTCTAGACTGGGACATGTCAACAAAAAGGCAAACTCTGTAAAATATGTAGAGATTTGTTCTGAGCCAAATATGAGTGACCATGGCTGGAGGCATCGTCTCAAGAAGTCCCGAGAACATGTGCTCAAAATGCTTGGGTTACAGCTTGGTTTTATGTTTTAGGGGGACATAAGCCGCCAATCAACACATGTGAGATATACATTGGTTTGGTCCAGAAAGGCAGGACAATTGGAGGCAGGGGTTTACAGGTGAATTCAAAGATTTTCCAATTGGCAATTTGTTGAAAGAGTTGTTATTATTCTAAAGACTTGGAATCCAAAGAAAGGAGTGTCTAGGTTAAGATAAGGGGTTGTGGAGACCAAGATTCTTATATCTCACAAGTGGCCAAGCTTAGAGACAATAGATGGCCAATGTTTCCTATTCAGACTTTTTATTTTTTAATATTTTATTTTATTTTATTTTTTTGAGACGAAGTTTCGCTCTGTCACCCAGGCTGGAGTGCAGTGGGGCGATCCCAGCTCACTGCAACCTCCATCCCATGGATTCAAGCGATTCTCCTGCCTCAGCCTTCTGAGTAGCAGGGATTACAGGTGCCCACCACCACACCTGGCTAAATTCTGTGTTTTTAGTGGAGACAGGGTTTCACCATATGGCTGGGCTGGTCTCGAACTCCTGACCCCAAGTGATCCACCTGCCTCAGCCTCCCAAAGTGCTGGGATGATAGACGTTAGCCACCGCTCCTGGCGACAACTTCCTTTCTTAAACAAAGAGCTGGTCCTACGCTCAGCCTCCAGCAGGCAGCAATATCCAGCTAGATTTTAATGATGGAACCCTGAACTCCTGGGCTCGAGCAATCCTCCCACCTCAACTTCCCAAGTAGCTGGGACTACAGGTGGGTGCGCTGCTGACTTAATTAAAAGTAAGTTGATTTTTTTTTTTAGGCCAGGTGCAGTGGCTCACGCCTGTAATCCCAGCACTTTGGGAGGCCGAGGCAAGCAGATCATGAGGTCAGGAGATTGAGACCATCCTGGCACAGTGAAACCCCGTCTCTACTGAAAATACAAAAAATTAGCCGGGAATGGTGGCACGTGCCAGTAGTCCCAGCTACTTGGGAGGCTGAGGTGGGAGAATGGCTTGAACCCAGGAGGCAGAGGTTGCAGTGAGTCGAGGTCGCCCCATTACACTCTAGCCTGGGCGACAGAGTGGAAAAAAAAAAAGTTGAGTTTTAAGAAAATTTTAAGTATGCAGCACCCAGGTGTAAGGATGGGCAAAAATAAAGTTGGTTATTCAATGACTAAAGTCTGGAGAACATGGTTCTAGTAAATTCTATTTATTAGGTTGGTGCAAAAGTCATTGCGGTTTTTGCCATTACTTTTAACAGCAAAAACGGCAATGACTTTTGCACCAACCTAATAGAAAACAAACCCTCACTTGATCCTACACACCCCTGCAGCTATACCCCATTTCCTTACTACCCTTTAAGCCAAACTTGGAAAAAGTTGTCTGTAAATGTTTCCTCACCTCCATTTCACTCTTCTGTCTCATCCAATCAAGTTTCTGGGTTGATTCTCCAGTGAAACTGTTCTCCCAAAGACTCCCAGTAGCCAAATTCAGTGGACCTATCTCTGAACACATCTTTCATGGCCTCCCTGCAACATGTGACTTACTTAGCTGACCATTTTCTTTTTCATTTCTTTTCTTTTCTTTTTTTGAGACGAAGGTTTGCTCTGTCGCCAGGCTGGAGTGCTGTGGCATGATCTCGGCTCACTGCAACCTCCACTTCCCAGGTTCAAGCTACTCTCCTGCCTCAGCCTCCTGAGTAGCTGGGATTACAGGCATGTGCCGCCAGGCCCAGCTAATTTTTTTTGTATTTTTTTTAGGGGAGACGGGGTTTCACCATGTTGGCCAGGATGGTCTTGATCTCCTAACCTAGTGATCTACCTGCCTTGGCCTCCCAAAGTGCTGGGATTACAGGTGTGAGCCACCATGCCCGGCCGACCACTTTTTTTTCTCAAATCCTCTCTCCTGTGGACTTCAATCTTCTGGTTTTCCTTTTACCTCTCTAGTCCCTCCCCCTCCACCCAGTCTTCAAATATCCAAGTCCCTTAGGCCAATCCAATGGCTTTAGGTATCATCTGTGTGGAGATAGTCGCATGAGTAACTCCAGCTCAGCCTAACCTCAGTACCAAACCCAAACTGCCCACAACCAACTGGCCTCTGCACCTGGCTAGGTCTTAGCACCTCCAACATCACAGTCCACTAGGAAATGCTGACTCCTTCCTCTATAAATGGCACCACCATCTATCCAAGCCTCTGTAGGAGGCCACCTTGAGTTCTTCTTTCCTTCACCTCCAAAGCCAGTATCTCGGCCAGTTTGTCAATTTGACTCAAAGCTCTATCTAGAATCTGACCACTTTTCTTTTTTTTTTTTTTTTTGAGAAGGAGTCTCGCTCTGTCACCCAGGCTAGAATGCAGTGGCCAGATCTCAGCTCACCGCAAACTCCGCCTCCCCGGCTTACGCCATTCTCCTGCCTCAGCCTCCTGAGTAGCTGGGACTACAGGCGCCCGCCACCTCGCCCGGCTAGTTTTTTGTATTTTTTTAGTAGAGACGGGGTTTCACCGTGTTAGCCAGGATGGTCTCGATCTCCTGACCTCGTGATCCGCCCGCCTCGGCCTCCCAAAGTGCTGGGATTACAGGCTTGAGCCACCGCGCCCGGCCGAATCTGACCACTTTTCTATATCTCCTCTGCCACTACCATGGTCCAAGCCAAGTCCATCACCTGTCACCTGGACACAGCACCAGCCTTCTCTCTTGTACCTTTCTTTAATCCCTCCTGCTCCTAATCAATTTTTCACACAGTAGCCAGGAGTGCATTGTTATAAAATATAAATTACATCATATTCTTCCTCTACTTAAAATTCTTTAGTAGCTTTGGCTGGGCGCGGTGGCTCACGCCTGTAATCCCTGCACTTTGGGAGGCCCAGGTGGGTGGATCACCTGAGGTTGGGAGTTCGAGACCAGCCTGACCAGCATGGAGAAACCCTGTCTCTACTAAAAACACAAAATTAGCCAGGTGCGGTGGCGCATGCCTGTAATCCCTGCTACTCAGGAGGCTGAGGCAAGGAGAATCACTTGAACCTGGGAGGTGGAGGTTGTGGTGAACTGAGATCTTGCCATTGCACTCCAGCCTGGGCAACAAGAGTAAAACTCTGTCTGAAAGGAAGGGAAGGGAACGGAGGGGAGGGGAGGGAAGAGGGAGGAAAGGAAGGAAGGAAAGGAAGGAAAGGAAAGGAGGAAAGGAAGGAAGGAAAGGAAGGAAAGGAAAGGAGGAAAGGAAGGAAAGAAAGAAAGGAAGGAAGGAAAGAAAGAAAGAAAAAAAGAAAATTCCTTAATAGGTTCCTTTTATTCTAGAATAAAAGTCAAACCTCTTTCTGGCTTTCACCTGTTTTTCTAACCTCACCTTCTCTCTCTTTCTCTTTCCTTCAGCCACACTGACTTCTCTGTTCCTGGTGTCTAGAAGTTGCCTACCTCAGGACCTTTGCACATGCTATTTCCTCTGCTTAGAATACCCCTTCTCCCAGCTTTTTCCATGACTGGCTTCTTCTCCACATTCAGGTCCTAGCTTCGATGTCACCTGAGCGCATCTGCCCTGACTTTTCTATAAAAAATGGACTTTCCCAGTAACTATCTCATTCCTTTATTTTTCCTTCACAGCACTTACACTACATAGTCTAAATTATCTTTTTTATTTCTCCAATTGTTTATTATCATAAACTTCATGAAAGCAACGACCTTGCCTATTTGGTTCACTGTTGTATCTCCGGTGCCCCAAATAGTGTCTGACGTACAGTAGACCCTCAGTAAGTATGTGTTGAGTACAGTGAATGAAGGGGGTAAGTGGGGACTAGGCCCAGCAGGACGTTACAAACCCTGGCAAGAGCACAGTGGGGAAGCATTCAGATATTTTAATCAGGGATGCAAAGTGATCAGATTTGAGTTATTTAT
>NW_016814762.1:83124-89595 GCF_001698545.2 Rhinopithecus bieti | reverse complement strand
CNGTCTCGGCCTCCCAAAGTGCTGGGATTACAGGCTTGAGCCACCGCGCCCGGCGATTTTTTGTATTTTTCAGTAGAGACGGGATTTCACTGTGTTACCCAGGATGGTCTCGATCTCCTGACCTCATGATCTGCCCGCCTCGGCCTCCTAGAGTGCTGGGATTACAGGCATGAGCCACTGCGCCCAGCCTGAACTCAGTTTTATCTTGTGTTTATTGGGGACTGTATTGGTCAGGTTTCCCTAGAGGAACCGAACTAATAGGATATATATATTAATATATAGGATATATACACACACATAAATAGGATATATATACAGATATACATAAATCGGATGTATAGGATATATATATTCGATTTATGACTATATCCTGTATATATCTATCCTATATATATATATCACTCCCATATATATATATGACTTAATTGAGAATTAACTGACACAATCACAAGGTCCCACAATAGGCTGTCCTCAAGCTTGAGGAGCAAGGACAGTCAGTCCGAGTCTCAAAACTGAAGAACGTGGAGTCCAATGAGGGCAAGAAGCATCCAGCACAGGAGAAAGATGTAGTCTGGGAAGATGAGGGCAAGAAGCATCCAGCACAGGAGAAAGATGTAGTCTGGGAAGCTAGGCCAGTCTCACCTTTTCACGTTTTTCTGCCTGCTTTATATTCTCTGGCGGCAGATCAGATGGTGCCCACCAGATTGAGGGTGGGCCTGCCTTTCCCAGCCCACTGACTCAAATGTGAATCTCCTTTGGCAACACCTTCACAGACACACCCAGGATCAATACTTTGTATCCTTCAATCCAGTCAAGTTGACACTCAGCATTAACCATCACAGGGACACTTCTGAATATTGGGATATACAGATATCTGTTCTGTCCATCATGAGAATCAGCGAATAACTATAGAGAAAAGATTTTCAAAATACAATTAAAAAATCATTATTTCATTCAATAAATATTTATTAAGGGGCTGAGTGCGCTGGCTCACACCTGTAATTTCAGTATTTTGGAAGGCTGAGGCGGGCAGATCACTTGAGGTCAGGAGTTCGAGACCAGCCTGGCCAACATGGTGAAACCCTGTCTCTACTGAAAATATAAAAATTAGCTGGGCATGGTGGTGTGCACCTGTAGTTGCAGCTACTCCAGAGGCTGAGGTGAGAGAATCACTTGAATGCAGGAGGTGTAGGCTGCAGTGAGCTGAGATTGCACTACTGCACTCCAGCCTGGGTGACAGAGTGAGACTCTGTCTCAAAAAAAAAAAATACACACACACACACACATATACATACACATACACACACAGTGTGCCAGACACTTGTTGATTCTGGGAATGTAGCAATGGGGGGAAAAGGGACAAAAATCCAATTCTCATTTTTATTATTATTATTTTTTTGAGATGGAGTCTCACTCTGTTGCCCAGGCTGGAGTGCAGTGGTACAATCTCTGCCCACTGGAATCTCTGTCCCCCAGGTTCAAACGACTCTCCCACCTCACCCTTCCATGTAGCTGGGATTATAGGTGTGCACCACCATGCCTGGCTAATTTTTGTATTTTCAGTAGAGACAGAGTTTGCCATGTTGACCAGGCTAGTCTTGAACTCCTGACCTCAAGTGATCCATCTGTCTTGGCCTCCCAAAGTGCTGAGATTACAGGCAGGCATTAGCACCGCACCCAGCCTTTTTTTTTTTTTTTTTTTTTGAGACAGGGTCTTAATCCATCACCCAGGCTGGAGTACAGTGGCGTGATCAAGGCTCACTGCAGCCTTCACCTCCCAGGTTCAAGCAATCCTCCCACTTTAGCCTCCCAAGTAGCTGGGATCACAAGTGTGCACCACAACGTAAAAATCCAATTCTTTATAGAGTTGACATTTTGCTGAAATGCATTCAGATTCTGGGATTTTTGGATTTTTATTCTATTTTCTCAAATTGTCACATGACTTTGGGCTTCTGTTAAAAAATATAGGTCCGGCAGGGCGCGGTGACTCAAGCCTGTAATCCCAGCTTGGGTTGAGCCGAGACGGGGCGGATTCACGAGGGTCAGGAGATCGAGACCATCCCTGGCCTAACATGGGTGAAACCCGGTCGTTACTAAAATACAAAAAACTAGATGGGCGGAGGTGGCCAGGCGCCCTGTAAGCCCAGACTTTACTCGGGGGCTGAGGCAGGAGAATGGCGTTAAACCCGGGAGGCGGAGCTTGCAGTGAGCCTGAGATCCGGCCAACTGCACTCCGGCCGGACCGACAGAGCCGAGACTCCCATCTTCAAAAAAAAAAAAAAAAAAAATAGGTTCTTGGCCTGACCACAGTCTTAATGAATTAATAAGGGGAAGATAGTATGTGCAAGAGTTAACAAGCTCTCTAAAGTTATTCAGAACAGCTGGAAAATAAGAGATTAAGTGAACTAAACTGCCTCCCTTTTCCTTTTCCCAAACACTGATCAGCCACTCAGCAATCCTGTATATACATCTGTTTATATACTGAATTTTCCAAAATATTTCTAATAAGAAGTGGCTTCAGATGGCTTCAAGGAGAAGCTAGTCCAAACAGCAGAACCAGACATGTGACCTTGAACGAGAAAGTGGTGGGGGGAGTAGAAAGTGCTGTCCTTGGCCCTGTTTTTTGTCTGCCACTGAGCTTGCTGTGCAGGTCACATTACTGATCTAAATCTTGGTGTGCTCATCACCAAAACGAAGTTACACTTTCTTGGATAGTACCAGTTCATGGAAAGGTGCTGGGTTAACTGCATCACAATCACCTAGAGAGTCTGTTACATCTCCAGAGTGCTGGGCCCAATAGGTTGGAAGAGTCTGACTCAGGGCGGATAGGATGGCATCCATCACTTCCTCTTATTTTATTTCATTTCATTTCATTTCATTTCATTTATTTCTGAGACAGTCTTGCTCTGTCGCCCAGGCTGGAGTGCAGTGACGCTATCTCGGCTCACTGCAACCTCTGTCTCCTGGGTTCGGGCAATTCTCCTGCTTCAACCTCCCGAGTAGCTGGGACTACAGGCCTGAGCCACCACACCCAGCTAATTTTTGTATTTTTAGTAGACACAGGGTTTCTCAATTTTGGCCAGGGTGATCTTGAACTCCTGACCTCAAGTAATCCACCAGCCTCGGCCTCCTGAAGAGCTGGGATTACAGGCGTGAGCCACTGCACCTGGCCTTCCTGGGCAATTTTTGATATGGATCCAGATATGGGATCTCGCTGGGCTAGATCAAACTCTCTGTGCCTCAGTTTTCTCATCTGTAACATGTAATCATTCCCCTGATGGTAAAATTAAATAAGCTAACTTCCGTCATGCACTTAAAATAGGGGCATGTAGTAAGTATTGTGTGAGTTTTAACTATTCTATCAGTCAGGATCCAGTCAGGAAGACAAAAACCACTGTGAGTATTTAAACCAGAGGAGCATGAGTAACATAGGGAGACCCCATCTGTACAACAAATAAAAATTAGCCAGGCATAGTGGCGTGCACCTGTAGTCCTAGCTACTTGGTAAACTGAGGTGGGAGGATTGCTTGAGCCCAAGAGGTTGAGGCTGCAGTGAGCTGTGATGGCACCACTGCACTCCAGCCTGGACAACAGAGTGAGAACTTATCTCAGAAAAAAAAAAAAAAAGAGGTAATGGAGAGGATGGGAAGACAAACGGGGATGGTGATGCCACACAGAGATTAGACGGCATGATGCCTGCTACCCCTTAGCAAAAGGAAGAAAGGGAAGGGTGACCAGGAGCGGTGACTGAAGCCTGTAATCACAGCACTTTGGGAGGCTGAGGTGGGTGGATCACGAGGTCAGGAGTTCAAGACCAGCCTGGCCAATATGGTGAAACCTATCTCTACTAAAAATACAAAAATTAGCTGGGTGTGCTGGCACACGCCTGTAGTCCCAGCTCCTTAGAAGGCTGACGCAGGAGAATCGCTTGAATCTGGAGGCAGAGGTTGTAGCAAGCCGAGATTGCGCCACAGCACTCCAGCCTGGGCGACAGAGCGAGACTCAGTCTCAAAAAAAATAGAATAAAAAGGAAAGCTGGTATCACTGGAGCCTAGAGTCTGGAGTCACCTAGCAGACCCACAGCCAAGCTGGATCTGCAGACAAGACACAACCACTTCTAAGACTGTTGAGAAAGCTCTCTGGCTCTTTTGTTTGTCCTGCCTCCTGCCCTCCCAGTAGTGCCTCCATCAGCTGAATCCAGCAGGATGTCATCTTTCAAGGGAGCCTGGGAAACAGTCTGCAGGGGTCACCCATGCCTTTTAGGGGAAGGATGAAGAATGGCTCTGAGGGCAGATTTGTATTATTTTGTTGTTATTATTATTACCATTATTATTTTCTTTAAGGTCCTTTTTGGCCCTAAAGTTCTCAGAGTTTCTAGTCCTTAACCAACCACTGCAGCGGGACTCGGGCGTCATGAGTGCTTATTGATTAATTAACTCCTTGCCCTCAGCGTAAACACATACACAAATGCTTGGCTTCTGTTCTCTGGAAACTGACAGCTCAGGCCTTGGCAAAAACTCCCCGGTGCTGAAGGCAGCACAGCCCCACCCAAGATTCAGGGAAAGGGAAGGTATGCAGCCCAGGTTTCTCGATCTGGGCAGGCTGCCTCAGCACCTTTAAGGATTCAGAAGTGATAAATAGGAAGACCCAGCACTTTGGGAGGCCGAGACGGGCGGATCACAAGGTCAGGAGATTGAGACCATCCTGGCTAACATGGTGAAACCCCGTCTCTACTAAAAAAATACAAAAAAACTAGCCGGGCGAGGTAGCGGGCGCCTGTAGTCCCAGCTACTCGGGAGGCTGAGGCAGGAGAATGGCGTAAACCCGAGAGGCGGAGCTTGCAGTGAGCTGAGATCCGGCCACTGCACTCCAGTCCGGGCGACAGAGCGAGACTCCGCCTCAAAAAAACAAACAAACAAACAAACAAAAAAAACAAAAAACAAAAAAAAACAAAGGAAGAGCTGGCCGGTGATGTCACAGGGCAAAGAGACGGTCCTGAGGAGGTCAGGAACAGACGCAAAGAGGTAAGATTGTAGAATCATTCTCGCAGAGCCCTGGGGTATGAGGCGCCAGAAAATAGAGCCTCACCCGGTTTTAAGGCCACTTCCTGGAAGACTGGAAAACACCCTCTTGTCTTTGGGACACATCCCTTTAAGTGTGCTCCGTGGGAGTGAAGCTCTGGGAAATTTACTACCAAAAATGGGCAGAAAAGCTCTTTCTGAATGTTTCTTGGAAGACCCAGAATTTAACCTTGACCAAAGGCAAATGTGTTTGAGAGGTTCTTAGAGAAAGGATTGAATATTGTGGAATTCTTCCAAATACACAAAAGACCTGTTCCCCCAAATCATTCTTGCAGCAAATATTTATGGGTAGCAGGTTGGCTATTAAGTCAGGCAATGAGTTTGGGAGTGACAACGAGATTAGCCTGTTGACTTTGCCTCTGCCCTGGCTATGTGGCCTTGGGCAAGGGACTTAACTTCAGTTTCTTTGTATGTAAAATAGGAGTAATAAGAACTACCTTGTAAAGTTATGAGGATTAAAATGAGGTCATGTATGAGAGTATTTAGCACAGAGTCTGGTATCCAGTGAGTAATCAAGAAATGGTAATAGTTCATTTTATTATGACTTGCATGACTTTTATGACACTTTGCAAAAACACTTTCCCTTATATTAGCTGATTGGATCTCCTATCAACTCTGTGAGGTGGGTCAGGGAACCAACATTGATCTTGACTCTGCTGTGGATCTAGCACCCTGCCACATGCTTAACAGTGATCAACTTGTTGGTTTCAGTTATTCAATAAATATTTGATTATCTATTTTATGCCAGGCTATTCTATTCACTGGAGATACAGCAATAAACAAAGGAGACAAAAACCCTTGCCTCTCGCAGAGGATACACTCAATGCAGGGAGACAAACAGTGAGTATAATTTAACAAACTCTATGTTAACTGTCTCCTAAAGTGCTTTCCAACTATTAACTCACAACCTATGAGGAAGTTGTTATTATGCTTATTCCATTTTACAGATTAGAACACTGAGTTCCAAGGGGATTGAAAGTCACAGGGTCTCACAGCTAAGGAGAGCTGGATTCAGGATTCAAAGCCGGGCAGTGTGACTCCAGAGCCCATGCTCTTAATCTCTTTTTTTTTTTCTTTTTTCTTTTTTTGAGACAGAGTCTCCCTCTGTTGCCCAGGCTGGAGTGCAGTGGTGCAGTCTCGGCTCACTGCAATCTCCAGGTTCAAGTGCTTCTGCCAACTCAGCCTCCCGAATAAATGGGACTACAGGCATACACCACCATGCCTGGCTAATTTTTTGTATTTTTAGTAGAGACAGGGTTTCCCCATGTTTCCCAAGCTGGTCTCAAACTCCTGAGCTCAAGTGATCTGCCCGCCTCGGCCTCCCAAAGTGCTGGGATTAGAGGCATGAGCCACTGTGCCCAGTCCATGCTCTTAATCTCTACTATAGGTC
>NW_016814762.1:62990-81461 GCF_001698545.2 Rhinopithecus bieti | reverse complement strand
CACGCCCAGCTAATTTTTTGTATTTTTAGTAGAGACGGGGTTTCATTGTGTTAGCCAGGATGGTGTTGATCTCCTGACCTCATGATCCGCCTGCCTCAGCCTCCCAAAGTGCTGGGATTACAGGCATGAGCCACCATGCCCAGCAGTTTTTTTTTTTATTTTTTAAAATTATTATTATTATTATTTTGAGACAGAGTCTCGCTCTGTTGCCCAGGCTGGAGTGCAATGGCGCGCTCAGCTCACTGCAAACTCTGCCTCCCAGGTTCAAGTAATTCTCCTGCCTCAGCCTCCTGAGTAGCTGGGATTACAGGTGCCTGCCACCAGACCCAGCTAACTTTTGTATTTTTAGTAGAGATGAGGTTTCACCATCTTGGTCAGGCTGATCTCGAATGTCTGACCTCAGGTGATCTACCCACCTCGGCCTCTCAAAGTGCTGGGATTACAGGCATGAGCCACCGTGCTTGGCCAGTGCAGTTTTTTTGGAAAGAACAGAAGGAGTCCTGGCCCTGTGTAGTTGGACAGTGTTGGAGACAGTGTGGACGTTCTGACTGCTGAAGAAGGCCATGCTCACTTAGACACGGGGAGACTCTGGAGGATCAGGGTTCTGCCTGGGCAAGCCTTTCTCCACAGGCTGCCCCAGAATGGATACTTTCCTATTATGACAAATGAACTTCACTAGGCTAGACGTTTCCCCTGAACTGGTGTATGCAACCCAGCCTCTCAACATGCTACCCCTAGGCATTTCCAAACATACCCCAAATGGAAGTTCTGATCTTTCCCCAGTCCCAAGCTTGCTCTACCCGAGACTCCAAGAAGCCAATCCTGAGACAAGCATTCATGGGCCTGAAGTGACTTTTTTTTTTTTTGGAGACAAGTTCTCACTCTGTTTCCCAGGCTGAAGTGCAGTGGCCTGATCATGGCTCACTGCAGCCTCAACCTCCTGGGCTGAAGCAATCTTCCCACCTCAGCCTCCTGACCACAGGTGTGCACCACCACGTCCAGCTAATTTTATTTATTTATTATTTTGAAACAGACTCTCGCTCTGTGGCCCACCCAGGCTGGAGTGCAGTGGTTCCATCTCGGCTCACTGCATCCTAGGCTTAAGTGATTCTCCTGTCTCAGCTTCCCGAGTAGCTGGGATTACAGGTGTGTGCCACCACACCCGGCTAATCTTTGTAGTTTTAGTAGAGATAGGGTTTTGCCGTGTTGGCCAGGCTGGTCTTGCTCTCCTGAGCTCAGGTGATCCACCCGCTTCAACCTCCCAAAGTGTTGGGATTACAGGCATGAGCCACCACGCCCAGCCTATTTTTATTTTTATTGTTTGTAGAGAGCTAGTCTCAAACTCCTGGGCTAAAGTGATCCTCCCACCTTGGCCTCTCAAAGTGTTGAGATTACAGGCATGAGCTATGGCACCTGGTCCTGAAGTGAACTAAGGAAGTGTTCCTAGGAGGCAGTGGTAAATGAGTGGGAGAAGCAGGATAAAGAAGAGAAATAAGCCAAACAGGGATGTGATACCAGGCCAAGTCCCAAAGAGGGCGCTTCACCCTGGGAAAGGAAGTGGTATCTTGGAGTTTGTCCAAATGGAGGGAAGGAAACTGGGTTTTCACATTCCTATACCAGTTGGTAACTGGCTATGGGCTGGGGGAGTCAACTCCTGGGCACTTCCTTGCCAGGGCAGAGAGACTGAAGAGTTAGTTACAGGTGCAGGCTGTGCGGAACACAGCACACAGCACTAAGGGAGGGGAGTTCAGAAACTGGAAAAGTGATCCGGGGAGCCCAAGCAGGGCCCTGACAGTGTCCACTACACTTCCTTTCCCTATTTCAGAAATGGCGTCATCTGGCTGGGTGCGGTGGCTCATACCTGTAATCCCAGCACTTTGGGAGGCCGAGGAGGGAGGATCTCTTGAGCTCAGGAATTCAAGACCAGCCTGGGCAACACAGCAAGACCTCATCTCTACTAAAATTAAAAATAAAAAAACTAACTGGGCATAGTGGTATGCACCTGTAGTCCCAGCTACTTGGGAGGCTGAAACAAGAGGATTGCTTGAGCCTTGGGAGATCAAGGGTGCAGTGATCTGTGATTATGCCACTGCACTCCAGCCTAGGTGACAGAATAAGACTCTGTCTCAAAAAAGGAAATTGTATTGTCATCCTGCTGGTTGCTTAGGCCAGGCCAAAAACCCCGGAGTCATTCTTGACCTGCTCTGCCTCTCATACTCCACATCCAATCTTTTGGTCAATCTTGTTGACAATACTTCAAAATATACCCAGAATCTGATCATGGGTTTTTTTTTTTTTTTTTTAAGTAAATAAAAAAAGTGTTAAAATACACATAACATAAAATTTACCATCTTCACCATTTTTTAGTGTATTCTTCAGTGGTATTAAGTGCATTCCTATTGTGCAACCATTGCCAGCGTCCATCCACTGAACTCTTTTCATCCTGCAAAACTGAAACTGTACCTATTAAGCATTTTGCTTATCCATTCATCTATCCGTGGATGCTTGGGTTGTTCCTACCTTTTGACTATTATGAATAATGCTGCTCTGAACATGGGTGTACAAACATCTCTTTAAGTCCTGCTTTTGTTGTTTTGTTTTTTGTTTATTTTTTGTTTGTTTGTTTTTGAGATGAAGTTGCCCTCTGTCACCCAGGCTGGAGGGCAATGGCACAATCTCTGCTCACTGCAACCTCTGCCTCCTGGGTTCGAGCAATTCTTCCATCTCAAGCTCCCAAGTAGCCGGAATAACAGATGTGCACCACCATGCCCAACTAATTTTTGTATTTTTAGTAGAGACGGGGTTTCGCCATGTTGCCCAGGCTGGTCTCAAACTCCTGACCTCAAGCAATCCACTTGCCTCAGCCTCCCAAAGTGCTGGGATTACAGACATGAGCCATCATGCCTGGCCCCTGCTTTCACTTTTTTTGAGTATGTACCCAGACATGGAATTGCTGGATCATATGGTAATTCTTTTTTTTTTTTTTTTTAAGGAACTACCATACTGTTTTCCATAGCTATTGCACCATTTTACATTCCCACCAACAGCACACAAGGATCCCAATTTCTCTACATCCTCACCAATGCTTGTTATTTTCTGGGTTTTAAAAAATCTGCCAGGCATGGTGGCTCGTGTCTGTAATCCCAACGCTTTGGGAGGCTGAGGCAGGAAGATTGCTTGAGCCCAGGAGTTAGAGACCAGCCTGGGCCATAGGGAGAGGCTGTCTATACCAAAACAAAAAAAATTAGAAAATTAAAAAATTAGGCCAAGTGCAGTGGCTCATGCCTGTAATCCCAGCACTTTGGGAGGTCGTGGTGGGCGGATCACCTGAGGTCAGGAGTTCAAGACCAGAGTGGCCAACATGGCAAAACCCCATCTTCATTAAAAATACAAAAGTTAGCTGGACATGGTGGCACCCGCCTGTGGCCCCAGCTACTCAGGAGTCTGAGGCAGGAGAATCGCTTGAACCTGGGAGGCAGAGGTTGCAGTGATCCCAGATTGCACCACTGCAGTCCAGCCTGGGTGACAGAGCGAGACTCCATCTCAAAACAAAACAAAACACTAGCCAGGTGTGAGGGCACACACCTGTATTTCCAACTACTTGGGAGGGTGAGGTGGAAGGATTGCACTTGAGCCTGACAGGTTGAGGCTGGAGTGAGCTGTGATCATGCCACCGTACTCCAGCCGGGGTGACAGAGCAAGACCCTGTCTCAAAAAGAAAAAGAAAAAAAAAGTCCGACTGTTTCAGACCCACTGCATAATGACCAACCTGAACCAAGCCATTTTATCTTTTGCCTGGATAACCGCAATGGAGCCCCCACCAGCCTCCCTGCTTCCCTTGTCCCTTATAATTTTCTCAACATCACTCCTCTGCTCAAAACCAACAGTGTCTGCCTCCCCTCCTTTCCCAAGTAGACGCCAAAGTTCTTACAATGGCCTACATGCTCTCTACAAGGTGTGTTCCTGGCCCTCCCATATTCTGACTCACTTCCTACTTGCTTTCTGTACTCCAGCCACACTGGCTTTCTTGCTGTTCCAAGTAATCTAGTGCCTCGGGGCCTCTGCCCTGTTTTCTCTGCCTGGAATGCTCTTTCAGAAGCGTGGTTCCTTCAATTCCTTCAAGTCTTTGTTCAAATGCTACTTTCTGAGTAAAGCCTCTGGGCTTTCTTGTTTGCTCTCCCAGCTCCCATCATTTTCTGCCCTTCTGTGCCCTGTCCTGAGCCTGGGGAGAATGACCCCTCTAGAAAGCAACCTGGGCTTTCTTGCCTCAGGCTTCTGAGTGGGTTTGGTGAAAGGGAGGTGCCACCAGGAGAAGAAAGGCAAGAGGGGGGAGACGCGGGGGGTATTTTTTCCCTGCACTTTCTCTGCTCTGCTGTGAGCAGTGGCTGTGCTTTCTCGATCACAGCTGCATTTGGGAATGGATCCCACACTTCCCTGTCCCCTTATCCACGGACTTCCAATAACATGATTTCCCCTCTGCCCTTCAGTTCTCGAAGTAGTTATGCCTTCCAGCTCTTGCTTGTCTCTGATGACTAACACCCCTGTTGTCCGGGTTCCCTGAACCCTGCCATTTCTCTAGTCCCTTCCTTAAGACTTGAACCTCCTGGCTGGGCATGGTCGCTCACGCCTGTAATCCCAGCACTTTGGGAGGCCGAGGTGGGCAGATTGCCTGAGGTCAGGAGTTTGAAACCAGCCTGGCCAACATGGTGAAACCCCGCCTCTACTAAAAATACAAAAATTAGCCGGGTGTGGTGGCAGGCACCTATAGTCCCAGCTACTTGGGAGGCTGAGGCAAGAGAAACGCTTGAAACCGGGAGGCAGAGGTTGCCCTGAGCCGAGATCTCGCCATTGCACTCCAGCCTGGGCAACAAGAGCAAGACTTCTGTTTCCCTGCTGACCCTGACTGGAAACCACGTTGTGAACACCTTTATTTCGCATTTCGGCAGTTTCAATTCCAATCCACGCGCCCCTCCCCGCCAGCCTTTTTTGAGATAGGGTCTCAGCTTTGTGCTGTTGGGAATGGTAAAATGATAGGCAGTCGTGGACCTGCGCGTTGGGCTCAGCGCCTGTAATCCCCACACACTTTGGGAGGCTGAGGTGGGCAGATCACGCTGAGGTCAGGAGTTTGAGAGCCCTGCCGGGGCCAACACGGTGAAACCCTCGTCTTTACTAAAAATACAAAATTAGCTGGTCATGGGTGGTGCGCGCCCTCGTAAGTGCGCCAGCTACTCCCAGGGAGGCTGAGGCAGAGAATCGCCTGGAACCCCAGGTGGCAGAGGCTGGCAGTGAGTCGAGATTCGCGCCACTGCACCTCCAGCCTGGGCACGGCAGCAGAGACGCTCCTCAAAAAAAAAAAAAAAAAAAAAAAAAAAAGGGGGGTGCAGTTGCTATGGAAAACAGTATGGTGGTTCCTCAAAAAATAAAGCAGGCTGGAGTGCAGTGGTGCGATCATAGTTGACGCAGCCTCAACCTCCTGGACTCAAGCTGTCCTCCCGCCTCAGCCTCCTGAGTAACTGGGATTACAGGCCTGTGCCAGCACGCCTGGCTAATTTTTTTTCATTTTTTTTGTGGAGACGGGGGTCTCGCTATGTTGCCCAGGCAGGTGTCAAACTCCTGGGCTCAAGCCATCCACCCGCCTCAGCCTCCTAAACGGGATTACAGGCTTGAACCACTGCGCTGGGCCTCGTCCTTGTTCTTGTACACAGCACGTTACCATCTAACATATTACATTTCCAGTTTTTTTTTTTCACTTTCCTCTACCCTCCACACTCTAGACAGCAAGTCCTAAGGCGCAGGGATGTTTGTTTGTTCACTGTTGTATCTTAAGTGGTTGGCACATCGCCGGCTGTCAGCAAATGTCTGTGAAATGAATGAACCAGTGAATGACCGACAAGGGGAGCTAAGGAGAAGGCAGCGGTGCGGTCCGCGTTGCAGGCAGAAGAGCTGACTCTCCAATCTCCGCTCCTCTCTCCGCCCCCGCCCGGAATGCTGAGTGCCCAGGAAGGAGGCGGAAATGAGCTCGCTCAACAGCCCTCCAGCCAGGTGTTTACTTAATTAGGGCTTGCAGCCCGAGGCTCGTTTGTGTTCAACTGTCCGCCTAATGGCTTCGTCTGGCTCCGGGCCGGCGCGGGGGAACCTGCGAGGCGAGCGTCGGCCTGGCCACCCTGTCCCGCCTGGGGCCTACTCCATTGGGCCGCGCGGGTGCGCGGAGACCTGACCCCGCTTAGGCATAAAAAGCGCCCTGTGGGAGATTCAGGCCCGGAGGGCGCGGAGCTCAGAGAGCAGCCTGAGGCTTTCCCCACCGCGTGGTTCACCCCCAGCCTCAGTCCCAGCCCCAGCTGCTGGGCTCCGCCGCCGGATAAGGGAGTGCTCCCGAGATACCAGATGCCACTTTGCTCGTTGTACCCTCAGCCATGAAATTGGAGGATTACAACGCTTCTCCTCTTAATTCAGGGGACGTGGGGGTGCTAGAAAGAGAGACGGCTCGCCAGGCATCTGAGAGCAATGATACCAGGCAGCATTTGGGCACCTGCTCTGTGCCAGATACTATGTTTAGCGTTTGAAACCTTCTAATTTATTTAATACTCATCTACGAGAGGGTAAAATAAGATCATAACAGCCCCATTTGACAGATGCATAACTGAGGTCTAAGGGGTTTACTTCCCGAAGGCTTCAATGCTACTAAGGGGTGGGACCTGGGTTTGAACCCAGGCGGGGCCGGCCCAAGGGCCCGTGCTGGGCCTGAGAGAGCAAGACCCCCCACCCTCTCAACGCAAGCAATCCATGGCTTAGCCACTGGCCTGGCGGGGAGGAGGATGGGTAGTTTACCAAGTTAGCCCTGGAAGGTCAAAGAATCTGTCATTTAAAACTCCAGGCCCGGCGCCGTTTCTCACGCCTGTAATCCCAGGACTTTGGGAGGCCAAGGGAGGCAGGTCGCCTGAGGTCAGCAGTTCGAGACCAGCCTGGCCAATATGGCGAAACCCCGTCTCTACTAAAAATACAAAAATTAGCTGGATGTGGTGGCGAGCGCCTGTAGTCCCAGCTACTCGGAGAGGCTGAGGCAGAAGAGTCGCTTGAATCTGGGAGGCGGAGGTTGCAGTGAGCCGAGACCACGCCACTGCACTGGACGACAGTGAGACTCCATCTCAAAAAAACAAAACAAAAAAACTCTCCAGTCTCGTCCGTTCCTCAAACCCCTAAATCTGAGCTGGGGACGGGGAGGGAGAAGGACGAGGAGGTGGCATCCAGGGCTTCTCAAGGCAGCAGGAGAAGGTGGAGGAGGAGTGAGGGGACCGGTGAGAGAGACTGGCCGGGAAAGCTCAGCTCCGTGGGGAAGGGCTTGCAGGGTAGTGATTGAAACTCAAGACCGTTTTTATGGCCAGAGCCCACTTGTGTGCGGCAAAGAGGAAAGCACCTCATGTCTAACGTAGTGGAATGAGACTAACGTAGAGGAATGAATCCCAGGTCTGGCGTTTATCTCCTAGGAAGAGTGTGGGAGAGCTGTTTTCCAAGGGAGACTCTCTGGAGGCTGCTTTGCGCAGCAAGCAGTTTTTACCCAGATTATATACAGTATTTCAGACCAATTTCAAAACCTCTGCATTTTAAAAACTGCCTTTATTTACATTTTACAGAAAGTTGAGAAAGCGTTATTTATATGGGGCGTAGGGGTGCTGGAGGTTATGGGACTAGTAACCATCCTCTTAGCTCGCACCCTTTGGCACCACTACAGCTTCCAAACTCTGGGACTTTCTCTCCTAGCTTCCATTTGTTTAGCTGTGTAATGGAAGAAGCAGTCCGGGTGTGGCGGCTCACGCCCGTAACCTGAGCACTCTGGGAGGCGGAGGATCGCTTGAGTCCCCGAGTTCGAGACCAGCCTGGGCAACATAGGGAGCTCCTCCTCCTCCCCGCCCCATCTCTACAAAAAATTTTAAAAAATTAGCCGAGTGTGGTGGCGGAAGCCTGTAGTCTCAGCTACGCGGGAGCTGAGGCAGGAGAATCGCTTGAGCCCGGGAGGTCGAGGCTGCAGTGAGCCGAGATCGCGCCACTGCAATCTTGGGCGACAAAGCGAGACACTATCTCAAAAAAAAAAAAAAAAAAAAAAGATGGGGAAGTTGTATCCAAGTCAGAAACGCAGTACCTCGGGACCTGCTAGTTTTAAACCCCGGAGGATCCTCCCCGGCGGGCTGGCACGGGAGGTGGAGAAAGAGGCTTGGGCGGCCCCGCTGTAGTCGCGTGTAGGAGGACACACGGGCTTGCTTCAAAGCTTCGGGATAACAGCGCCTCCGGGGATCATGACTGCGGAGCCTCTGTTTTCAGTCGACTTAAGATGTGTCTCCACTTTTTTCCGCTGTAACCGCAAGGCAAGGAAACATTTCTCTTCCCGTACTGCGGAGGCTGAGGAGTAGTCTGGGTGTTCTTTTCTCCTCTAACTCAGAACTGCGAGACAGGGGCTGAGTCCCTGCAGAGAACAGCTCCAGAAAAGCAAGTAGAGCGCAGGAGGGTATCCGGGAGGCCAGGAGGGGTTAGCTGAGGCCTCAATCGCGCCCGCATCGGTCCCACCTGCGAAGGGGCGGGACCTTGTGGCGCTAGACCAATCAGCACCCACCTGCGCTCACCTGGCCTCCGCCCGCTCGCTCTCCGGGGCTGCGGTGCTCAAAGGGGCGAGAGCTGAGCGGAGCACCGGCCCGCCGTCGCGGCAGCTGCCTCACCTCTCTCTCCGCAGTCATGGGGCTCCCCCGTGGACCTCTCGCGTCTCTCCTCCTCCTCCAGGTACTCCACAGCCTCACCCTGGCCCCGACCCGGACCGCTCCCTGGGGGGCGGGCGGGGTCCGCATGGGGAAGTGGCGTCGGGGAGAGCCCGGGGCTGCGCTCCCTGGGGCCAAGGGAGTCCTGGAGGGCCCATGTGAGACCCTGCAGGGTGGGGAGTGCAGGGCCGGGCACGCCTATGACCCAGCCTCCGTCTTCCCCCTCTGCCCTCGGGCGCAGGTTTGCTGGCTGCAGTGCGCGGCCTCCGAGCCGTGCCGGGCGGTCTTCGGGGAGGCTGAAGTGACCTTGGAGGCGGGAGGCGCGGAGCAGGAGCCCAGCCAGGTGCTGGGGAAAGGTAAGACTCTCCGGGTGGAAGCGCGGGGTAGGGGCCGCACGTGATCGCTCTGGTGTGGCCCGCGCGAGGGGTGTTCGGGCCGGGGCAAGGGACTCCTGGCGCCACCTCAGGTCCCGGGGAGGCGCAGAACGCGCCCCGGGGCCTAGGGTTGGGGGTGGTGGCTGACGAAGAAAGCTGGGCGGCAGAGCGCCTGTGACATCCAGTCCCTCGTCTGGTAGCCACTGCCTACCTTGACTCCCTCCTCCGAGGTGCCGGATGGCTGAGCCCCTCACCCGGTCTCGACGTGGGAAGTTCTCCCCCGCTGGCCCCAGCAGAGGAATGCGCGGGCCACATTCTTCCCCCAACCCCTGCGCAGGTGTGGGGATGAGCCGTGCCCCGGGCAGCCCCCTTCGCCCCTCTCGGGCCCCCTTTGTGAACCGTGCTTTGTGTCTGCGTCAGACAGACCGGGTCTGTTTCTTTTCTCCTTGCTCCCCTACCCCGCCCCCCTTCTTCCTCGGCAGCTGGAATGCACTCTTAACCCTGCCCTTCCCGGAGGGCCTGCGCCCCTGCAGCCTGCCTGGAAACTGGGCCCTGGCACACCTGGGCTGGGGATATTACGTACAGGAACCACCCCGCCCCCAGCGTCTCCAGCCTGGGATGCTAGGTCCCTCAGGGGAGAGTGTCCCAAGCTGGCAGGCCTGGGGCTATGGGGGCGATGGACTGGAGATCAAAGCACATTTTTGATCCCTCAGTTACTCCTACACCCCACCCCAAGTTCAAAACCTGAGGGGTGGGGCTGCAACTTCAGTGAGGAGAACCAGTGTCTTATGAGACCCAGGTGGTTGCTAGCTAGTGGAGGACTTTCTCCCTCTCGGTTAGGAGGATAATGGGTGGGGGCTCCAGCAAGGGATAAAATCTAAGTTTTTTTTTTTTTTTTAAAGACAGAGTCTCGCTCTGTCGCCCAGGCTGAAGTGTAGTGGCACGATCTTGGCTCACTGAAAGCTCCGACTCCCGGGTTCACGCCATTCTCTTGCTTCAGCCTCCTGAGTAGCTGGGACTAACGGGCGCCCGCCACCACGCCCGGCTAATTTTTGTATTTTTAGTAGAGACGGGGTTACACCATGTTAGCCAGGATGGTCTCGATCTCCTGACCTCGTTATCCTCCCGCCTCGGCCTCCCAAAGTGCTGGGATTACAGGCGTGAGCCACCGCGCCCGGCGAAACCTTAGTTTTTTTTTTTTGAGACGGAGTCTCGCTTTGTCACCCGGGCTGGAGTGCAGTGGCCGGATCTCAGCTCACTGCAAGCTCCGCCTCCCGGGTTCCCGCCATTCTCCTGCCTCAGCCTCCCGAGTAGCCGGGACTACAGGCNAAGACAGAGTCTCGCTCTGTCGCCCAGGCTGAAGTGTAGTGGCACGATCTTGGCTCACTGAAAGCTCCGACTCCCGGGTTCACGCCATTCTCTTGCTTCAGCCTCCTGAGTAGCTGGGACTAACGGGCGCCCGCCACCACGCCCGGCTAATTTTTGTATTTTTAGTAGAGACGGGGTTACACCATGTTAGCCAGGATGGTCTCGATCTCCTGACCTCGTTATCCTCCCGCCTCGGCCTCCCAAAGTGCTGGGATTACAGGCGTGAGCCACCGCGCCCGGCGAAACCTTAGTTTTTTTTTTTTGAGACGGAGAATCGCTTTGTCACCCGGGCCGGAGTGCAGTGGCCGGATCACAGCTCACTGCAAGCGCCGCCTCCCGGGTTCCCGCCATTCTCCTGCCTCAGCCTCCCGAGTAGCCGGGACTACAGGCGCCGCCACCTCGCCCGGCTAGTTTTTTTGTATTTTTTTTAGTAGAGACGGGGTTTCACCCTGTTAGCCAGGATGGTCTCGATCTCCTGACCTCGTGATCCGCCCATTTCGGCCTCCCAAAGTGCTGGGATTACAGGCTTGAGCCACCGCGCCCGGCCGAAACCTTAGTTCTTAAACGGGTATAACCCTGGATCCTTGGGTGGAGTTTCAGAGGATCCTTACATTGAAATTTTTTGGGAATTTGAGTATTCATTTTTGCGGGGAAGGAACTGTGGCTTACCTGGCTTTCAAAACATTGAGAATCCTTGCTACCCAGCATTCTTCTAAAGTCTCCATCAACTTACTCCTCACCCCAGGCACAAATTCCCACTGCTTGCATGTGGAGCTGTCAATGCGGAGGGGACAGAGTGGCTCTTTTATTTCTCCAAAAGAGGATTGAGGACCTTGAGTCTGTGGAAGACCTTTTTAAAAAAATTCTTTCTCCAAATAACTGTAGACAAAACAATTAACACCCGGGCTAGGCTAGGTTCCTTAAACCCTTGGCTGTAGGGAGCTGAGGAGAGGCATTAAGAAGCCATGCCTCATAAACTTTAAATTTTTGCGCAGGGGTTTATTACTGGCTGGCTAACAAACTGCAACTCAGCCAACGTGTAAAAATGTGAACTCGGGCAGGGCCCCAAATCCAATTCCGGCTCCCTGAGGAAGCCTTACTGCTAACCAGACTTCTGCCAAATTACACCCCACACCACCCCCATTGTCAAGTTCTCTGACTACAGCCTCCCAGAGCAGGCTATAGCTTTGAGTGTTGTCTGTGCCTTCTTACCTACTGAAGCAAAAAATACCAGATCAGCTGTCACTTCACTAGGCTTGAGGTTTTGCGGGGAAGCGGTGATCAGGTTTTGGATTTCATGGTTGGATTGGCACGTGCTTCCCGATGACGTCAGGCATTTTAAACCTTTAGAGGAAATTCAGCTTTCTCGGATGTCTGCTTTTCCACTGTGAAAATGGTGGGTTTGTGCCAGGAGCACACCTGGGTTATACAACAAAGGACGGGTTAATGGGCTTGGCGTACCTTGAAACTCCCTGCCACATGGCTGGGTCTTAGAGTAGGCTTCCGTTGGCATGGGCTGCTGGTTTCTTTTTTAAGTAAAAGCGCATTTCTTGGTCCAGTTAGTCCCAATAAATTGGGACTTCCCAACAAAACATCTTGCTTTTTCTATCCTTGGTCTTAAGCTGGCACTTTTCTACCACCCCACCCGCACACTAGTTCCTCATCCTCAAAACATACAGCCCCAGCCTGGATCCAGCCACGTTGAAAGGGTTATCCTGCAGGAACATACACACTCTCAAGTTTAGCCAAGCAGACAAGTTTCCATATTGCTAAGGAACAATCACCCCTGTTGTTCGCCCCTGGGTTATGAATATCAACGGCGTCTATGAAGTTCAGCTCGAAAGAACTTATCTGATGTAATTAATGCCTTGTTTGTATGTGCATCTTCCCCTTCAAAGCCCTTTTGCAACTCTTGAGCTTGCTTTATCCTCCTAACATTCCCTTGAAGCAGGTGAGGTAAATATTAAACAAGCTGAGCTTTTAATCTCAGAATTTTGAACTTCAGAAACCCCATGGTCTAGCCTTGCCTGAGGTTTGGAAGGTGGAGAAACAGAGGCACAGCTTAATGGATTGGATTCACTAAGCCAAACAGCTCATGAACTTTGAGGGTGACAGACACAACTTTTACCTCTTGGTATATGTCCAGGACCTGGTACCTTACAGGATGCCCAGTCCTGTATGAATTATGAATTATGAATGAATTTGACAACCTTGTGAAGGGCGGCCCATTTTATAGATAAAGCCTACATGACTGTGGCTTCACTAAGTCATCACTGCAGTGATCAGGTGGGATATGAATGGAAATTTCAGACCCCAAAGTTCCCTGGTTTTTTTTTTTTTTCTTTGAGATAGGGTATTGCTCTGTCACCCATCCCAGCCTAGAATGCAGTGACCCAATCACGGTTCACTGCAGCCTCTACCTCCTGGGCTCTAGTGATCCTCCTACCACAGCCTCCCAAGTAGCTGAGACCACAGACATGTGCTACCATGCCTGGCTAATTTTTAATGTTTTCTAGAGACAGGGTCTCACTCACTGTGTTGCCCAGACTAGTCAAAAACTCCTGGGCTCAAGCAGTCTTCCCACCTCAGCCTCCCAAGCACTAAGATGACAGATACGATCCACCATGCCCAGCTCCCTGGCATTTTTTTTACTACCAGAAAGCAGGGCCTGAGTGGAGAGGGTAGAATGTTGGATCCCTGAATCCCACAGCTATAAATAACAAGCTCTCCTGGCCCCCTGCCGCAAGAGTGCTTAGTCTTTTTTATTTATTTTTATTTTAGGGTTTTCCAGAAACATTCACGTAGAGGAAATTGGTTTGGCTTTAGTCTCTAAGGGCCCAAGTGAGGGGTCTTGACTAGCTCAAGAGGAAAGGTTAATCTGGAGGGAAGGAGAGCCGGCACATTCCCCCATCCCAGTCCCACAGTCTGGGGGCCACCTTTCTTCAAGAGTGTTCTGGAAGCTGACAGTGGAGAGGTGGGAGGAGGGAACTTTCACGGTATTAGTGCAGTGATTAAAAATGAGTGACCTACAGTGGTCTACTCATCCTTAAGGGTGAACAACTGAGAGAGGCAGCTTAATGGCAGTCAAACAGATGCAGTCCTTCATTATGGCCTTCAGCAGGTTCAGCTGACCCATAGTCAGCCTTTGGGTCAGATTAAAAACTAACCATCATCAGCTTTGGGAGGAAACTTCCAAGTTCAGTACTGCATCTGACTGAGCACAAGTTAACATCAAGATGGTTTTGTCTATTTCAGCTCTGGGTGTGAAAACGGCCTTTTATTGTGGAAGTCCCTACTCTGGGGTATGCCCTTTATTTACATTTCATTCTTCCTGTAAGCATATGTTTCGCATCTGCATAGATCAGGATCAGGCACTGTTCTACAACTTCAACTAAAGCAATGGACAAAATGAAGTCCCTGCCCTTGGGGAGCTTAACAGTCTAGTAATTTTTTTCTTAAAAACAGAGGTTTTATTGCATTTGGTCCACAGTCGGTATTTCACATTATCTCATGGTGCAGGGCCCCTGGGTGGGGTGTGTGGCCATGGGAGATGAAGCAGTATAGCTGGTCAGGCCCAGAAGGGAAGACGGAGGGCTGGGGGCTTCTTAAAACCTACTGAGGGGCCAGGTGTGGTGGCTCACGCCTGTAGTTCCAGCACTTTGGGAGCCTGAGGCAGGCAGATCACATGAGGCCAGAAGTTCAAGACCAGCCTGGCCAACATGGTGAAATCCCGTATCTACTAAAAATATAAAAATTAGCTTGGTGTGGTGGCGTGTGCCTGTAATCCCAGTTACTTGGGAAGCTGAGGCAGGAGAATCGCTTGAGCCCAGTAGGTGGAGGTTGCAGCAAGCCAAGATTGCACTACTGCACTCCAGCCTGGGCAACAGAGTGAGACTCCGCCTAAAAAAAAACCTACTGAGGACGACAGTAGGGGGTGGTCAGCATGGAGAGGGGGTCAGGCTTAGCCCCAGTGACTCAGAATTCTACTTCCTTGTGCGGGTCTCAGTTTCCCCACTGGGCCCCTAGGCAGGCTTGAGGGTCCTAGAGAAAGCCAGCCACTCAGGAGCCTGAGATATTTTAGCATTGTGGCCAGGCCCCCTCTCCCAGGGGACTCATTTTCCACTGTCCCTGCCCCATTCCTCGGGGAAAAATATATATATATTTTTTTCTTTTTTTGAGATGAGTTTTGCTCTTGTTGCCCAGGCTGGAGTGCAATGGTGTGGTCTCGGCTCATTGCATCCTCTACCTTCTGGGTTCAAGCGATTCCTCTGCCTCAGCCTCCCAAGTAGCTGGTACAGGCATGCGCCACCATGCCCGGCTAATTTTGTATTTTTAGTAGAGAAGGGGTTTCTCCATGTTGGTCAGGCTGGTCTCGAACTCCCGACCTCAGGTGATCCGCCCACCTCAGCCTCCCAAAGTGCTGGGATTACAGATGTGAGCCACCACGCCCGGCCATTTTTTTCTTTTGTTAATACTTCCTGAAACTTTATGGGTGCAGAAACCACAAACTGACCGGCCCACAAACGGGGGAAGAGGCAAGGCAACTGGAAACCTTTGGGGAGCGGTTCCTTCCATGCGCAGATCTCTTCTCCCCAGCACAGCTCAGCCCATAGCCTGGACATGCCAGCAGGGACCCTCACCCTACACGCATCAGGATGCGGCCTTAACCCCTTCCCGCACAACCCGGTGGCCCAGTTCTGCGAAGGAACCAAGGCAAGGGGGGAAACCCTCCAGCCAGATCAAATGCCGCCACTCACAGACCCTCGGTTGATTGGCAACACTGAACAGGTTAAAAAAAAAAAAAAAAAAAAAAAAAAAAAAACACAGAAAAACCCCAAAACCCAGGCAGGGAGACGATGTGGGGAGAAAGCGTGCTGGGAGCCTTGGTAGCTGGTCTCCTCCTGGTAGTAAGGGGGGTATTCAGGGGCCTCCCCTGGGCCTGGGCACTCATTGGTGCCCAAGGGAGCCCTGTTGGCCACTGAGCCTTGTGGGCAGTGCTTGGAATTGTATATCTGCTGGCCCAAGCCAAAGACCTGGCGTCTCTGGTTGGCACCCTGCGTGTAGCCCATCTGCAGGGACATGGAGGAGTTGTCACACTTGTTGGTGCCCAGCTTGGTGTCATAGATCTGCCGCTGCGTCCGGGGAGCCGTCATGCCCACCTGGCTGGCGCACTTGTTTGTACCCATCTGGAGGCTGATGGTCGAGTGGTCCATGGGGGCAGGATGTGGTTCTTGGGGCTGTAGCGATGCCTTCTTGTGCCGTATATGGTCATGCCCAACTGGCTAGCACATCTGCAGCCCAGTGACTCACTGGCCGGCCTTCATGGTGTTGTAGTCAAAGTTCCGCTCCTGCTGCCTTGAGTACCTAATGCCGATGTCCACCCTGCTCTGCAGCCCCTTAGTTTTGGCCTTCCCCACCAGGGCAAGAAGAGACAACACCTGCGTCATGTTCCCACTCTCAAACAGGTTATTGGCCTCAAACAGGTTCATGGGGTTCATGCCGTAGCTGACTATGGCCTTGATGAAGTTGGAGAGGTTTCCTCGCTGGTGCCAGTTCTGCATGGAGTGGTTGATCTTGGGGACTGAGCCTGGCTGCAGCTTGTTCATGAGTGTGTAAGATAATTCTGTCCTTCAGGCCCATCTGGAAGTTGGGGCTGATGGAAAGGCTGGTGAGTCCCCCGATCCAGCTGCGGAGCTCTGCCTCCTTCTGGGGGTCATATTTGGACAGGAGCTGGTTCTCGGCCAAGAGCCAGTATGAGGGGCCCTTGTTGAACTGCATGGAGAACACGGCTGGCGGGTGCGGTGGCAGGACTGGACCGACTGGAGGTGACCAACGGGCCCTAATTTAGTAACTTTCTGTGCTTATGGGCTGTCCTGCAAAGCAGTTGTTGATAATTGCCACTTAGCTGTAAAATGAGGTTAAGGAACTTAGTGAGAGGTCACTGGTGCAGTAAACAGAAGGCCAGGATTTAAACCCTGGTGTTTTGCCTCCACAGCCCAGGGGGATATCCATAAATCTGGCTCTGAGGAATGAATGGGAACTGGAGCTTCAAGCCTAGCAGGCTGCCTTCCTGGCTTAGCAGCAGAGTAGGGTTACTCTGCTGAAGACTCTGTCCTGCATCACCAGTAGCTTGTGCCTGGGGAGCAGGTCTCAAACCTCTAGTCTCCCTTCCCACCTCCTCATGTGCTGCTGTGTTCCTAGGTTACCCAGCGCAGGGTGCTTTCACCTCCCTATTGCACAAGGAAGGCATTGCTCATGACAAGCAGAGTTTCTAGGGCCAGAAACTATAGCTCTGCAAAGCATTTGGAGGATGATGGAAGATGAGGGAGGGAAGGGCCTCCCCAGCTCCAGTCAGTTGAGGCTTTGGTCCTGAGGCTGAATGGTTTCCATTCAGAGACTCGATGTTATTGAAGAATAACAAATGTAGACAAAAGTGCCCAAATGATGAGTATGCAGCCCGATGAATGTCGCAAACCTAAAACCCCTGTGTTTCTGGCACACAGATAAGAAACAGCATTACCAGGGCCTTAGATGCCCCTTTCCTCCTAATTTCAACCCTTCTCTCAAGATAACCACTCTTCTGACTTCTAAGTACCACAGGTGAATTTGCCTGCATTTGAACTTTCTGTAAGAGGATCATACAGTTAACCCCTTAGCTCTGACTGCTTTCACAGCACCCTTGAGAGATTCTTGCATAATTCTGGATGTAGTTCTAGTTGATTCTCATTGTATAGTATTTCATTATGTGACTATCCACAATTCTGCTGTTGATGGGCATTTCAGTAGTTCCATTTTGTGCACGTCTTTTGGTGACCTGTGCACCCCTAATTGTTAGTTATACACCTGGGGCACAATTGCCGGGTTAACTGAGGATTCCAGTACTGTGATCCTGGACTGAGATATCAGCTCCTCTCTGTTCTGAAGTAGTGAGGTGTCTCCTGCATTCTCCCACCCCAAGTCTCCCTGCCAGACCCCCCCCTTCTGGAGTCTTGATTTTCATCTGGCCCTATGCTAAGAGACAGCAAGTCTTTATTATGTACTTGGCCTCATCCTTTGTCTTGGGGGAGAAAAGCTTCCCTTTCTTTGTCCTTATCCTGATGCTTGCTTCTTTCCTCAAAAGCAGAAAGGGAATCTGGAAAGGGCCCTGAATTTCTTAAGTGAGAACTTCTTCCTGGGTGGAGATTTATTTGTTCTTAATTTTTTTTTTTTCTTTTTTGCGATGAGTCTCACTCTGTTGCCCCGGCTGGAGTGCAGTGGCATGATCTCGGCTCATTGCAAACTCCGCCTCCCGGATTCAAGTGATTCTTCTGCCTCAGCCTCCGAATAGCTGGGACTACGCATGTGCCACCATGCCCAGCTAATTTTTTGTATTTTTAGTAGAGACGTGGTTTCACCATGTTAGCCAGGATGGTCTCGATCTCCTGACCTCATGACCCACCCTCCTTGGCCTCCCAAAGTGCTGGGATTACAGGTGTGAGCCACTGCATCCGGCCCTTTTCTTAATTTTTAAGTTGATTATTATTGTTATTTTTTTTTGCGGCTGGGCACAGTGGCTCATACCTGTAATCCCAGCATTTTGGGATTCCGAGGCGGGAGGATCACCTGAGCTCAGGAGTTCGAGACCAGCCTGCCCAACATGGTGAAACCCGTCTCTACTTAAAATACAAAAATTCCTGTAATCCCAGTACTTTGGGAGGCTGAGGCGCGGATCACCTGAGGTCGGGAGTTCGAGACCAGCCTGACCAACATGGAGAAACCCCGTCTCTACTACAAATACAAAATTAGCTGGGTGTGGTGGTGCACGCCTGTAATCCTAGCTACTCAGAAGGCTGAGGCAGGAGAATCTCTTGAACCCGGGAGGCAGAGGTTGCAGTGAGCCAGTATCGTGCCATTGCACTCCAGCCTGGGCAACAAGAGCGAGACTCCATCTCAAAACTAACAAACAAAAACCCCCCCCAAAAATGAGCTGGATGTGGTGGTGCACA
>NW_016814762.1:42342-62980 GCF_001698545.2 Rhinopithecus bieti | reverse complement strand
AAATACAAAATTAGCTGGGCATGGTGATTGGGTGCCTGTAATCCCAGCTACTTCAGAGGGTGAGGCAGGAGAATGGCTTAAACCTGAGAGGTGGAGGTTGCAGTGAGCGGAGATCGTGTCACTGCACTCCAGCCTGGGTGACCGAGCGAGATTCTGTCTCAAAAAATAAAAAAATAAATTAAAAAAAAAAGTAGAGGCAGCCGGCATGGTGGCCCATTCCTGTAATCCCAGCACTTTGGGAGGCTGAGGTGGGCGGATCACTTGAAGTCAGGAGTTCGAGACCAGCCTGGCCAACGTGGCAAAACTCTGCGTCTACTAAAAATACAAAAATTAGCCTGGTGTGATGGCGTGCCCCTGTAATCAGAGCTACTCAGGAGGCTGAGGTAGGAGAATTGCTTGGGCCTGGGAGGCAGAGGTTGCAGTGAGCCAAGATTGCACCACTGCATTCCAGCCTGGGCAACAGAGCAAGCCTCCGTCTCCAAAAAAAATGAATACATTAAATAGAGAAGGGGTCTCACTATGTTGCCTGGGCTAGCCTTGAACCCCTAGCCTCAAGCAATCGTCTTGCCTCTGCCTCCCAAAGTGCTAGGATTACAGGTGTAAGCCACTGTGCGTGGCCCTGGGTGGAGATTTTTATCCTGACCAGTGTGTGGGTGGGCAGCAGCCTCCTTATTTGGCCAACATGTTCAAATCCAGCTCCTCTCTTATTATAGAAACAGTGAAGTGTCTGAGATCCAAGGACAAGTTGAAATGGTTATTCAGCCAACGAACATCTGAGTACCTACTGGGTACTAGATACTCGGGGTAAACCAGGCCACTGCTCCTAACCCTCAGTGAACTCCTGATTAGGGTTCAGGTACTATTCTAGGTGCTGGGGATTCATTACTGAACAAAGTGTGCAAAAATCCTAGCCTCAAAGGGCCACTTACCTGCTAGTGTAGAGAGACAGACAAAATACAATATATGCATATATGAGATTGGAGGGGGCTGGATGTGGTGGGTCATGCCTGTAATCCTAGCACTTTGGAAAGCCAAGGTCTGCGGGTCCCTTGAACTCAGGAGTTCGAAACCAGCCTGGCCAACATGGTGAAACCCCATCTCTGCTTAAAAAAAAAAAAAAAAAGCCTGGCATGGTGGTGCAAGCACCTGTAATCCCAGCTGACTCGGGAGGCTGAGGCAGGAGAGTGGCTTGAACCCAGGAGGCGGAGGTTGCAGTGAGCAGAGATCAAGCCACTCCACTCCAGCCTGGGTGACAGAGCAAGACTCCGTCTCAAAAAAAAAAAAAAAAAGAGAGATTGAGGGGGAGGTGGGAAAGGAGTGATATAGAGTCACATAGGAGGGGCTGCTGACATGTTCTTGGAGAAATCTCGAGGAACTGATGTCCAAGCTGGCAGCCGAGGAAGAAGAATTAGACAAGGGAGTTGGGCATGAGAGGTGGCGTGGAGTGTTCTGGCAGAGGAACAACACGAGGGTTCCAGGGACTTGGATACATTGAATCTGGCTGGATCATGAAGTGTGAGGTGGAGAGAGCCAGTGAGGCATAGGCAGGGTCCAGCCCCGCTTGAAATTTGTCTCACCCCGTACCAGAGGCAGCAGAGTGTTGCAGCAGAGTGTTTGGGGAAATCCCAGTTGTACCAGTATGGAGACATAATAGCTGAAGTCCTAGTTGTACCAGTATGGAGACCACGGTCTCTGAAGTCTTCCCTGAAACCAGGATATTGGCCCCCACTCCCAGCAGCCCTTCTTGACTCCCCTCACGCTTCTCAGACTGGAGGACTATGTCTGCCTCAGTCGTCTTTTTCTCATTTCATTTAGTCACCTGGCATTGCTAACCCAGGCAGCAGGGCTGGCAAGGAAGGGCTGTGAAAACTCACCACTGCCACCCAGATACCACTTGAGAGCTCACTGCATTCCACAATCACACTATGTACTTCATGTCATAAGCCCCTTTAATCCTCCTAAAAGCCCCGTGGGGTGGGTGGAATTGGCCCCATTTAACTGGATAGGAAACCTCGGCTTGTCACTTTGTAACTGTCCAAGGTCACCCAGCTAATAAATTGTGGAGTCACAGTTTGAACACAGGTGTGACCCCCTAAGTATGAGGCACTGACCATTTGGAAATCGGGGTGGGAAAGGGAAATACATTTGGAGTCTTCTGGCCCCAGCCAAATGAGAGGCAGATTGGAAATAGTTAACTTCTGGCCCAAGGGCTTTGAGTTCCTGTTCCCTCCACAGGCCCCTGCTAATCGCCAGGAGGGTGGGGGGTGGCAGGCACTTCTGCCCAGGACCTCTGGCCTCCCTTTTAAGATATGGGGGAACAAGGAGGGTTCAGATACCAGGCCTGATAGCACTCAAACTGACAGTCCTCTGCAGAGAATCTGCTCTGCCTCTCCTCACCCCACCCCCACCTGCCTCCAACAGCAAAGACCTCTCACCTCTTGCTCTGGGTAGAAGGGCTTGACAGACCCTTCCCCGCTCACTCCTCCTCCCCCAGCCACATCTGGGCATTCTTAGGGCTCTGGGTTACCTAGAGCATCAGAGGTCTGCAAATTCCTCCAGCTGACAACATTCCCTCCAGGCTGCAGCTGCCTCTGTCGGCTGGACTTCAGGGTGCTGGGGACCTGCTGCTTGGGCAGTGAACCAGAATGCCTCACCTGGGGAAAGCAAGCCAAACGGGCTGGGTGTGATGGCTCACACCTGTAATCCCAGCACTTTGGGAGGCCTTGGTGGGTGGGTCACCTGAGCTCAGGAGTTCGAGATCATCCTGGCCAACATGGCGAAACCCTGTCTCTACTAAAAATAAAAAATTAGCCAGGCATGGTGGCATATGCCTGTAATCCCACCTACTTGGGAGGCTGAGGTAGGAGAATTGCTTGAACCGGGGAGGCAGAGGTTGCAGTCAGCTGAGATTGCACCACTGCACTCCAGCCTGGGTGACAGAGCGAGACTCTGTCTCAAAAAGCCAAACAAACGTCTTCCTTTCTCCCTCGACCCCATCTTTGAACTCAGGACTCTGGCTCTGTGGCTCTCTAACATCTGAGGAGAAGGCTCAGAGCCAAGGCCGCAGAGCCAGGAGGTGGGAGGGCTGGTGGACTGCTTCCCCTCGTGAGAGCCTCTCCAGGGATACTGAACACCAGGAGGAAAGATAGGTTTTTTCCTAGGACTCTGAGGCATGTTAGAGCTAAATGGGGGATGGGGAATAGGGAGGTATAATCCCAGGCCCTCTTCTCCTTCAATCTCAGTAGCCCCCCCTTTTGTTCGAGACCACATAAAGTTGGAAGTTACCTAATAGCAAGAGACCTTGACAGCCTGTGTTGTACGCTAGAAGTAGAAGGTATTTTTGCTTGAGTTCTAACTTTAGGGTCATATTCTCTTTAGGAAGTCGTTGATCCCCAGGAATTAACTGTGTCTAAGAACGCATGTGCATCTTTCTGAGAAGTCTCTTCTTCCAAATTTGGGGACCACAGGTATTCCCCAGATCTCCCAGTCTTCTTTTTTTTATTTTAAGAGACAGGGTCTCACTATGTCTCACTATGTTGCCCAGGCTGGTCTTGAACTCCTGGCCTCAAGTGATCCGCCCACCTCGGTCCCCCGAAGTGTTGGGATTACAGGTGTGAGCCATCATTCCTGGCCCCCAGTCATTTTATAGAGAAGCTAGAACTACGGTCTAGAGAAATGATTTGTATCTTGGTCCATTTGGAAATTCTTCAGACTCTCGTTAAACCCAGCAGTGGGAAGAGGCGTGATGGTGTACATCCCAGCATAGGCAAGGGAAAAATGGGTTCTAAGCTGTTTCTCGTCCCAAATCATGTGGCCTGAGGCGAGTTACTGAGTCCAAGCTCCTCAACCTTGAGGCCCTAACTCCCCTGTGCGTGCGTGGGAAACTGGCCAGTGAGAGGGCCCGGGTGGAGGGTTCGGCCGCTCTCCTGGGTGTTTTGCTGAAGGCTGGCTGCCTTCTGAGCGGCCTTTGCACATTTGCACAGCAAGCCCCATCTTGTCGTAACTTGAGGCAGGGGAGAAACAGCTACTTGTGAGCTCTCGCCACACAAGCCAGGACAGGACGCCAGGCCCACACACTGCCCTCTCCCTGTAGAGTCGCTTCATCCAGGCTTCCCACCACACTTTGAGACCCGCTCTTCTCTTGTCTTTTACGGTCTCTTTCCGCTTCCAGAAGTCTCCTGCATTCCCCAACTGGAACTCAGCCCCACTCCAACTGGTTCATCCCTGCTTTTGGCCTCTGAGTCAGTAGTTGGCAAGCTTGGCTGGTGATCAAATTGCCTGGGGAGCTTTTTATTTTTTATCGTCTTCTCCCCAATGTATACCATTTTATGTTGTTTACACAGGGATGGTTGGCTGGTTGGGATTTCAAATTAATACATGAAAATATGTTCACTGTAAAGACACACTTTTTTCAATAAAATATGTGGCACTTATGTGACAGATAAAGTTCTTAGTACTTTATATGCATCAGCTCATTTAATCCTTAAACATCCCTTGAGGGAGGTACTATTGTTGTCCCCATTTTACAGGTGAGGAAACTGAGGCCAGAGAAGTTAAGTAACTTGTGCAAGATCACACAGCTAAGTAAGTAGCAGAGCTCACATTCAAACCTAAGCAGACTGAGCTTACACCACTGAACTCTACTGCCTGTCAATATAAGCAAGTCAGAAATAAACACATGAAGGCTGGGGTATGGTGGCTCACAACTGTAATTCTAGTACTTTGGGAGGTTGAGGTGGGAGGATTGCTTGAATCCAGGAGTTCGAGACCAGCCTGGGCAACATAGTGAGACCCCCGTCTCTACAAAAAGTACAAAAATTAGCCAGGCATGGTGGTGCATGCCTGTAGTCCTATCTACTCAGGTGGCTGGGGCAGGAGAATCGCTTGAACCTGGGAGGTGGCGGTTGCAGTGAGCCAAGATCGTATGACTGCACTGCACTCTAGCCTGGGCAACAGAGTGAGACCCTGTCTTAAAAAAAAAAGGATCTTTTGAGCCCGGGAGGCAGAGGTTGCAGTGAGCCAAGATCACACCACTGTACTGTAGCCTGGGTAACAGAGTGAGACCCTGTCCCCAAAAAAACAAAAAATAAAGAGAAAAAGAAATAAATATGTGAAATTTCTTTTCTTCCCCAGTTCTACTCTCTAAGGGCAAGCACACAGTTACTGATTTTATAAGAATCCTTGTAGACCCTTTTTTTTCTTTTGGCACAAAAAACTTTATGTATGCATACAGGAATTTTAAAAACAAGAGTTGGACTATAGCATGCATACAAATGTCATTCTGTAACTTGCTTTTTAACTTAGAATCACAGGCATCTTTCCAGACTGTTAAATACACATCTATCTTGTTTTGAATAGCGCCATAGTCTTTTACATGGTGAATGTATCAGGATTTATTTAGCCGATCTTCTACTTTTATCTTTTACAGATGTGGTGGGAGGGAAGAGTTAACATCAAAATTGTAAAGTGTTTGGATTTTTAGCAATCTAACTATCAGTAATTGCCTTATTAGGAAAGACTGCTGTAGAAAGATGATCGAGTGAGCTGTTCCTCTTAACATGATCCAGATAAATCGAGCTTTTATGTTTAAACAATACCTCTAAGACAGACTGTGCTGTAAACTTAAGGTTACTATACCATTTAAAAATAATTAGTTTTCATACTAACTTTTGTTTTAATGACTATCTAAATAATAGTCAGTAGTTTCAAAAGCATATGAATTTACCAAAACTCAAAAACTTTGAAATTGCATGACTCAGAAGTAAACTACCACATTGATTCACACTAGCATTTTTTTCTCCGGGTGTTGAGAGATTCAGAATGTGTCATCAGTCAATGCAAAGTGCATTTTTTCCTTAAGTTTTTCTTTAGATTTCAAAATCTAGTTAGCAAGCATTTTGCTGAATAAAAGTTGATTTCTAGTCTTAAAGCAGACACTCATTTCTGTTCTTATTTTTCCCCCAAGAGGAGCTTTTAAGCTTTTTCTTAAACTCAAATATTGCTGCACTAAAGCCTAGGACAGGGTGGTTGCATTGATACAAAGGATGCATTCTTGAAAACCACAAATATGCCGGGGGCGGTGGCTCACACCTATAATCCCAGTACTTTGGGAGGCCGAGGTGGGTGGATTACGAGGTCAGGAGATTGAGACCACGGTGAAACCCCGTCTCTATTAAAAATACAGAAAATTAGCCGGGCGCGGTGGTGGGCACCTGTAGTGCCAGCTACTTGGGAGACTGAGGCAGGAGAATGGCGTGAACCCGGGAGGCAGAGCTTGCAGTGAGCCGAGATCACGCCACTGCACTCCAGCCAGGGCAACAGAGCCAGACTCGTCTTGAAGAAAAAAGCCACAAATAATTCATAATTCCCATGATTCCAGTCTTATGTTCTCATATGAACACGTGAAGTATATGTATGGGGTGGGGGAGGGGGTGCAAGGGGATGCTTACAATTCACTACTCTCTCCAGCTTTGAAATTATGTAACTTAAAACTTTCAATTTGGGAGATTTGTATTTCTTCACACTTTACATAAAGAGCAAGACTAATATTTATGGCACCATTTCAAATTTCTGCTGTTGAAGTTTGTGTGAAATTTATCTGTGTTATAATGTATAGAGTTCCTGAATTGCGGTCCCAGAGCCACTGTGTCTGGGTTGAATCTGTCTACTTACTACTTGTGGAACCTTGGGGCAAGTTACTTAACCTCTGTGCCTCAGTTTTCTCATCTGTAAAATAAATATAATAATGGGGATCTCATATGGTTATAGTGAGGATTAAATGACTTTGTGTATGCAAGAGCATGTAGTGAGTACATCAGTGTTAAGTGCCTGTGGCAGGAGGAATAGCAGTATTATTATAGCTGGAATAGTTTGTATACATATTTCTTTAGACTGGATTTCTAGAAGTGAAATTGTTGGGTCATGTGACTTTCATAGTTCATTGAACTATGAAATTGTTCATTCAACAATTAAACACAGTGCTAAATGCTGGGAGACAGTGATAAGCAAATTCTAGTGGGGGAGATAGGCAATTAATCACTAGTAAACTTTTTTTTTTTTTGAGATGGAGTCTCATTCTATATCCTAGGCTGGAATTCAATGGCGTGATCTCGGCTCACTGCAACCTCCACCTCCCAGGTTCAAGCAATTCTCCTGCCTCAGCCTCCCAAGTAGCTGGAATTATAGGCGCCTGCCACCACACTTGGCTGAATTCTTTGTATTTTTAGTAGAGATGGGGTTTTGCCATGTTGGCCAGGCTGGTATTGAACTCCTGACCTCAGGTGATCTGCCCGTCTCAGCCTCCCAAAGTGCTGGGATTACAGGCGTGAGCCACGTCGCCTGGCCAATCACTACTAAGATATAATCACAAGTTGTAATAAATTCTATGGAAGAAAAGCCAGAAGGGTTTTTCACAGGGAAATCTGATCTAGTTTGGGAGGGTTGAAGGAAATTTCCCTGAAAAAGTAACTTTTGAATTGGGATCTGAAAGATGTCAGGAGTTAACTATAAAATCGGAGTGAGAATGCAAGGAGACACTGTTCCAGACAGAGGGAGGAGTGTGTGCAAAGGCCCTGTGGCAGGGGGTTATGCTGTATTTAAGGAGAGGCTCAATGTGGCTAGAGAGAGAGATTGGCACATTAAAGAATTTGTTTTTTAGGACATGGTGGCATGCACCTTTAGTCCCACCACTTGGGGTGGCAGAGGCAGGAGGATCACTTGAGCCCAGGAGGTCTAGGCTGTAGTACATGATGACTATACCTGTAAACAGCCACTACACTCCAGCCTGGGCCTACATATAGCAAGACCTTGTCTCTTTAAAAAAGAGTTTTTTGGCTGGGCACAGTGTGGCTCACTCCTGTAATCCTAGCACTTTGGGAGGCTGAGGCCAGTGGATTTTTTTTTTTTTTTTTTTTTTGAGACAGTCTTTCCTAAGTTCAAGCCATTCTCCTGCCTCAGCCTCCCGAGTAGCTGGGACTACAGGCGCCCGCCACCACGCCCGGCTAATTTTTTTGTATTTTTAGTAGAGATGGGGTTTCAACGTGTTAGCCAGCATGGTCTCAATCTCCTGACCTTGTGATCCGCCCGCCTCAGCCTCCCATAGTGCTGGGATTATAGGCATGAGCCACCGTGCCTGGAGGCTGGTGGATTTAAAAAAAAATTTTTTTTTTTTTTTTGGAACAGTCTCGCTCTGTCACCCAGGCTGGAGTGCAGTGGTGAGATCTTGGCTCGCTGCACACTCTGCCTCCTGGGTTCAAGCTATTTTCCTGCTTTAGCCTCCCTAATAGCTGGGACTACAGGTGCCTGCCACCACGCCTAGCTAATTTTTGTATTAGTAGAGACAGAGTTTCAGCATGTTGTCCAGGCTGGTCTTGAACTCCTGACCTCAGGTGATCCTTTTTTTTTTTTTTTTGGAACAGTCTCGCTCTGTCACCCAGGCTGGAGTGCAGTGGTGAGATCTTGGCTCGCTGCACACTCTGCCTCCTGGGTTCAAGCTATTTTCCTGCTTTAGCCTCCCTAATAGCTGGGACTACAGGTGCCTGCCACCACGCCTAGCTAATTTTTGTATTAGTAGAGACAGAGTTTCAGCATGTTGTCCAGGCTGGTCTTGAACTCCTGACCTCAGGTGATCCACCTGCCTTGGCCTCCCAAAGTGCTAGGATTACAGGCATGAGCCACTGTGCCCGGCCATATTTTTTTTTTTTTTTGAGACGGAGTCTTGCCCTGTCGCCCAGGCTGGAGTGCAGTGGCCGGATCTCAGCTCACTGCAAGCTCCGCCTCCCGGGTTCACGCTATTCTCCTGCCTCAGCCTCCGGCGTAGCTGGGACTACAGGCGCCCGCCACCTCACCCGGCTAGTTTTTTTGTATTTTTTAGTAGAGATGGGGTTTCACCGCATTAGCCAGGATGGTCTCGATCTCCTGACCTCGTGATCCACCCATCTCGGCCTCCCAAAGTGCTGGGATTACAGGCTTGAGCCACTGCGCCCGGCCATATTGTTTTTTATACTATGACCAAAGGCTTATCACTGAGTTTCAAACAGGGAAATGACCTTATTTCATTTTTTTCAAGTGTACTATGCTGTTGCATTTTTAAGAGATTCGTCTTTTAAATGGAGATTTTTGTACTCATTTATACTAAAGATGATGTTGTATGCACTAAGGTGGTGGGGGTAGAGATGGAAGGGTTTTGGTGGGTGATAGTCTGGGAAGGGAAGCTCTAAGGGAGAAATGGTCAAGGAAGAAGCAGCTGCTGGCTAAACCACATGCCAGGCATTATGCTAAGTATTAACTCATTAAACTGAGGTAGATATTAGCATCATTCCTATTTCATAGCAGAGGAAACACAGAGGTTAACCAGCTTGCCCAAAGTCAGTGTGGACCTGGTATTTGAGCCCAGGCACTCTGGCTCCAGACTCTGGGCTGCTTCTGATGCCCAGATTCTATTCTCAAGCTGGAGTACATGATCTGCTATTTATTCCCTGGGAGAGATGCTGGAAAAAGACTATATTTAGGTTAAGTAAAGATCATGAATTTAAGTTTTGACATACTGATTTCAGGGTATCTTGAAAGCATCCAAAGGAGATACTGAATAGACAGATATAAGTGTTGGTCAGAGGAAGCATCTGGATATTTAAATTTTTGATATGTGGTCTGAAGTGCCATCAAAAAGCCATACCAATTTACCTACTCATGAGCAATAAATGAGAGAATCAAGAACTTTAAAAAAAAAAAAAGCAACAAACTGCTTTCCCCAGATCCATTTCCAGAAGCTGACTTAGTAGAAGTGATAGGTGGGCGGTCGGCAGGGAATCTGGATTTTTTAAATAGTTTGCCAGATGATTCTATCAACTATGTTTGGGAATCACTGCTATGTGACAACATTAAGGCCTCTTCACCTTCCTGTCCTTTTGTTTTGCTTTCTAAGTCACTGCCCCTGGTTTTTAATACTTCATTGTGCTTTTTAAAGCACAATACAGCCGAACGCAGTGGCTCACGCCTGTAATCCCAGCACTTCGGGAGGCTGGGGCGGGTAGATCACAAGATCAGAAGATCGAGACCATCCTGGCTAACACGGTGAAATCTCGTCTCTACAAAAAGTACAAAATATTAGCTGGGCGTGGTGGCACGTGTCTGTAGTCCCAGCTACTTGGGAGGCTGAGGCAGGAGAATCGCTTGAACTCGGGAGGTGGAGGTTGCCGTGAGCCGAGATCATGCCACTGCACTCCAGCTTGAGTGACAGAGTAAGACTCTGTCTCAAAAAATAAATAAATAAAAATAAAGCACAACACATCATGTTTGACCCTAACAAGCACTGTGGTGGGTGGGTGGGTGTGTGTGTATTCCCATTTTAGAGACTGGAAATTAAGAAGGGCTTACATTATTGAGTTCTTACTGTTAAACAGTTTAGAGATTAAGTGATTGACTCAAGGCTGCAGAGCCAATACACAGCACTTTTACCTACCAGACCCTTAATTGTTATCACAGCTGTCTCAGGTTGGTCACTGGTATCTTTGTTCTGGCATGGTCCTTGAGGGTGGTAGTCAATGAGCCAGACAGCATACCTCATGCTGAGTCAGCCATGTTCCAAACTCTCAGAGTTTGGGTTTCACTCTGGGAGGGAAGACTCACCTTCTAAGGGTTATGAGGAACTTGAACACAGCAGAGCTTTCTTCAGCCAAAACTCTCTTGGAACTGCTTTCTCCACCCTCAACAACATGGGGTTGCCATATAAGTTTTCTAGTCGGGGGAAGAACTCACATCAAATTCTGATTGAAAATCAAATACATGTTTACTATGGAAAAACTGGAAGATAAGCAAAATGTGGGCCTACCGCCCATACGGGACCTTTGTCTTTTCAAAGGAATATTTGAAATCGATAGTCCATTTCCCGATCTCTCCACCCGAGTCTTTGTTGAGGGTATCTGATCTGAGACAGAGGACCCGAGTCTGAATGATTTCACCACTCACTCTCAGGGTTGCCTCCCCAGTAACCCAGCTTGCTCTTCTCCTTCGGTGGGTGGAAGAAGGGCTCCAAGCTGAGGGCCTCAGGCACCCCATCAGCCCCGTCTATGAAAAGATCCAGGTCCAGGGGGCCTGTGTGTAGATGGGGGGCATCTGTCAGGTGCACCTGCACTCCACCTGGGTCCTGTTGCCCTCCAGGAGCTGCTGTGCTTACATCTCTGGGGAAAAAGGCCTGGACCCCCAATAGGTGCACCCGGGGCTCTGGTAGGCCCTTGTGTAGCTGCCCCAAGCTTGCTTGGCAAGGGGCAGTGGGCCTCCCAGCATGCCCAGGGGCGACTCCCAAGTGAATGCAGGAGCCCCAAGGCCTCCTGGGATCCCAGCATGCGCTCTCTCTTCCCCCTACCCTGCCTTGCTGCCCTATGTCCTCTCCCATTGGTCTCAAAACGGGTGTGGCTCACTGGCCACCATCTTGGTTTTCCTGTGCGTGGAAAATACTTGGTGATGGGAGAGGCAGCCTTGGTACCAGGGCTCAGCTCCCCCCTCTCTTTTTTTGGGTACAAGAATAAAACTATAAATATTTTATATAATAATTGTCAGCCTTATGCTATAAATGGCTTTGTGACCTGGTTTTTTCCCCCTTCTGCAAAGTACTTTTTCCTGGGTAGGTTTTCTTTTACAATATTTAAGGCTGTAGGCCGGGCGCGGTGGCTCAAGCCTGTAATCCCAGCACTTTGGGAGGCCGAGTGGCCGGGTGGATCACAAGGTCAGGAGATCGAGACCATCCTGGCTAACACGGTGAAATCCCGTCTCTACTAAAAATACAAAAAACTAGCCAGGCGAGGTGGCGGGCGCCTGTAGTCTCAGCTGCTCAGGAGGCTGAGGCAGGAGAATGGTGTGAAACCGCAAGGCGGAGCTTGCAGTGAGCTGAGATCCGGCCACTGCACTCCAGCCTGGGTGACAGAGTGAGACTCCGTCTCAAAAAAAACAAACAAACCAAAAAAAAAAAAATTTAAGGCTGTAGATTAGACATTTGGATGACTGTGACACAGCATTTAACTGTTCAGTTGTAAGTTAGGTTGTTGAGACCTTTTTTTGCTTTTTTTCCCTATTAAGCAACAGTCACAAACATCCCAGCAAGTATGGTTTTGTCACATCTGGGATGGTATCTTGGCACAATTCCTGGGTCAACAGGCTTAAGGCATTTTAATTTGCCAGAAAGGTTGTGCCAGTTAACATTCCCCCACCCTTAGCAATATATAGCAGCACCCAGTTCCCAATTGGGACACAACGCTTGTCCTTTTAATTTGTATTTCTTAGTTGGTGAATTTTTTTCTATATGTAGTTTTACTTAGGAAAAATGCCAGAATCTTTCTTCAAGTCACTTCCACTTACTTTTCCCCTGTGCCCTCTTATCCCAATCCCTTAACAGAAGGTAGTGATAGCTGTAAGGACAAATCTGTTTGTTATCAGTGAGCTAGATATGTCCCTAAGCCAAGCTAGAATAGAAATTTCCTAGGCAATCTCTTTCTCCTGCTCCCCAGGCTGCCATTTGGCCACAATATGTTTAAGCTGATATTTTCCTTTTCCTCTAGTCAAAATACCCAGAGATCAGTAGGGAAATTGGTGGAGATTGATCACTTGATGGATGTTTTGTCTCCAGAGAGATGGGTGGTTTTCTTTTGCTAGAACATCTAGTAATGTTGGACATCAAGACTACATAGCACCTCCAGGAAGAGAAAAGCTCCTGACCTTCAAGGGTGTTCCCTTGGGAGTATGGAGGTGTCTAGGCAAATTCCAACCTAAAAGCAGGCCTGGAACATAAGAGGAATGAGTTCTCAGCCCAGCATCCATCAATTCTTATAAATGTCTATTTAAAAAGCTTTCTTTTCCCAATAGCTCTAGTACCCCAAGGACCAAACTCTTATTGCCCAAGTTTTATTAGTGGCGCCAGTTCAGGACCTGAGGCCAGGCTTGGCAGGATGATCTTTAGAGAGGAGCTTTGAACATAGGCCAGAGACTCCTGGCTTCCATTGGATGTCTTCTATCGAGTGCAGATACACAGAGCTCTGGCTTTTTTGTTGTTAATTTCTTTTTTTATTTATTTTTATCTATAATGTGTTCTATGATATTAATTGTTAATTTTTCTAGAAGTAGCCTCAGGTTACTGATTCTGTTTTTCCCTTCCCCAACAATATTTTAGGAAATGTACGTGTAGGCTCAGTGCTAAAAGCTGTCCATTTATATTGGTAGAGCAGGCACCTCTTCATCGGGTTTATTGACCTTGTGATTCAAGAATCCTTGTGGGAGAAACTGAGGCAAATGCAGTCAGATGACTGTCTGAAGCCCTGGATGGGTGTGGAAGAAAGAGCTATGTTTTGGCTTCCATTTTCCAGCCTTAAATTCTGAACTATTGCCCCATGTGCTCATCATCAGCTTGCCCCAGAAAGAGTTTGACGCAAGCCCGTTCATGTCCCCGTGATTTGGCCAAGATGTGTGGCCTTGTGGAACCATGCTGCAGTTAGGAATAGGAGTCACTTTACTTCGCTGACTATTAAAAGACGGGGTAAAGGAGGGATGAGTGATGATGAGACCTGGTTTCGTATGAGTTTCATTTTGAAACTAGTGATGCAAGCCAGTAGTGCCAGGAAGCATCTGGGAGGAAATTGTAATGATCTGCCCCAGGGCTTACCATTTACCAGCCTCTCTCTGACTCATAGCTTGCAGAGAAGACTACTCATGTTCATACATGTGCCCAGCAAGTTTCCCTGGAAAGGCCAGCTTTTTCGTGAAATCTCCATCTTCTGCTTCCTCTGGTAAACCACAGAGGACCCCTATAAAACAGCTCTCTCCAAATGCAGACTGAGCCAGTTCCCTGTTGTGCCCTTTGGTCCCGTGTGTCATCGTCTTTGATCAGCTTCATCCATTGAGTAAAGAACACAGCTGTAGCTAACTTCTTCCCAGTTTGAGAGAATTTTTCAGTGGTATAGAAGGAGGCCAGGGTGTGGATGTCAGAAGCCTAGGTTAATTGTTAGTAGTCTGAGGTACTTTTTATTGAGAGGTTACCTTACTTACCCTGGGCCAGGCACAGTATTCAGTGCTGTTTGACCACTATCCCATTTAATCTTCCTAATAACCTGATGAGGTAGGTGTTACTGTTTCATTTCCAGATGAGGAAACTGAGCTTCTGTGTACTCACACAATTTACCCAATCGTGTGATAGGTAAGTGACATTATAGGGATTGGAAGCCAAGTCTTCTGGACTCCACATTTCATATTCTTCATTATTTCCCTGCCTTTGGGATTTGAAACCTGATCTTGCTGCTTCCTGGGACAGTTCAACCCCTGGCAGCCTCTTGTTTCCTGAGTTGTCAGATTGGGAGCAGTAATACCACCTTGCAGGTTATTTTGTGAGGATTTGGGTAGGAAAACACGTAGCTGGGTGTACTGAGCAGAGTGGGTGTTTGAAGCTTATTCCTATCAGTCTGGATGGTTGTCCCTTGATTGTGCTCTGCACCCAACTCAAAGCGGTTTAGAACTGATGAGGCCAGCCCCTTGGGTGTATCTGGACTATGCACCCTGAGTGGGAGGCACATACGCCTATAATACATGACTGTTGGATTCTCCTTGATTGTTGACACTGTCCCTTCTAAGAATAGATGGACAGCCCAGATACTGTGCTACAAATATTTGGAAGCATGTAACAGTGGAAATATGCCAGAAGACAGGGTAGTGGAGTGAGCTGTACACTCTAGTGGGAAGTAGATTTTGTAGACAGCAGGAAGAGGATTTCTAGCTCCCAGGGGCCATAGCAGCTCTCAGAGTTTTGGGGAGTAAGTCTTCTGAGTAATAGGGGAGTCAATCCATTGGCCGCCTGCTGGGTAACGTGGTAGGAGAAGACTGGAGTCATTGAGTCTCTCTTTAAAGGAAATAATTGACAGAATTGTCTGGTTAGCCCTTTACTGGCTGAAGACCTTCCCTTAGGAAGAGGGCTGTTTTAAAATTGAAAAAAGCGGCCAGGCACGGTGGCTTATGCCTGTAATCCCAGCACCCTGGGAGGCCAAGGTGGGAGAGTCACTTGTGCCCAAGAGTTCTAGACCCACCTGGGAAACATAGCAAGACCCTGTATCTACCAAAAAAAAGTGACCCTTAGTTTTAAAAAAAAAATCAGTGTTTTAATGACTAATGCAGACACAATGGTCAGAATTAAGAAGAGTGTACAATAGCCCAAGTGTGGTGGCTCATACTTGTAATCCCAACACTTTGGGAGGCTGAGGCAGGTGGATCACTTGAGGCCAGGAGTTCGAGACCAGCCTGGCCAACATGGACAAACCCTGTCTCTACTAAAAAATACAAAAAATTAGCCGAGCATGGTGGCAGGTGCCTGTAATCCCAGCTACTTGGGAAGCTGTGAAGTGGGAGGATTGCGTGAACCCGGGAGGCGGGGGTTTCAGTGAGCCGAGATGCCGCCACTGTACTCCAGCCTAGTCAACAAGCAAGACTCTGTCTCAAAAAAAAAAAAAAAAAAGTATACAGTAAAAAGTCTTATCCCTCAGTGAGGTGCGGTGGCTCATGCCTATAATCCCAGCATTTTGGGAGGCCCTAGTTGGGTGATTACTTGATGCCAGGAGTTTGAGACCAGCCTGGGCAACACAGACCCTGTCTCATTTTTTAAAAATAATTTTTAAGGCCGGGCATGGTGGCTCACTCCTGTAATCCAGCACTTTGGGAGGCCGAGACGGGCAGATCATTCGAGATCAACCTGGCCAACATGGTGAAACCCCATCTCTACTAAAAATACGACAACAACAAATTAGCTGGGCATGGTGGTGGCTTCCTGTAATCCCAGCCACTCGGGAGACTGAGGCAGGAGACTCGCTTGAACCCGGGAGGCAAAGGTTGCAGTGAGCCAAGATAACATCACTGCACTCCAGTCTGGGCAACAGAGTGAGACTCCGTCTCAAAAAATAAAAATTTTTAAAATAAAGACTCATTCTTGTCCATAAAGCCAGTTTTTGGGGTTGCCTTCCAGAGCTATTTTCAAATACAATTTAAAATATGAATGTTAGCATATTAGTTCTGAATATATTGCTCTATGCCTTTTATAAAGGTATAATTTTAAAATTATCTTTCCATATAGATCTTTCCATATAGATGAGGAATAGGAGCTTCCTCATCTTTTGTGTCTTTTTTAAATGGCTGTGTAATGTTTCATTTTATAGGTGATGGTATAACACAAAGTTAAGTAATCCCTTATTGATGGACATTTAGGTTGTATCTGAGCTTTTGCTATTACAATTGATGTGGTGTGGATTAGTTTGGTTGGATAGCTGAGGAAAGGTGATTTTGGAGTATTCTGTAAAAATTCAAAGACACTTGAGGGTAGATACTTTGGTTTCCTGGTATATTCCTAGTGTCTAAAAGAATGTCATTGGCACATAGGAAGTACTTATGTAGCTCCTGAATGAATGCTGCATGGAAGAACCTGACTTTAGAACCTGACCACCCTGGGTTCTCATTCTAATTCCATGCGCCAGCAGTTTGACCTTGGGCAAGTCATCTCACCACCACCACCCCTCACCCCCTAGCCCTGGTTTCCTCATGTGGTGAATGGTGGGTAGTTGTTTGTAAGGTTCTGGGGGGTACACATTCATGGTTGGGGTTTATTTTTCTTGAAATGGTCTTGCTCTGTCTCCAGCTGGGGTGCAGTGGCAAAAGCATGGATCCCTGTAACCTCGACCTCCTCAGCTCAAGCTATTCTTCCCACCTCAGTTACCCAAGCAGCTGGGACTATGTCATGGTTTGGGGTTTCAATTTGTATGCTACTCATGATGGTTCTGTGAAGTGTAATATCCAACTTCCAAATGAGAAAGCATAAATTCCTAATAAGCTAATTCAGGTTCCACATCAGCAGTCATATTTCCAATTGACGGATTCTTGAGGGACTTTCACATGGGTCCTCAGCACAGCTTTAAATAATACTGAATCAGCCTGGCACAGTGGCTCTTGCCTGCAATCCCAGCACTTTGGGAGGCCAAAGCGGGTGGATCGCTTGAGACCATGAGTTCGAGACCAGCCTGGGCAACGTGGTGAAACCCTGTCTCTACTAAGAATACAAAAATTAGCCGGGTGTGGTGGCATACGCCTGTAATCCCAGCTACTCAAGAGGCTGAGGCAAGAGAATCACTTAAGCCCAGGAGGTGGAGGTTGCAGTGAGCTGAGATTACACCACTGCACTCTAGCCTGGGTAACAGAGCGAGACTCTGTCTCAAAAACAAACAAAAAAGTAGTACATAAATGTTATCTATTAATAGTAATTTAGAAGGGGAGGGATTTGAGATTGATGTACTTTTTTTTTTTTTTTTTAAAAAGAGACAGGGTCGGCCGGGTGCGGTGGCTCAAGCCTGTAATCCCAGCACTTTGGGAGGCCGAGACGGGTGGATCACGAGGTCAGGAGATCGAGACCATCCTGGCTAACACCGTGAAACCCCGTCTCTACTAAAAAATACAAAAAACTAGCCGGGCGAGGTGGCGGGCACCTGTGGTCCCAGCTACTCGGGAGGCTGAGGCAGGAGAATGGCATAAACCCAGGAGGCGGAGCTTGCAGTGAGCTGAGATCTGGCCACTGCACTCCAGCCTAGGCGATAGAGCAAGACTCCGTCTCAAAAAAAAAAAAAGACAGGGTCTAGCTATATTGGCCAGGCTGGACTCAAACTCCTGGGCTCAAGCAGTCTGCCCACTTCAGCCTCCCAAGTAGCTGGTACTGCAGGTGCATGCCACCATGCCCAACTGAGATTTGATGCCCACTTGCTAGGTTTGCCATAACAAAGTACCAGGTACTGGGGTGGCTTAAACAACAGAAATCTATTTTCTTATAGTTCTGGCTTGTAGATGGACATCTTCTCCCTGTGGCTTCATGTGGTCTTCTGTCTCTAACTACCTGTGTCCAAACCAAACTTCTTCCTCTTCTAAAGACACCAATCATGCTGGATTAGGGCCTACCCTAATTAGTTCATTTTACCTTTTTTTTTTTTTTTTTTTTTTTTTTGAGATGGATCGTGCTCTGTTGTCCAGGCTGGAGTGAGGTGGTACGATCTCGGCTCACTGCAGCCTCTGCCTCCTGGGTTCAAGATTGTCCTGCCTCAGCCTCCCAGGTAGCCAGGACAACAGGCGCAGGCCACCACGCCCGGCTAATTTCTGTATTTTTAGTAGAGACGGGATTTTACTATGTTGGCCAGGCTGGTCTCAAACTCCTGACCTCAGGTGATCCGCCCGTCTCGCCCGCCGAAAGTGCTGGGATTACAGGCGTGAGATACTGTGCCTGGCCGATTTCATTTTACCTTAATTACCTCTTTAAGGTCCCTGTCTTCACATTCAGTCGCCATTTTAGGTACCGATGGTTAGGACTTCAACATAAGAATTTTGGAGGGACACAACTCGTGTTAAGGGAAAACTTGGACCTGCCCAAAAATCGAGAAAATAAGTTGCCAATAGGTAGTCATGGCTGAATAGTTATTGCAGTGAACTTGAAAATAAGTTTCTGATGACCCTAATCACTGGGAAAATTCGTTTCCTTTCAGTCATTTTTCTGTGCATAGTTACATGTATTACATAGTAGTTCTGGATTCTGCTTGTTTTGTCTTATAAGAACTTCCCTATATAAACTTACATTGCATAGCTGGATAAATAACCCATGGAGTAAGTGCCCCATAGATTATTTACCTTCTGCCCTATACTGAAGATGATTTAACCTTTGCCACATTATCCTTCCTGGTCCTTCTAGCACTAAGGCAAAGCAGAGTTCCCCAGAAGATGAGTCTACAAAGCTGTGTTCTGACAATAAAGGGCAGGGCCACCCTGGGGATCGTGTGGCCCCTGGGACCCTCTGGAACTGAATCAGGCCCGGATCCCCTTTCCCCTTCTTCCCACTGGCCAAGCACGTCACAGCCCAGCACTTCTCAGCGGGGATGTCGTCAAGGAGGCAGGGCTGGTTCCTGAGCAATCTTCCCTTTCTCATCATCACATTCCAGCCTTCCCACAGAGGATTCTGCTGCATGTGGTAAGCTCTTGGGCTCTGAGGCAGCTCTTTAGGGTCCCCGAGCCCCTCTGTCCTCTCCCATTCACTGAGTCCACTGCCTAAAAGATGACCAGTGTCTTAACTTCCTTTGCCTGGATGAGTTTTGCCTGGTTTTGAACTTCCTGTCAGTGGAATTATACATATATCCTCTCATCTGGCTTCTACTACTTAACCTTACGTTTGTTAAATTTCCCATGTTGTTTGTTGCCTGTCCTTGTGCTTCATTCACTTCATTATGTGAATATACCCCAGTGTTTCTACCCATTCTCCCTCATCGTTTGGGCTGATTCCAGCTTAGCTATTATGAAGAGTGCTGTTATGAACATTACAATACATAAGTTTTGGCAAATGTATTTTTGTTGGGTCTATACATCACAGTGGACTTGCTGGGTCTTAGGGAATTCGTATATTGATATATACCGCCAAATTGTTTTCCAAAGTGATTGTCCTCCCATATCAGACTTTTGTTTGTGTGTGTGTTAAAATAGGCATAACATAAAATTTACCATTTCAACCATTTTTAAGTAAAGAATTCAGTAGCACTAAGTATATCCACAGTGTTGTGCAACATCGCCATTATCTATCTCCAGAACTTTTTCTCCATCCCCAACAGAAACTCTGTACTCATTAGGCATTAGGCAATAGCTCCCCTCCTCTCTCTCTCTCTCTCTGGCCCCTGGTCAATTTCTTTCTTTTTTTTCTTAGAGAAAAGTGTCTTGCTGGAGTACAGTGGTGCAGTCATGGCTCACTGCAGATTCAAACTCATGGGCTCAAATGATCCTCCCACCTCAGCCTCCCAAGTTGCTGGAACAGGTGCATACCACCATGCCCAGCTAATTTTTATTTATTTATTTATTTATTTATTTTTGAGATGGAGTCTCGCTCAGTCGCCCAGACTGGAGTGCAGTGGCGTGATCTCGGCTCACTTCAAGCTCCGCCTTCCAGGTTCACGCCATTCTTCTGCCTCAGCCTCCCAAGTAGCTGGGACTACAGGCGTCCACCGCCACGCCCAGCTAATTTTTTGCATTTTTGGTAGAGACAGGGTTTCACTGTGTTAGCCAGGATGGTCTCGATCTCCTGACCTCGTGATCCGCCTGCCTCGGCCTCCCCAAGTGCTGAGATTACAGGCATGAGCCACTGCGCCTGGCCAACCCAGCTAGTTTTTTAAAAAGTTCATGTAGAGGCTGGGTGCAGTGGCTCACTCCTGTAATCCCAGCACTTTGGGAGCCCAGGTGGGCTGATCGCTTGAGGCCAGGAGTTCAAGACCAGCCTGGCCAACATGGTGAAAAGTCATCTCTACTGAAAATACTAAAATTAGCTGGGCATGGTGGTGCACACCTGTAGTCCCAGCTACTCGGGAGGCTGAGGCACGAGAATCGCTTGAACCTGGGAGGTGGAGGTTGCAGTGAGCCACTGTACCATAGCCTGGCAAGAGAGTGAGACTCCATCTCAAAAAAAAAAAAGAAAAAAATTCATTTCTTGATGGACACTGGGTTGTTTCTACCTTTTGGCTATTATGAATGACGCTGCTATAAAAATGAGTGTATAGGCCGGGCGCGGTGGCTCAAGCCTGTAATCCCAGCACTTTGGGAGGCCGAGACGGGC
>NW_016814762.1:35667-40919 GCF_001698545.2 Rhinopithecus bieti | reverse complement strand
CTGGGATTACAGGCTTGAGCCACCGCGCCCGGCCAGAATTCTGCTTTTTTATATTGTACTCTTATATATTATGTGAATACTTTGTCATGTCCATATTACTTTTATTATTTTAAAAGCCTCATCTAGACTGGGTGTGGTGGCTCACACCTGTAATCCCAGCACTCTGGGAGGCCTAGGCAGGCAGATCACGAGGTCAGGAGTTCGAGACCAGCCTGGTCAACATGGTGAAACCCCATCTCTACTAAAAATACAAAAATTAGCCAGGTGTGGTGGCACACACCTATAGTCCCAGCTACTTGGGAGGCTGAGACAGAAGAATCACTTGAACCTAGGAGGTGGAGGTTGCAGTGAGCCAAGATCGTGCCACTGCACTCCAGCCTAGGTGACAGAGTGAGACTCTGTTTCCAAAAAATAATTAAAAAAAAAAAATTGACCAAAAAACCCCCCTCATCTGTTATCCTTTCTTATTTTAAGGAAAGATATTTTAAAACCAAAATAATAATCTGAAACTAAAAGACAACCTTTCTGAAAGGACAGTTGGTGCCCTCGCCTGACATATCTATGGACAGTCGTGGGACTGTCCTTGTGGTCTTTGTTGTGTTGCAGCCTAGCGAAAATGGGAGCTCTGGGCAGAGCATGGTGCTGGCAGGACCCAGGGTGTAGCCCCTGGCAGATTCCCTGATTTCTTGCATTGGCCATAAGGAAGAGTAGGTAACAACATTGGTTGTGAATATTCTCTAGTGTGTGTCTTGGACTCAGGTAGACCTGGCTTCTGAACCTCAGTTTTCTAATCTTTGTAAAGGGGGCTGGGCGCGGTGGCTCACGCCTGTTATCCCGGCACTTTGGGAGACTGAGGCGGGTGGATCACAAGGTTAGGAGTTCAAGACCAGCCTGGCCAACATGGTGAAACCCAATCTCTACTAAAAATACAAAAATTAGGTGGGCGTGGTGGTGCACACCTGTAACCCCAGCTACTCAGGAGGCTGAGGCAGGAGAATCGCTTGAACCTGGGAGGGGGAGGTTGCAGCGAGCTGGGGTCGTGCCATTGCACTCCAGCCTGGGTGAACACAGCAAGATTCTGTCTCAAAAAAAAAAAAAGGTAGGGGGAGGGGATAATACCAACTTGGTATCATAGTTGCAAGGATGAAATTCACCTCCAGCTGGTGAATGGTGGTTACTAACTTGGAGTGCTTGTTTAAAGAGTAGCTAAGAGGCCGGGCGCGGTGGCTCAAGCCTGTAATCCCAGCACTTTAGTAGGCCGAGGCGGGCGGATCACAAGGTCAGGAGATCGAGACCATCCTGGCTAACACGGTGAAACCCCGTCTCTACTAAAAAATACAAAAAACTAGCCGGGCGAGGCGGCGGCGCCTGTAGTTGCAGCTACTCGGGAGGCTGAGGCAGGAGAATGGCGTGAACCCGGGAGGCGGAGCTTGCAGTGAGCTGAAATCTGGCCAGTGCACTCCAGCCTGGGCGGCAGAGCGAGACTCCGTCTCAAAAAAAAAAAGAAAAAAAGAGTAGCTAAGCATTAGGGATTCAGAAGGAGCAAAATGAACTGGAACAACCCAAGGTTGTCCAAGTGATCCGTGTGGGCATATATATTGTGTGTAAATAGACTCACAGTCTTCAGAAAATCTTCTGCCTCTAGCTATGACCTTATCAACCCCATGTCATATGAGACCACCTGGGGCTAATGTCCCTGAATGTCTATGATCTTGGTCCTCTGGGACCAAGAACAAAGAAGAGTTTGACCCACAAACTGACCACGAGGAGATCTTCCCTTGAGGCAATCTTCCCTCTGGAAACCAAACTTGGAAGTCTCATCTGAAACTTGTATTAGTCACACTCCTGGTCAGAGGCGGTAAGCTAAGTCCCCCTTCTGCAGCCACTTAGCAGTCCTTGATCCAGTCAGGGGTTTCCTGGGGCAACTTCCAAAATACTCCTGCCTTCCTAATGCTCTCTTTTCCCCTTCCCCACAGTATTCACGGGCTGCCCTGGTCAAGAGCCAGCTCTGTTTAGCACTGTTAATGACGACTTCACTGTGCAGAATGGCGAGACAGTCCAGGTAAAACACCATGTCCACCTGCAGGACAAAAGAAAGATGTTCTCTGTGCTTGCCCAGATTTCTGGCCAGGAGCCCTTGGTTGCTACGGCTGTTGTGAGCCAAGTCAACCCTTCAGAGGAGCAAGTGTTAGTCCTCAGCTGCCCACAGCTTGGGTGTGAGCACTGATCTAAGGGTGGTAGTGCTTGCAGCTACCCAACAGTGGTGCCTGAGGTCAGCCCAGTGGAGCCAAGAGCTGCCTCATGAGTAATCACCCCATGTACTGGGTCCCTTGGATTCCCTCTCCCACCTCCCTTTACTTCCTTCCCTTATCCATGTTAACCCCAACTGAAGGCAGTTCTAAACACAGGCCTGCCAATCCCATGAGCCTCCAGGAAGATGCACCTGGAGTGCTTGGCCATACTTCATTTTAATTTTTGAATAGCTAATATAGCCACGTGGTTCAAAAATAAAAAATACTAATAAGCTATACAATAAATATCTCCCCTCGTTTGCCTCCATTTGCCTAAAGCCCTCTTCACCCCTCCAAGAGAAGACGCAGTTAACCACTGTTTCCAGTTTCTTTTCTTCCAGAGTTTATATATAGTCTATATTTATGTGTTACATATTTATTTATATTACACGTGTTTTTACATGTTATCTATTTTGTATATACACATATATAAAAACATTCTTTTCCTTCTTATGCAAAAGCTAGGATGCTGTTCACATGTCTGGACCTTTTTCTACTTAACGGTGTATTAGCACAGCACAATGTTTACCCTCTTTCCACAGACAACCACTATTAGTTTTTTCCATATTCTCCCTGACTTCATCCATGTATAAGAAAATGTGACTACATGGTCTTATTTCCTACCCTTTTATACAAAAGGTGGAACAGTGCCTGGCACATATTAAGCACAACGTGTTTGTTAAATAAAATGCTAAACTATATTAAGCTGCCCTATACCTTAATCTTTTCATTTGACAGCATAAATCAAAGATCAGGCCGAGTGCGGTGGCTCATGCCTGTAATCCCAGCACTTTGGGAGGCTGAGGCGGGTGGATCACTTGAGGTTAGGAGTTCGAGACCAGCCTGACCAATATGGTGAAAACGGTTTTCCGTCTCTACTAAAAATACGTAAATTAGCTGGGCGTGGTGGCAGATGTAATCCCAGCTACTCAGGAGGCTGAGGCAGGAGAATCACTTGAACCTGAGAGGCAGAGGTTGCAGTGAGCCGAGATCTTGCTACTGCACTCCAGCCTGGGCAACAGAACAAGACTCCATCTCCAAAAAGGGAAAAGAAAGAAAAAAGCTCTTTTTTTTTAGAGAGCATACTCATTCTTATTTTGAGAGCTGCATAGTATTCCACTAGACGGATGTGCTGTGGTATATTTCACTGGTCCTCCTGTATAAGTAAACACCAAGTTCCCCTTGCAGTAGGCTCCTCTAGGTCTCCTCACCCTTACCTCTTTTTTTTTTTTTTTTTAATTAAACTTAGGGTCTCACTATCTTGCCCAGGCTGCTCTCAAACTCCTGGGCTCAAGTGACCCTCCCAAAGTGCTGGGATTATAGGCGTGAACTACCATGCCCAGCGGCCCTTAACTCTTATAGATGAGAGGATGTTGAGTATGTCCCAGCTATTTGCACCTCTGGGTTAAGGGGTTTCTCTCCTTGCAGGACAGAAAGTCACTGAAAGAAAGGAATCCATTGAAGATCTTCCCATCCAAACGTATCTTACGACGACACAAGAGAGATTGGGTGGTTGCTCCAATATCTGTCCCTGAAAATGGCAAAGGTCCCTTCCCGCAGAGGCTGAATCAGGTACGACTGTGCCTTCTCCTGGGAATCGTTGGTGGCCCCAGGGACCCCCATTCAAAGGCGTGCATGAGATTTCTTGCTACTGAATGTGTGGGCCAACAGAGGAAAACCTCTCCTATGTGAGCAGATTCTCCTATGGCAGGGCCCCTCTTCACAGAGGACTCTTTGTCACAGTCGTGGGATATTTGTTACTTTGTCAGCTGCCATTTTCTTTTCCCTCCAGCTCAAGTCTAATAAAGATAGAGACACGAAGATTTTCTACAGCATCACGGGGCCGGGGGCAGACAGCCCCCCTGAGGGTGTCTTTGCTGTAGAGAAGGAGACAGGCTGGTTGTTGTTGAACAAGCCACTGGACCGGGAGGAGATTGCCAAGTATGAGGCAAGTAGCCTTTAGTGTCTACTGTAAATGTCCCCTCAGAAGTGGGGTCCTAGGCCTGGGGAGGTGGGTGGCACCAGGCTGACCCCAGAGCTGTGTACCCCACAGCTCTTTGGCCACGCTGTGTCAGAGAATGGTGCCTCAGTGGAGGATCCCATGAACATCTCCATCATCGTGACCGACCAGAATGACCACAAGCCCAAGTTTACCCAGGACACCTTCCGAGGGAGTGTCTTAGAGGGAGTCCTACCAGGTAAGAGGACTGGGAAGGGGACTGCTACAGGGCTGCTGGGCCCATACCCTTAAATGCTAGAAGATCCCGCCATACCTGATTTCCTTGGCTATGTATCAAATTACTTGGGATCTTCTTAAAAATCCAGATTCACCCGCTTCCATCCCAAGGTTCCTGAATAAGAATGATCCTGGAGCAGAGCTCTGGAATCTGTAGATTTGAAATTTTCCCTGAAGCTTCAGATGATCAACCAAGCTTGGGAACCACTAGCTTTGGAGCTTCAAAGACCTAGATTTGAATCTTGGCTTTGCCTCTTTACTGGCTGTGATCCTGGGCATATTCTTGACTTCCAAGCCTCAACTCTCACATCTAAAAATGGGAGTAATATCAACCTTGAAGAGTGGTGAAGATTAGAAATACCATGTGCAGACTGTTACATCATACAAAGCGCCTAATGCGAGGCTCTTGAGTGCATGGCAGCTACAGGGAATGCAGCAAAAACTGGAGGTGTTAGAACATGGCTGATGGAGGCCAGGCGTGGTTGCTCACACCTGGAACCCTAGAGCTTCGGGAGGCTGAGGTGGGCTCATCACTTGAGATCAGGAGTTTAAGACCAGCTGGGCCAACATGGTGAAATCCTATCACTACTAAAAACACAAAAAAATTCAGCCGGGCGTGGTAGCGGGCACCTGTAATCCCAGCTACTCAGGAGGCTGAGGCAGGAGAATCACTTGAACCCCGGAGGCAGAGGTTGCAGTGAGCTGAGATTGTGCCATTACACTCC
>NW_016814762.1:29230-32771 GCF_001698545.2 Rhinopithecus bieti | reverse complement strand
GGCGCCTGTAGTCCCAGCTACTCAGGAGGCTGAGGCAGAAGAATGGCGTAAGCCTGGGAGGCGGAGCTTGCAGTGAGCTGAGATCCGGCCACTGCACTTCAGCCTGGGAGACAGAGTGAGACTCCATCTCAAAAAAAAAAAAAAAAAGAGTTCCAGAAGTAGACAGGGCTGGAGTTGGAACTGGGAGGACAAGATACTCATCCCTTCTCTCCAGGTACTTCTGTGATGCAGGTGACAGCCACAGATGAGGATGATGCCATCTACACCTACAATGGGGTGGTTGCGTACTCCATCCATAGCCAAGAACCAAAGGACCCACACGACCTGATGTTTACCATTCACCGGAGCACAGGCACCATCAGTGTCATCTCCAGCGGCCTGGACCGGGAAGTGAGTGGCCCATAGGAAAGTGCTGCCTACCCAGACTTGCCCAGGCTGGAGTCTGACTCTGAGAGCAGAAGCTCCCATCCCTGCCCACAAAGCCCAAGGCAGAACAATGAGGACCCACGTCAGCTGGGATGGCTGCTGCTGGGTTCACATGTGATGCCCCTGGTTCCCTTGGGCCCGTGGCCCACTGCCAGCCAATCTCGTTAAATCTCCTCCAGGGCTGGGAGGCAGCTGTAAAATGCCTACTTTTGTTATTTTCTGTGGGTTTTCTCATTTCCTGTCAGAGTGGCTCACTTAGTGTGCACATTACCCAAATTGTTCCCTTATGTGCCACAAAGTAGAATTAGTTCCATGGATACTGGAGTTGGTGCCTGTTTCCTAATTGATACCTTTATCCAAATCGTCACTCAAAACTCTTATTCTGAAGCCAGGCACGGTGGCCCACGCCTGTAATCCCAGTACTTTGGGAGGCCGAGGTGGGAGGATTGCTTGAGGTCAAGAGTTCAAGACCAGCCTGGCCAACATGGTGAAACCCCGTCTCTACTAAAAATACAAAAATTAGCTGGGCATGGTGGCGGGCACTGTAATCCCAGCTACTTGGGAGGCTGAGGCAGGAGAATCACTTGAACCTGGGCGGTGGAGGTTGCAGTGAGCCAAGATCACGCCACTACACTCCAACCTGGGTGACAGGGCAAGACCCTGTCTCAAAAACAAAAACAAAAACAAAACTCATTCTGGAGCAGTCAAGGGTCAGGGCGATGCCAAGGCCCAGGAGAACTATTTGGATCTCTGGTTCCCTTTCCAACAGCATCCTCTGCTTCTGTTCTCCTGGCAGTGAGGGAGGGCTGGTCAAGGAGTCAGCATTATGATAGGGAGAGATCCTCCTCTGCATCTGCACATGCCTGCGCCAGTGCTTCCTGGAGGTCAGGGGAGGGACCCTTCAGATTGCACCCACAGTGGGCTTCCCCTCTCCTCTCTTTTTCCCCAGAAAGTCCCTGAGTACACACTGACCATCCAGGCCACAGACATGGATGGGGACGGCTCCACCACCACAGCAGTGGCAGTAGTGGAGATCCTCGATGCCAATGACAATGCTCCCGTGTTTGACCCCCAGAAGGTAATGCCCCTTCCTCACTCAGTCCCTCATCAGATAACGAACGACCAAGGTTTGCCTTTCTCAGGAAACTGGAACCAGCCTATGTTGCTTCAAATGCCAGTCCCAGCACTATGGCTGTGTGACCTTAGGAAAACTACCTAACCTCTCTGTGCCCCATTTCCTAATCTGTGAAAAGGAGGTAATGATAATACCTGCTGCATTGTTCTGAGTTTCAAATGAAATAACCTATGGACGTTTCCTAACACAGTGCCGGAAAAGAAGTGCTCGATAGGAAAATCTTTGTTGATTTGAAAACATATTTTCCTTGTACCTACACCTGCCTATCTTGTCCCAGTGAATGCTTGCGCACCTCCAAGGCAGAGGACTCAGTGCCAATCAAGGTGCCAATTACGTCCTCCCATTTCCATCTTTAGACAGCTCTGAACGTTAGTTAGGTCTGAATCAAAATGTGTAATGTGGCCAGGCACGGTGGCTCACGCCTGTAATCCCAGCACTTTGGGAGGCCAAGGCGGGCAGAACAGTTGAGGCCAGGAGTTCAACCTGGCCAATATGGCAAAACACCGTCTCTACTAAAAATACAAAAATTAACCAGGTGCAGTGGCACACGCCTATAGTCCCAACTACTTGGGAAGCTGAGGCATGAAGATCACTTGAGCTTGGGAGGTGGAGGTTGAAGTGAGCCGAGACCATACCACTGCACTCCAGCCTGAGTGGCAGAGTGAGATTGTCTTAAAAAATTTTTTTTTTTTTGTTCTGAGCAGCTGATTTTCCAGTGTTTGTCACATGTCCGAGAACCTCCAAAAAATTCCTGTTCAGTGCCCCAGCCCATTCAGGCACCTAGCCCTTCTTGCTACCTTCCTTATTCCTTTCTGATCTCAGCGGGATAGGTAGCTACACGTGCCAGGGGCTTGGGCATGTAAACTTGTGAGATTTCTGGAACATCAGGCCCCTGTGCGTAAGGAAAGCAGGCACAGGATTGGTGTGGTCTGTGCCGGCAGCTGTGAGGCTGCTGCTGGGGACATCCTGCCGCTGTGTATACCCTGAAACCCCGCAAAGTGGGTGGGTGGTCCAGGAAAGGGTAAAGGCGTGGGCATGCCCTGAGGTTGGATGCAGGCTTCTCAGCCTCTGGAGTGGGAGAGTCGTTATCTGCTCTAATAGCACTGTGCTTTTCACACTGGCAGTATGAGTCCCATGTGCCTGAGAATGCAGTGGGCCATGAGGTGCAGAGGCTGACAGTCACTGATCTGGATGCCCCCAACTCACCAGCGTGGCGTGCCACCTACCTCATCGTGGGTGGTGACGACGGGGACCATTTTACCATCGCCACCCACCCTGAGAGCAACCAGGGCATCCTGACAACCAGGAAGGTGAGTGAGTTCTGGCCTCAGACAATGGCTATACCTGGGGCGGTCAGGTCTGCAGCCTTCAGGACGAGGAGCCACTGTCAACCGTGAGCTAGTCACCAGGAATCGTACCAGCCCAGTGGCTCCCAACAGTGTTCTACCACTCGTGTTGGGGAGTCCCTTTGTTCAAACTAAATCTTACCCAGGAGCCCACTTCATAAATGGGTAAGAGTCACTGATCTAACTGAAGCACATCAGTGGAGCCTCCTCCTAGACCAGAGTGTCCAGTGGTTGCCCCAGACCAGTCTCACATAGAGGTCCATTTTATTGAAATCCATGTTGACTTTGCATTTACTCTAAAACTCATGTCTAGGTGTTTAGATAATAAAATGTTTTGAATCACCTAGTGCTTAGGCACACTCCTGCCTCTCAAAAAGTCGCTTTTTTGTGTGTATGTATTTTTGTTTTTATTGGGGTGTAGGACGTGGGGTGGGTCAAAAGTCTGAATAAGGCTAGGCCCAGTGGCTCACACATATTCCCAGCACTTTAGGAGGCTGAGGTGGGAGGATCGCTTGAGGCCAGGAGTTTCAGATCAGCCTGGTGAACATAGTGAGATCCCATCAGCACTAAAAAAGAAAAAAAAAGAAGATGGGCCTAATCTTGCCTCAGTTTCTTTCTTTTTTTTTTTTTTTTT
>NW_016814762.1:0-28967 GCF_001698545.2 Rhinopithecus bieti | reverse complement strand
TTTTTTTTTTTTTTTTTTTTTTTTTTTTTTGAGACCAAGTTTCGCTCGTTGCCCAGGCTGGAGTGCAATGGCATGATCTTGGCTCACCACAACCCCCGCCTCCCGGGTTCAAGCGATTCTCTTGCCTCAGCCTCCTGAGTAGCTGAGATTACAGGCCTGCGCCACCGTGTCTGGCTAATTTTTTTGTATTTTTAGTAAAGATGGAGTTTCTCTATGTTGGTCAGGCTGGTTTCAAACTCCCGACCTCAGGTGATCCTCCCGCCTCGGCCTCCCAAAGTGCTGGGATTACAGGCGTGAGCCGCCACGCCCTGCGCATCAGTTTCTTTTACTTCCTGGTTTACTGTGAAGAATGGTGTGGTTTGAGAATATAAAATATTTTATGAAATAATATATTTTAAAGACTGGGGTTTGCTGTCTTCTTTTCTGCAACAAATACTTTGGAATGCCACTTCGACATTGTGAAATGATGTGAAATGAAGTTCATTTATAATATAACTAACCTAACTCATGATTTCTAAAAATAGAGAATATCCTAACTAAAATAAAGAAAAAATCCAGCCAGGACAACATGGAGAAGTCCTGTCTACACTAAAAGTACAAAAAATTAGCTGGGGCCGGGCACAATGGCTCATGCCTGTAATCCCAGCACTTTGGGAGGCCGAGGCGGACAGATCACCTGAGGTCGGGAGTTCGAGACCAGCCGTCATGGTGAAACCCGTCTCTTTTGTATTTTCTAAAAATACAAAAATTAGCTGGGCGTGGTGGCACGCGCCTGTAGTCCCAGCTATTTGAGAGGCTGAGGCTACTTGAGAGGAGAATCGCTTGATCCCGGGAGGAAGAGGTTGTAGTGAGCCGAGTGTGCATCACTGCACTCCAGCCTGGATGTGGTGACACACACCTGTAGTCCCAGCTACTCAGGAGGCTGAAGTGGGAAGATTGCTTGAACCCAAAGGGTTGACGCTGCAGTGAGCCATAATCAAGCCACTGCACTCCAGCCTGGGTAACAGAAGAAGATCCTGTCTCAAATAAAAATTTAAAATTTTACAAAAAAAAAATTTACTGAATATAAAATATTTTGATATGTAAACTTTTGGGCACAGCTATACTAGAAAACATAATGAAGTGGTCAGTTCCCCACATCCATTTGTAGAATCATCCAAATGCAGCAGACACTGTGTTACCCTGGCAGCTCAAACTGCAAGTCGTGTTGATGTCTTCAGAACAGTGAAGAAGCAACTCTTGAAGTCCTGAAGAAATTAAAATAGGAGCTCCCCTCAGTAGCTGCATTCCTAGAAGATGCAGTATGTACTAAAACCACACAAAAAGTTGGCTTATATGTAAAATGTGTTCTAGACTCTATATTAAATAGATTTTTCACATCCAGGAGTGTATTAATGTCCATGGGCTGCATTCCTAGAAGATGCAGTATGTACTAAAACCACACAAAAACTTGACTTATATGTAAAATGTGTTCTAGACTCTATATTAAACAGATTTTTCACATCCAGGAGTGTATTAATGTCCATGGGGATATTAGCAAGTCACATAGGATATGGAATAGCTCCTCGTAGCTGTAGCATTCTGATTCTGAGACACATCATCCCTGCCCCAGCCTGTAAATGCCAGTGGTATCCCATCATTACGACAACTAGAAATGCTTCTACAATTTGTTTTGTTTTGAGACAGGGTCTTGGTATGTCAACCCATGGTGGAGTATAGTGGCACAGTCTCGGCTCATTGCACCCTCAACCTCCTGGCCTCAAATGATCCACCCACCTCAGCCTCCCAAATAGCTGAGACTATAGGCATGCACCACTAGGCCCTGCTAATTTTTGTATTTTTGTAGAGACCGGGCCTCGCCGTGTTGCCCGGGCTGGTCTTGAACTCCTGGTCTCAAGCAATCCAGCAGCCTTGGCTTCCCAAAGTGCTGGGATTACAGGCGTGAGCCACAATGCCAGGCCCCCCAATTTTCTCAAACATCACCACCACTCCACTGGGAACCATTATTCTAGGGCGTATTAATACAGTTACCTTTAGGATGGTCTGAGAGGCCACGTTAGATGTGCACTCAGGAAACACAGGAGTGTTCATGGGACAGAGAAGGGGCAGCATGGTTGCTAGTGGGGGCTAAAGCCCCTCAGTTTTGGCTCTTTCCTTCTGATATCTCAACTGTACTGTAGTCCTCTGAAAATGGTGGTTCAGGTCCTTCTTCCTCTTCTCTCCTAGGGTTTGGATTTTGAGGCCAAAAACCAGCACACCCTATATGTTGAAGTGACCAATGAGACCCCTTTTGTGCTGAAGCTCCCAACCTCCACAGCCACCATAGTGGTCCAGGTGGAGGATGTAAATGAGGCACCCGTGTTTGTCCCGCCCTCCAAAGTCGTTGAGGTCCAGGAGGGCATCCCCACTGGGGAGGCTGTGTGTGTCTACACTGCAAAAGACCCTGACAAGGAGAATCAAAATATCAGGTACTCAAGAGCGGGGCTCGGTGAGCAGCATGCACTGGTACAGTTGGCAGGTGGGTGATTATGGCCAGCGTTTGTTCTGATTACCGTAGAGACTGTTAAATAGGAATATCCCTCCTGCATAGGTCCTCTTCTTCCTACCCTCTTTGAGGCTGAAGACTGAATAGGGGTTTGGGGGCAGGTATTTCTCACTCTGTCATGTATCCCTCTTGGGACTCCTGCACCTGCTGCTTTAGGACCCCGTTTATGGGCGAGGCACATTTTCCATATGATCCTGCTTAGGTGCCTGGAGGCCCTCAGCCAGTTGGTATGAGGAGGCCCTGAATGACGCGCCCCGGGGCAACCGCCTTCCCTCACGGGAAGGGACAGGGGGCGAGCGCTGGGGGCGGGGGCGAGTGTGCCTGCGCCCAGGGAGTCTTCTCATGGTCGCCAGGGTCAGACCACAGGTCTCTCCTTGTGGCGCTACACAGGTCTACAGAATTCTAAATATTCTGGATGTTACTCGTCTCAACTTTTTCTCTCCAGCTACCGCATCCTGAGAGACCCAGCAGGGTGGCTAGCCATGGACCCAGACAGTGGGCAGGTCACTGTTGCGGGCACCCTAGACCGTGAGGATGAGCGGTTTGTGAGAAACAACATCTACGAAGTCATGGTCTTGGCCGTGGACAATGGTGAGAACATCCTCCCAGCCTTCCCACAAGGGCCACTTTTGGTTCTCAGGTCACATGACACAGCACAGCATGTTCCCTCCACAGGTGGGAACATGTGTCGGGGAGGGCTATTTGCAAACCAGTCCAGACGGTCAAAGGGGTCTTTCAGAGGAGTCTTTTAAAGACTGGTCCTAGGCCGGTTGTGGTGGCTCACACCTGTAATCCCAGCACTTTGGGAGGCCAAGGCAGGTGGATCACCTGAGGTCAGGAGTTTGAGACCAGCCTGGCCAACACGGTGAAACCCCATCTCTACTAAAGATACAAAAAATTAGCTAGACGTGGTGGCGCATGCCTGTAGTCCCAGCTACTCCGGAGGCTGAGGCAGGAGAATCGCTTGAACCTGGGAGGCGGAGGCTGCAGTGAGCCAAGATTGTGCCACTGCACTCCATCCTGGGCAACAGAGTGAGACTATCTCAAAAAGCAACAACAACAAAAGACTGATCCTAGGGACTGGCCATGGTTCCAATTTCCCTAAAACCCAAGAGTTGGGAGGGAGCCAGGTGTGGTGACTCAGGCCTGTAATCCCAGCACTTTGAGAGGCCTAGCTAGGTAGGAGGATCACTTGAGTCCAGGAGTTCAAGGCTGACCTGAGAAACATACAGAGACCACGTCCCTACAAAAAGATGAAACATTAAAAAATAAGAGTTAGGGTTGGGCGTGGTGATTCAAGTCTGTAATCCCAGCACTGTGGGAGGCCGAGGCGGGCGAATCACCTAAGGTCAAGAGTTCTAGACCAGCCTGGCCAACATGGCGAAACCCTGTCTCTACTAAAAACATAAAAAGTTAGCTGAGTGTGCCGCCTCCCAGTCCCCGCGTTACGGCCTGCACAGGGCCCTTGGGGTGAATCACAGCATCCCTTGGGGCAGTCGCTTTCCCTCACGGGGAGGGACAAGGGGGCGAACAGCGGGGGCTGGGGCGAGCGCCACTATGTCCAGGCGGTCTTTTCACTTGTTGCCAGGGTCTGACCGCAGGTCTCCTTGCAGCGCTACACAAGAGCAGAGTACGAGTCTGAGGCAGAGGGCGTCATGGCAGGACAAGCATTTAGAAAGTTTCTTCCACTCTTTGACCGAGTATTGGCTGAAAGGAGTGCTGCTGAAACTGTAACCAAAGGAGGCATTATGCTTCCAGAAAAATCTCAAGGAAAACTATTGCAGCAACAGTAGTCGCTGCTGGATCGGGTTCTAAAGGAAAGGGTGGAGAGATGCAGCCAGTTAGCATGAAAATTGGAGATAAAGTTCTTCTCCCAGAATATGGAGGCACCAAAGTAGTTCTAGATGACAAGGATTATTTCCTATTTAGAGGTGGTGACATTCTTGGAAAGTACATAGACTGAAATAATTCACTATTGAAATGGCATCAACGTGAAGCTGCCCATTCCACTGAAGTTCTGAAATCTTTCATCGTGTAAATAATTTCCATATTTCTCTTTTATAAGAAATTAATGATAACTAATGACAAAAAAAAAAAATTAGCTGGGCGTGGTGGCACACACCTGTAGTCCCAGCTACTCAGGAGGCTCAGGCATGAGAATCACCTGAACCCAGGAGGCAGAGGTTGCAGTGAGCCGAAATTGTGCCACTGCACTCCATCCTGGGCAACAGAGCAAGACTCTCAAAATAAATAAGTAAATAAAACATCAGCATTTGGAGAGTCCGTTTAGCCTTATTTTTTGGTTCACTGGGTCCTGAATTGGCCTGTCAGTTTTCCCTTGTGATTGATTACTGGGGCTGACTGGAAAGTGCCATGACAGATCAGTGATGCCACACCATGACAGATGGGGGATTATAACGTAGTTGTCACGTCTGGTTGACATGTATTGAACCAGGACCTGCAGGCAGGTGAGAGGCTGCAGCAGGGCTATGAAGGGAGGCTTCCCTGAAGCTGATGGACCAAACACTGGAGTAACCCTGAGGTAGCCAGTAGGTTTCGCTTTGTGGTTATAGTGGCTGGATGAAGTGGCTGCAACTGTGCCGTGATAGTAATGTCTGCTGTTTACCGAAATGAGAATGATGGCCTGATTGGCATGTATGTGCCATGTATTGGAAGCAAGGGCATGGAAGGTCTTAAGAGGCGAGAGCTGGGCGGTAAACAGGAACCCCCTTGAGGCTGACTGGGTGGGTCACAGGGAGCTCATCATATGTGTCTTTATAACAGGAAGCCCTCCCACCACTGGCACGGGAACCCTCCTGCTAACACTGATTGATGTCAACGATCATGGCCCAGTCCCTGAGCCCCGTCAGATCACCATCTGCAACCAAAGCCCTGTGTCCCAGGTGCTGAACATCACGGACAAGGACCTGTCCCCCCACACCTCCCCTTTCCAGGCCCAGCTCATAGACGACTCAGACATCTACTGGACGGCAGAGGTCAACGAGAAAGGTACCTGAGTGAGTGGTGGTAGCGGGTGGGTGCCAGTCCCACTAGTGGGCATCTGCCCCACACCAGGATTCTGCACACGTTCCCATCCTAGCAGCTTTTGGGCCACGGGGGCAACGGTCTCCTCTAGAACCTCAATCAGATGCTATTTATTAACCTGGTGGAGGCCTTTGGAATTCCACAGGACCCCTAAAAGACCATTCTAGCCCAGCTGCCTTCCTGTGTAGGTGGAAAAACTGAGGCCTCGAGAGGGAGGGAGTGACTTGGCCCGTGTCACATAGCAAGAGTCAGGACCCAGCACAGTGATCGTAGCCACCACTCACTGAGCATGCTCTGTGCCAGGTCCACGTGACATGCTCTATGTAGGTTAGATTCCTTCATCCTCACAGCAGCCTGTGAGCAGGTTTCTCACACACACACACACACACACACACACTTTACAGATGAGGAAATCAAGGCTTACAGAAGCCGAAGTATCTTGCCAGAAGCATTATGACTTGTTTGTTTGTTTGTTTTTTGTTTTGAGACAGAGTCTTGCTCTGTTGCCCAGGCTGGAGTGCAGTGGCGTGATCTCGGCTCACTGCAAGCTCTGCCTCCTGCGTTCAAGCGATTCTCTGCCTCAGCCTCCCGAGTAGCTGGGACTACAGGCGCCCGCCACCATGCCAGCTAATTTTTGTATTTTTTTAGTAGAGACGGGGTTTCACCATCTTGGCCAGGCTGGTCTTGAGCTCCTGACCTCGTGATCCACCCGCCTCAGCCTCCCAAAGTGCTGGGATTAGAGGTGTGAGCCACCGCACCCGGCTGTGTTATGGCTTTAAAAATTAATGTCACGACCACATGTGGTGGCTCACACCTCTAATCCCAGCACTTTAGAAGGCTGAGGTGGGCGGGTCACGAGGTCAGGAGTTCGAGACCAGCCTGGCCAATATGGTGAAACCCCGTCTCTCCTAAAAAATTAGCCAGTCATGGTGGCGTGAGCCTGTAGTCCCAGCTACTCGGGAGGCTGAGGCAGAAGGATTGCTTGAACCTGGGAGGTGGAGGTTTCAGTGAGCCCAGATTGTGCCACTGCACTCCACCCTGGGGGACAGAATGAGACTGTATCTCAAAATAAAATAAAAATGTCACTAGGGTTTTTTTTGTTGTTGTTGTTGTTTGTTTGAGACGGAGTCTCACTCTGTCTCCCAGACTGGAGTGCAGTGGCACAATCTTGGCTTACTGCAACCTCCGCCTCCTGGGTTCAAGCAGTTATCCCTTCCTGAGTAGCTGACATTACAGGTGCCTGTCACCATGCCCATCTAATTTTTGTATTTTTTAGTAGAGGCATGGTTTTGCCATGCTGGCCAGGCTGGTCTTGAACTCCTGACTTGAGGTGATCCTCCCACCTCGGCCTCCCAAAGTGCCAAGATTACAAGCATAAGCCACCACACCTGGCCTATCAGGATTTTAATCTAGGCAGTCTCACTCACCATGGTGTGGGGCAGGGGGGGGGAAGCATAAGCATTATGGCCAAAACCCAATGTTATTATTATTAATACCTGGAACAGTATTGATAACCTGGTTCTTGGCTTTAATTTCATTTTTCTGTTTGCCCTTGTCCTCTTGTCAGGGAAATTAATCCAGACTCTACTCCACGTGACCTCAGACTAGTTACCTAACTCCCTGAGCCTCAATTTCTGCATTTGTAAAATGAGGATAACAGCAGTTCCCACCTCTTAAAGCGATGGTGAGGATCAGGGTAGGACCTGGCACTTAGTGCCCATTTAGCTGGGCACTGTGGCTCATGCCTGTAATCCCAGCACTTTGGGAGACTGAGGTGGGCAGATCATGAGCTCGAGGATCGGGACCATCCTGGCCAACATGGTGAAACCCTGTCTCTACTAAAAATACAAAAAGTAATCAGCTAGGCGTGGTGGCACGTGCCTGTAATCCCAGCTACTCGGGAGGCTGAGGCAGGAGAATCACTTGAACCTGGGAGGCGGAGGTTGCAGTGAGCTGAGATCGTGCCACTGCACTCCAGTCTGGGTGACAGAGCGAGACTCTGTCTCCAAAAAAAAAAAAAAGTGCCCATTTAGTCACCACTGCCATTGTCATGAACAACTGAGAAATCAGCCTTATAGGGTGGCAGAGATGTTTTAGTGACAGATACCCCATGTTGGCTGCTCCACATGGTCGACTAGTTGTTCAGCCCGGAGAGCTGTCCCTGCCTCCTGGCACTAAATGGGGACAGGGTGGATTCTGCCTTCTGGCCCTTTGACTAAGAGGAGCCCAGCGAGAGTGCAGAGCATTTTAACAGAAACAACTTGAAATCTGTGCTGAGATAGGCTGACAACCTGGGATGGGGGCGAGGGGCGGGTAGAAACTTGGGGGTTTTTGATTGCCCCAATGATTGGGGGCACTACTGGCATTTAGTGGTACAAACCTGCAATGCTGTGGTGGCAAATCCTGCACGATGAAAAAACTTCCACACAGGCTAACAGCTCCCTTCTTGAGAAAGTTGAGTCTAAAGCAAAGGCCTTTCTTTAAAGAGGCCACTGCACACACAGCCCCTTCTCCACTGTGGGATTGCCACGCAGTGTCCCCCAAGTGGTGCCCAGTGTGCAGGCTGGGCTGGGCCTGGCTTCTGCTCTGTGGTTAGCCTGCCACCCCCTGGGCCTTGGAAGGCCAGTTAGCCCAATACCTGCTGCAGCCTCATTTCTGGCATTCCTTCGCTTGTGTGATCACCGATGCTGTGATAACACAGGTTAGCATCAGACTCGATCTGCTTAACATTAGCACTTACATAACCAAGTCATATGCATTTAGTTTTATTAATAATTGAATGTGGCCCGGCGTGTGGCTCATGCCTGTAATCCCAGCACTTTGGGAGGCCGAGGTGGGCAGATCACCTGAGGTCAGGAGCTCGAGACCAGCCTGGCACAAAATCCACCTCTGCTAAAAATACAAAAACTAGCTGGGTATAGTGGCGCAAACCTGTAGTCCTAGCTACTCCAGAGGCCAAGGCAGGAGAATCGCCTGAGCCAATGAGGCAGAGCTGGCAGTAAGCTGAGATCGCGCCACTGTGCTCCAACCTGAGTGACATAGCAAGACTCTGTCTAAAAAAAAAAAAATTGAGGCTGGGCACAGTGGCTCACGCCTGTAATCCCAGCACTTTAGGAGACCGAGGTGGGTGGATTACGAGGTCAGGAGATCGAGACCATCCTGGCTAACACGGTAAAACCCCGTCTCTACTAAAGAATACAAAAAATTAGCTGGGCGTAGTGGCGAGTGCCTATAGTCCCAGCTACTTCGGAGGCTGAGGCAGGAGAATGGCGTGAACCCAGGAGGCGGAGGTTGCAGTGAGCTAAGATTGCGCCACCGCACTCCAACCTGGGGGACAGAGCAAGACTCCGTCTCAAAAAAAAAAAAAATTGAAGGCCAGGCATGGTGGCTCACGCCTGTGATCCCAGCACTTTGGGAGGCCAAGGCAGGTGAATCACGAGGCCAGGAGTTTGAGACCAGTTTGACCAAGATGGTGAAAGCCTGTCTCTACTAAAAATACAAAAAGTAATCAGGCACAGTGGCGGGTGCCTATAATCCCAGCTACTCAGGAGGCTGAGGCAGGAGAATCATTTGAACACAGGAGGCGGAGGTTGCAGTGAGCCAAGATCACGCCACTGCACTCTAGTCTGGGGGACAGAGCAAGACTTAGTGTCAAAAAAATTGAATGCTTAGTTGGAAATATGGGTGTATCATACAAGATTGGGTTAGCTATCAGCTGCTCTGCCTATGGAGTAACCATTCTTTATTCCTTTACATCCTTTTTTTTTGTTTTTGAGACAGAGTCCTGCTCTGTCGTTTGGTTAGAGTGCAGTGGCATGATCTTGGCTCACTGCAGCCTCCACCTCCCGGGTTCAAGCGATTCTCCTGCCTCAGCCTCCCAAGTAGCTGGGACTACAAGCGTGTGCCATCATACCTGGCTAATTTTTGTTTTTTTGTTTTTGTTTTTTTTTTTTTGAGACAGGGTCTTGCTCTGTCGCCCGGGCTGGAGTGCAGTGCCGCAATCTCGGCTCACTGCAACCTCCGCCTCCTGGGTTCATGCCATTCTCCTGCTTCAGCCTCCCGAGTAGCTGGGACTACAGACGCCTGCCACCACGCCTGGCTAATTTTTTTTTTTGTATTTTTTAGGGGAGACAGGGTTTACCATGTTAGCCAGGATGGGTCTCGATCTCCTGACCTCGTGGAGTCACCCGTCTCGGCTCCAAAGCTGCTGGGGGATGTACAGGTGAGCCACCGCGGCCCGGCTAATTTTTATATTTTTAGTAGAGACAGGTTTTCACCATGTTGGCCAGGAGGGTCTCGATCTCTTGACCTCGTGATCCATCCGCCTTGGCGTCTCAAAGTGCTGGGATTACAGGCATAAGCCACTGTGCCCGGCCCTCATTTACTTTCTTAATAAAGTTGCTTTTACTTTAAAAAAAAAATTGGGTTAGCTGTCTTTTAGGAAGAGTATTCTTTTTGAAGGAAAAAAACAGTGTAGCAGCCAATGATGCAAAGAAGTTATTGGTCCTGCATGACATGGATTTTAAAACTTCATGTTATAAAAATACTGTGTTTATCGATGTTTTAAAAGTAAAATGAAAATGAATATTTTATCCCAATAATCCTTTTCATTATGGTGAGTTTTGCTTTAGCCAAAGATCAGCTTTTACTGCTATTTTCCGAAGTGTGCTTGTGGAGTATTTCTCCCCATTGCCCACATGTGGAAGCCGTATTCTCAAACTTTCATCTTGGTGTACTCAGATCCCTGCACTGATGCTATCCCACAGCTAATCAATGATCTCTTCACTCCAGGTGACACAGTGGTCTTGTCCCTGAAGAAGTTCCTGAAGCAGGACACGTATGACGTGCACCTTTCTCTGTCTGACCATGGCAACAAGGAGCAGCTGACAGTGATCAGGGCCACCGTGTGCGACTGCCACGGCCATGTCGTGACCTGCCCTGATCCCTGGAAGGGGGGTTTCATCCTCCCTGTGCTGGGGGCTGTCCTGGCTCTGCTGCGTGAGTACCAGGCCCCCACCCCCTCCCTGAGGATGGGGGAGTTGAAAGACAGGATTCTATGTTGAACTTCAGCTCCTGGAACTAAGAGGCCACCAACATTGCCTGTCCACCCCTTAAACGTTTTTTTTAAGACAGGGTCTCGGCCAGGCGCGGTGGCTCAAGCCTGTAATCCCAGCATTTTGGGAGGCCGAGACGGGCAGATCACGAGGTCAGGAGATCGAGACCATCCTGGCTAACACGGTGAAACCCCGTCTCTACTAAAAAAAAATACAAAAAAAAACTAGCCGGGCGAGGTGGCGGGCGCCTGTAGTCCCAGCTACTCGGGAGGCTGAGGCAGGAGAATGGCATAAACCCGGGAGGCGGAGCTTGCAGTGAGCTGAGATCCGGCCACTGCACTCCAGCCTGGGCGACAGAGCAAGACTCCGTCTCAAAAAAAAAAAAAAAACAAAACAACAACAACAACAAAAAGACAGGGTCTCGGCTGAGCGCGGTGGCTCATGCCTGTAATCCCAGCCGGGAGGCCGAGGCAGGCGGATCATGAGGTCAGGAGATCGAGACCATCCTGGCTAACACAGTGAAACCCCATCTGTACTTAAAGAAAAAAAAAATACAAAAAATTAGCCGGGCGAGGTGGCGGGCACCTGTAGTCTCAGCTACTCGGGGGGCTGAGGCAGGAGAATGGCGTGAACCCGGGAGGCGGAGCTTGCAGTGAGCCGAGATCGTGCCACTGCATTCCAGCCTGGGCGACAGAGCAAGACTCCGTCTCAAAAAAAAAAAAAAAAAAAAAAAAGACAGGGTCTCACTCTGTCGCCCAAGCTGGAGTGCAGTGGCGCGATCTCCGCTCACTGCAAACTCTGCCTCCCAGGCTCCAAATGACCTTCCCACCTCAGCCTCCCAAGTACCTGGGACTACAGGTGTGGGCCACCACGACCAGCTCATTTTTGTATTTTTTGTAAATACGGGGCCTCACTATGTTGCCCAGGCTGGTCTTGAATTCCTGGGCTCAAGCAATCCACCCACCTTGGCCTCCCAAAGTGCTAGGATTATAGGTGTGAGTCACTGCGTCCGGCCCACTCTTTAAACTACTAATTCTAGGAGGATCAGTCAGTCATTATGGGGCTTGTGGAATGTACCAGGTTTTGGTGATACAGTGGTGAGCAAACAGACTCGGCCCTGCCATCAGGTCATCAGTGGTTCTGAAAGGGTGATTTCCAACAGCGTTAGGAGCATCACCAGGAATCTGCTATTACTAGAAAGGCAAATTCTCAGAACCTACTCCAGATTTACTGATTCAGAAATGTAGGAATTAGAACCCAGTAATCTGCATGTTAACAAGCCTCCCAAGGCATTCTGATACATGCTAGAGTTTGCAAATTACTGGTCTAGTGGGAGGAAATGTTTAGTTAAAAACAAATTTCTTGGCTGTAAAGACAGAACCTATCACAGTTGTTTTTTCCACCTTTTGACTTGGTCTTAACATAGACAACACACATCGTCAGCCAGACCAATCGCATGAATACAAGAACATGCTTTTCGCCGGGCGCAGTGGCTCACACCTGTAATCCCAACACTTTGGGAGGTCAAGGCCCTTGAGGTCAGGAGTTCGAGACCACCCTGTCCAACATGGTGAAATCCTGTCTCTACTAAAAATACAAAATTAACCAGGCATGGTGGCACATGCCTGTAATCCCAGTTACTTGGGAGGCTGAGGCAGGAGAATTGCTTGAACCCAGGAGGTGGAGGTTGCAGTGAGCAGAGATCACACCATTGCACTCCAGCCTGGGCAACAGAGCAAGACTCTGCCTTAAAAAAAAAAAAAAAAAACCAGGAAAGTAGGAAATTAGGTCAGAGAGGTGATGGGCACAGGGGCCCAGTTGTGTTGGGCTTCATAGGCTATTGTGAAGACTCTGGATAGAACCAAAAGTTACCAGAAGGTTTTGAGCATAGGGGTGATGTGATTTGACTTAAATTTTGCAAGATTCCTGCTTTGCAGACTATATGGGGGCGAAGGTGGAAGCAGGGAGATCATTTAGGAGGCTGTTGCCATAATCCAGGGGCAAGGTGATGGAGGCTCAGGCCAGGATGGCAGCATTGAGGTGGTCAGTGGTGGTCATGTTTCAAGGTAGAGTCCCTTCAGATTGATGTGTGGAGTGAGGGTAAGAGCCATCGATGATTGCAAGGCTTTTGCCTTAAGGAGAAACATGGCATTTCCATTTGCCAGTTTGGGAAGGACCATGGGAAGAGACTTGCCAGGCCAGTCCAAGTGGAGGTGTCAGTAGGCAGTTAGACCTGGGTTCAGAGAAGTCTGCTTGGTGTCTTGCCTTCCCCCAGATTCAGGAGAGGAGAGGTTACTGTCTAGCCCACATGCGTGTGCATCCTCAGACCCGTGGACTCCCAAGGAAGGTTGGGTCTGTTTTGTCCAGCCAAGGACAGACAGCAGTTCCATCAGCAGGCAAAAAAGTAATGATCCTGAGCAGCGGTGTGGACTCTCTCATCGAACTGCCATAGACGGCTAGAGGGTCCCCTCTTAATACAGGCTTAACTGTGTGTAGGCGTGACAGAGAAGGCAGCCAGGAACCAGTTGGCCAGTCCCCCCATGTCCAAATAACCTGCCAGCCTTTCAGACCACATCACTGAAGCCAGACCCTCTTAAAATTCCAACACTGGGGCTGGGCATGGTGGCTCATGCCTGTAATCCCAGCACTTTGGGAGGCCGAGGTGGGCAGATCACCTCAGGTCAGGAGTTACAGACCAGCCTGGCCAACGTGGGGGAAACCCTGTCTCTACTAAAAATACAAAAATTTGAGGTCATACCACTGTATTCCAGCCTGGGTGACAGAGCAAGAATCTGTCTCAAAAATAGATAAAGAAAAAATAATAATAATAATAAAATATGAAAATTAGCCAGGCATGGTGGTGGGCTCCTGTAATCCCAGCTACTCAGGAGGCTGAGGCAGGAGAATCACTTGGACCTGGGAGGCAGAGATTGCAGTGACCCGAGATTGTGCCACTGTACTCCAGCCTGGGCGACAGAGTGAGACTCCATCTCAAAAAAAAAAAAAAAAAAATCCGGCCAAGTGCAATGGCTCATACCTGTAATCCCAGCACTTTAGGAGGCCAAGGCAGTTGGATCACTTGAGGTTGGGAGCTCGAGACCAGCCTGGCCAACATGGTGAAACCCTGTCTGTACTAAAAATACAAAAATTAGCTGGGCATGGTGGCAGGCACCTGTAATACCAGCTACTAGGGAGGCTGAAGCAGGGAGCTTGAACCGGGGAGGCGGAGGTTGCAGTGAGCTGAGATTGCACCAGTGCACTCTAGCCCACGAGAGTGAGTCTCCGTTTCAAAGAAAAAAAAATTCCAACACTGCATTTCACCTAAGTTTAAATTACTGTACCCTATGAAAGTTGCATTATCTTGTTCTTAAAGTCTGTGGCGAGTTAGGGGACATCTGGTGACTAAAAGAGAGTCTCACTGAAAGACAACATCTGTTGGGAGGTTCCCATCCCGACATTTCGACAGAATATTTTCTTAAGGATCAATCTCCCCACCAATCTGGGGTGGGGAGAAGGAAGTCAGAATCTTCTAGGAGGAGGTGATATTAAGCTGAGAGCTGACACGTGGGAGCCATGTGTAGGCATAGAGTCTGCCAGGTGAGGAAGGAGCCTGTATGAAGGTTCTTAAGGGGGAGCTGCTGGGGGCATTCAAGGAACACAGAGGAGGCCAGTGTGCCTAGACCTGAGTGGGTAGGGGGGACTGGGAGGCATAGGCTGGGACCAAATCCTGCCAGCGCTGATGAGGAGTTGAAGTTTTCCTAGGTGCAAGTGAAGCCATTGTAGCATGTTAAGCTCTGGCTACTGAGTGAGGACATCGGCAGTTAGGGGGGCTCTGAGGGCCTGGGGGTCTTGGCCCACTGTGTGGTTGCAGAGGGAACACTCACATTCCCCAACCCTTGCAGTCCTCCTGCTGGTGCTACTCTTGTTGGTGAGAAAGAAGCGGAAGGTCAAGGAGCCTCTCCTACTCCCAGAAGATGACACCCGTGACAACGTCTTCTACTATGGCGAAGAGGGGGGTGGCGAAGAGGACCAGGTGGGGCACTGGGGGCTCTAGGATTGGGAGGTGGGTGCCCCCAAGTCCACTGGCAGGGCTAAGCCATTGTGTCAACCAACTGACGAAGTTAGCTGTGTTGACCAGGCCCTGGCATGAAGCTTGCGTCTTCCTTTTCTTCCATCCTCCAGCGCTCCTCTGGTCCACTGCTGTAATCTGTTTGGGCCTTGCCAAGTTAACCTCGAGCCTGTGTTTAATTTGCTAGGACAAGGGAGGATGGAAACGAGGGTTTTCCAAAATCTGGGATATTATCTGTCTTGTGAGACCTCCCCATGAGCCAGTGTCCAAAGGGTAGGGGGTGTGGGGTGAGTGAGATGTAAGTGGCAGGGCAGGGGGGACAGGAGTCCTCAGTCCCCTGCTCTCCTGCATTTCCCCACAGGACTATGACATCACCCAGCTCCACCGAGGTCTGGAGGCCAGGCCGGAGGTGGTTCTCCGCAATGACGTGGCACCAGCCTTCATCCCCACACCCATGTACCGTCCTCGGCCAGCCAACCCAGATGAAATCGGCAACTTTATAATCGAGGTGAGACGTGGCAGGTCAGTTGAGGGCCACCCTTTATTCAAGCCCAGCACCAGCCACACAGGAGGACAAGCATGGGCCTGGAGTCTTGGGTCTGGGTTCAAATTCTGACTCCACCACTAACCAGCTTGTGACCTCTGGCTTATTTGAGTAACTTCTGGGGTTTGTTTCTTCCTCCATAGAACTCCCACTTGCAGAGTGGTTAAAAATGATGAGGAGGGGCTGGGCGCGGTTGCTCACACCTGCAATCCCAGCACTTTGGGAGGCTGAGATGGGTAGATCATGAGGTTAGGAGTTCAAGACCAGCCTGGGCAACATGGCGAAACCCCGTCCCTACTAAAAATACAAAAATTAGCCAGGCATGGTGACGGGTACCTGTAGTCCCAGCTACTTGGGAGGCTGAGGCACAAGAATTGCTTGAACCAAAGAGGCAGAGGTTGTAGTGAGCCGAGATCACGCCACTGCATTCCAGCCTGGGTGACAGGGCGAGACTCCGTCTCAACAACAACGACAAAAAGTGATTAGGAGGCTGGGCACAGTGGCTCACGCGTGTAATCTCCGAATTTTCAGAGGCCAAGGCGGGCAGATCACTTGAGGGTCAGGACTTTGAGACCAGCCTGGCCAACATGGTGGAGGCAGAGGTTGCAGTGAGCCGAGATTGCGCCACTGCACTCCAGCCTAGGCAACAAAGGGAGACTCCATCTAAAAAAAAAAAATCAGGAACGATTTATTCATTTATTCACATACAGCAGTTGAATACTCTGGAGCCAGAGTACTTGGGTTTGAATTACAGATCCCAGGTGACTGCACTTAGAGCAAAGTTTGGAGCCTCTGCTGTAGAGGACTTCAAAGATTGAACGAGCAGGCAGCTAGGACAGTGCCAGCACACTGGTTCCTGACCCTGCCTGCATATTGGAATCACGTGGGCACCTTCAGAAACCACTGATGCCTCGGCTCACCCCTAGAGATTGTGGTGTAATTGAACTGGATGTGGCCTGGGCTTCAGAATTTATAAAAGATTCTCCACGTAATTTAAGTTTGGGAACTACTGACCTAGCACGTAGCATTGATTAGGTAATCATAGCTATTGTTGCCAGGTGCTATTCTAATAACTGCTTTACAGGTATTTACTCATTTACTTACTCATCCGTTCCTTTAAAACTGTACGAAGGAGGCACATGTCCTCAAGACCTCCCAAGGCTGTGTCACAGGCGTGCATCGTTTAAAAAAGGAAGAAAAAAAGCCCATATGAAGTATTGTCATTTTACAGACAAGGAAACAGGCATAGAGCGGTTAAGGGACTTGCCCAAGGCTACAAAGCTGGTGTGTGGTGTGAGTTCTGGCCCAGGCTGTCTGATTTCAGTCCTTGCCCTTACCCCCGGCCTGTGTTGCACTGAGCACTTGCTGAGTGCTGGTCCCTGAGCAAATGAATTCTGCATGAATAACACATTCTTTCATTTTAACCTCTGAAACTTTAGGGGAGGGGAGAGGGGGGCTCAGAGATGAGGCAGTGGAGGCTTGCAGCTGGCAAGCGGCAGGGCCCACCACTCTAACCACCTGTTCTCTGTTGCCGCAGAACCTGAAGGCAGCTAACATGGACCCCACAGCCCCGCCCTACGACTCCCTCTTGGTGTTCGACTATGAGGGCAGCGGCTCCGACGCCGCGTCCCTGAGCTCTCTCACTTCCTCCGCCTCTGACCAGGACCAAGATTACGACTATCTGAACGAGTGGGGCAGCCGCTTCAAGAAGCTGGCAGACATGTACGGTGGCGGGGAGGACGACTAGGCCGCCTGCCTGCAGGGCTGGGGACCAAATGTCAGGCCATAGAGCATCTCCAAGGGGTCTCAGTCCCCTCTTCAGGCGAGGACTTTGGAGCTTGTCAGGAAGCGGCCATAGCAACTTGGAGGAGACAGGCTCTGAGTCTGGCGTTAGACTGGTTGGTTCCTTAGCCTTTGAGGATGGAGGAATGAGGGCAGTTTGACTTCAGCACTGAAAACCTCTCCACCTGGTCCAGGGTTGCCTCAGAGGCCAGGTTTCCAGAAGCCTCTCACCTGCCGTAAAATGCTCAGCCTTGTGTCCTGGGCTTGCTGTGACCGACCCATGATGGCTTTGTCTCTGGAATGGAACCTTCTTAGGCCTCCTGGTGCAACTTTTTTTTTTAATGCTATTTTCAAAACGTTAGAGACAGTTCTTCAAAAGTACAGCCCAGAGCTGCTGGGCCCACTGGCCATCCTGCATTTCTGGTTTCCAGACCCTAAGGCCTCCCATTCAGATGGGTCTCTGCGTTTTTATACTGAGTATGTCTAGATTGCCCCTTATTTTTTATTTTCCCTGTTGCGTTGCTGTAGATGAAGGGTGAGGACAATCGTGTAGATGTACTAGAATTTTTTATTAAAGAAACTTTTCCCAGAGGTTCCTGGGGAGTGAACTTTTTTCAGTAGAATCTTTATTGGCATCTAACTCACATACCGTACCATTCACTTAACATGTACAATTCAATGGTTTTTAGAATTTTCACAGTTCTGCAAAAATTATGCTCTTTGCCAGCTTCTTCCCAGCTTCCTCTCTTCGGCAGGGGATACGCAGGGTCAGCTTCCATGCCTAGGTGGGCTCAGGGAGGGGAGACTTGCCCTCCTTTGCAAAGTCTGTTGCTCCATAAGAGAGAACCATTAACCTCTTACCCCAAGGCTGAGCCCCTCCACAGCCCCAGCAAGGTATCTTCTGGAACAGCGGCTGCCCTCCCTGCAGGGCAGTGCATGACAACTTCCTTTTCTATGCTGGGGGCGGGGGTCCCTATTGAAAGGCAGGGGTTGGAGAACAGCGAGCTCTGCTACTTGCTAGCACATCATTTAACCTCTAGTTGCCTCAGATTTTACATTTACAAAATGGAGAGTTTTTGTGGAGATTAAATGAATTAATATCTGGCACATGGTCCATGCAATTTGTTAGTTGGTAACAGCTACCATTTATTCAGTATTTTTTTTTTTTTTTTGAGACGGAGTCTCGCTCTGTCGCCCAGGCTGGAGTGCAGTGGCCGGATCTCAGCTCACTGCAAGCTCCGCCTCCCGGGTTCACACCATTCTCCCGCCTCAGCCTCCTGAGTAGCTGGGACTACAGGTGCCCGCCACCTTGCCTGGCTAGTTTTTTTGTATTTTTTAGTAGAGACGGGGGTTTCACCGTGTTAGCCAGGATGGTCTCAATCTCCTGACCTTGTGATCCGCCCGTCTCGGCCTCCCAAAGTGCTGGGATTACAGGCTTGAGCCACCACGCCCGGCCCTTATTCAGTATTTTTAAAGGCCAGACAGGACTTTGATTATTTCCTCTAAATCCTCATAATCACCCTGTGAGGGGACTTTCTCCTTTAAATAATGGCCACATTGTTTTTTAAATGACATCTGGTTATCAAAATCAAGCAAAACAAAGAGAACCTACCCGAGATGTCAGCGAAATGGGAACATTCCTGACAATATCAGGGCATAAATGTAGGAATCGGGAATAGGCAGCAGCGATAGAATGATTTTTTTGTCCTTGTTAACGTGAAGTTCAAAGTCATCTTTGCAATTAGCCAAAAAAATCTGAAGCGAAGCCGAGGAAATTGCTGATGTTGAAATAAACATTTCCTTCCATGAGGATGACTAAATCTGCAAAGCGCCTCTGCTCAAAGCACAGACCCTGACCCGAAGGTATCAGTGCCACCTGCTGAATCGGAACCTCTAGGCAGGGCCCTGCTGTGGGTTGACAGGCCCTCCATGGGATGCTCATGCACACTGAGGTTTGTTGCCAAGGCTCAAGGATAAGGCTAAGAAGCCTGAAGCTTAAGACCCTGGATGGGGAAACCAAAGGAAATGAAGTTGGGGCTGGGCACCATGGATCACACCTGCAATCCCAACACTTTAGGAGGCTGAGGTGGGTGGATCACGAGGTCAGGGGTTCGAGACCAGCCTGGTGAACACCGTGAAACCCTGTCCTTACTAAAAATATAAAAATTAGCTGGGTGTGGTGGCACGTGCCTATAATCCCAGCTACTCGGGAGACTGAGGCACAAGAGTAGCTTGAATCCGGGAGGTGGTGGTTGCAGTGAGCGAAGATCACGCCACTGCACTCCAGCCTGGGCGACAGAGTGAGAGCCTATCTCAAAAGGGGATGAAGTCGGATGAGAAAGCTCACCTGTCCTTGGTCCACGGGGCCCTCAGGACAAAGCCTCCTCCTGCCCTTCCCACTGAGCTGGGGCCTCAGATTCCCCTCTGCCAGGGCTGTCTGCTGACAGGGGGTGTGGGAAGATTGGATGTCTGCTAGCAAACACCTGCTGCCCGTTATCTTCAACTCCCTTCAGAGAAGCCTGGATAAATCAGAAACTCTATCTTCAGCGGCGGCTAATCATGAAACCAAGCAGCCCCTGTTCAGGCTGGCCTTCCTCCCTTGAGATATTTGGAGGAAAAGCAGCCTTTCCCAGCCTCACCTGGCCTCAGTGGATGGATGTAGAGTCCCCTGGCAATGGAACCAGGCACCAGCCCCCGAATGGTTTGGAAAGAATCAGAACCTGGGCTCTGTGATGGGGACAATATTAAGTCACTCTCTTGCTCTGGGCCTGCTTCTCATCTGCAAAACGGAAGCTTAGGACTCTGATCTTTAGGGCCTGTAATAAGTAAAAATATTGTATTGGTAAGACACCAGCGCTAACCATGCAGAGCAGACACTAACCAGAAACAACTGATGTGCTGGCCATGCTGAGGACCATCGGTCCTTCGAATTTTGGGTTTCCACACTGGTGTGCCTCATTCCAGTATCTGTATCCCCTATGCATTACACGCACTTTCCCCGCACCCCCCGCCAGAGACAGTCTCACTCTCCCCCAGGCTGGACTGCAGTGGCATGATCTTGGCTCACTGCAACCTCCACCTTCCGGGTTCAAGCGATTCTCCTGCCTCAGCCTCCTGAGTAGCTGGGATTATAGGCGCGCACCACCACGCCTGGCTAATTTTTGTATTTCTAGTAGAGACGGGGTTTCACCATGTTGATAAGGCTGGCCTCGAACTCCCGACCTCGTGATCCACCCACCTCGGCCTCCCAAAGTGCTGGGATTATAGGCGTGAGCCACCGTGCCCGGCCTACACACACACTTTGCATTATACCTTTTCATAACACGGCATATTGACTTACTGTCCCCAACACATCCAGTTTGGGTATGTTATTTAATGCCACCACAATCCACAGATATTATTCTCATTTTTTGCCCTTAATGTCAACCTGCAGCATCCACTTGTGCAGATGCTTCAAAGGCAGTCCTCCCTTCTACAGGGTGGGGGAGGAGATGGGGATTGTGATCCCGGTTGAGATCAGGGCTTCCTTGAATGAGGGGTTCGCTCTTGGATGACTGACCCTTGAAAGCACCCCGGCGCTCATTCTATTAAGTGATCTTTTCACCCAGACTTTTAAAAGGCAAAGTCCCAGAATCCAAGTCCAACAGAAAAGCAAAGTGGAGCTTTGGCCAGGTGTGGTGGCTCATGCTTGTAATCCCAGCACTTTGGGAGGCCAAGGCAGGCGGATCACCTGCGGTCAGGTGTTCAAGACCATCCTGGCCAACATAGTGAAACCTCATCTCTGCTAAAAATACAACAATTAGCCAGGTGTGGTGGGGCATGCCTGTTCTCCCAGCTACTCGGGAGGCTGAGGCAGGAGAATCGCTTGAGCCCAGGAAGCAGAGATTTCAGTGAGCGGAGATCATGCCATTGCACTTTAGCCTGGGCAACAGAGCAAGACTCCATCTCAAAAAAAAAAAAAAAAAAAAAAAAAAAAAAAAAAAAAAAAAGGTGGAGCTTTCTTTATTGGAAGAAGGGGTCGGGGGTACCCAGAGAGCCTTCTCTCTATCCTCATCCTCCCAGCTTGTATTCTTATGAACCCCCAAATCCAAAGCATTTTGAAAACTGCCCCAATCCATCCCTGACATTTTACAGATGGAAAAAGGCTCAAAAGAAGGCACTTCCTAGGCCCCTCCAGTGGGGACAGAGATGGGCCAGCACCCAGGCCTCACTTCATACCATGCCTTTTCCCTGATGCCTTTTCACTGATCCAACAATCTTTCTTTCTTCCCAAAGGGACTACAGATAGCCATGTCCCCAGAGTGTGCTTTTCCCAGTCCCTAGAGAGGCCTGAGGAGGGTGGCATGCTCCCATTCCTAGACTGTTGGTGAGGAGCTGAGGCCCTGAATTCCCGGCCCCCCAATTCTAGGCAGGGACCTCCCTCCCTCCCTCACTTCCGGGCCTACAAAGGGACTCAGGGAGAAGACCCAGCCAGGGGACTGTTGGAGGGTGGCCACTTAGGAAAGGGCCCTGAGGTGATGGGCCTGCCATTGAAAGTGTGGGAGCGGTCACCCTGGGAAGCCCCTTTTATAGCCTACACCCTGTGTGTCCAGTTCCAGGCTCGCTGGGGAGCTGCAGGGACCAACTACCTCCAGGCTAAAGGCAGAACCTACCTTCTGGCCTCCCATTAAAACGATCCAACCAGGAGAGCACAAGTTCAAATCCCGGCACTTCTAGGCAAGAGGCCTTGGACAAACCACATAACCTCTCCGCCTCCGTTTTCTCATCTAAAATGGGGGAGTAGGCTGGGCACGGTGGCCCACACCTGTAATCCCAGCACTTTGGGAGGCCGAGGCAGGTGGATCACCTGAGGTCAGGAGTTTGAGACCAGCCTGGCCAACATGGCGAAACCCTGTCTCTATTAAAATACAAAATTAGCTGGGCGTGGTGGTGCATGCCTGTAATTCCAGCTACTTGGGAGGCTGAGGCAGGAGAATCGTTTGAACCTGGGAGGTGGAGGTTGCAGTGAGCCGAGATCGTGCCACTGCACTCCAGCCTGGGCAACAGAGAGAGACTTTGTCTCAAATAATAATAATCATAAATAAATAAGATGAAATGGGCAAGTAAAATAGTTGATATCTGCAAGGGCTTGGAAGGGTGCCTGGCGCACAAGCTACTGCGTGTTGTCACTACTGTTGTGGTGCGGAGGGACTCACAAGGCCTGCTAGTGCTGCCTGGGTGGAAACTGAACTTCCCAGCAGGAGGAAGTCCCCGAGATTCCCAGCCTGCAGGGAGTGCCAGTGTCAGGTATGGTTTCCCTGAAGGCCCTTCTCCCCACGCCCAGCAGAGGGCACCATTCACCCAAACCACCACCAAGGCCCATAGAGCTCCCAGCCCAAGCGCCAGGTCTGCAGGGAGGGAGAGAACGGTGGCACTGGCTGCCACATGCCACACAGGGAGTCCACTGGGTGGCAGGAACAGCCTTGGACACTGATGAAGACAGCAATGGTGGTGGTGGCGCTGGCATAAGCAGTCAATATGGAGTCAGTTACATGTTCTCCTGCCTCACAACCCTGGGGAGAGGTTCTATGGGTCCCCTTTTTAAAGGAAATTGCAGCAAGGCGTGGTGGCTCACACCTATAATTCCAGCACTTTGGAAGGCCAAGGTAGGAAAATCATTTGAATCCAGTAGTTCCAGACCAGCCTGGGCAACATAGTGAGACCTCATCTTTAGTTTTAAAAAGTTTTTTAATTCAGCTGAGTGTGGTGACACACACCTGTGGTCCCAGCTACTCGAGAGGCTGAGGAGGATCACTTGAGCCTAGGAGGTTAAGGCTGCAGTGAGCCATGATTGCACCACTGCACTCTAGCCTGAGTGACTGAACAAGACCCTGCCTCAAAAAAAAAAAAAAAAAAAAGAGAGAGAGGTTAATGGCTGCATACAGTCAGCAAGCAGCAGAGACAGTTTTGAGATCTAGATCTCCTTGATTGCCAAGTGGGCTCGTTTTACAATTAAGGATATAAACTCCAGCTGCAGACGGGGCTATGCGGGAGGCAGGCCGTAGAAGGCGCCCTTCAGGTAATGCTTATGGCCTCCTGCAAGGTGGTGTTGGCCTCACTGACCCTGAGACTCTGCAGCCCTGAAGCAGAAAAGCCACGGCGTTCCCAGCCACTTCTGGGGTCCCCTTGAGTATGTGGCATCATCTAAGGCTTTTTTATTCATTTGTTTAACAACTTCATTAAGCACGTGTTCTGTGCAAGACACTTTTTTTTTTTTTGGAGACAGTCTTGCTTTATCCCCTAGGCTGGAGAGCAGTGGCACGATCTCAGCTTACTGCAACCTCCACCTCCTGGGTTCAAGTGATTCTCCTGCATCAGCCTCCCGAGTAGCTGGGATTATGGGTGCACGCCACCACACCTGGCTAACTTTTATATTTTTAGTAGAGATGGGGTTTCACTATGTTGGCCAGGCTGGTCTCGAATTCCTGACCTCAGGTGATTCACCTGCTTCGGCCTCCCAAACTGCTGGGATTACAGGCGTGAGCCACCACGCCCGGCCCCAAGACACTATTCTAGGTGCTAGGGTTATAGCAATGCAGAAAACAGTAAAAAAGCCGAGCGCTAACATGGGGGCTACAAGTAAACATATGTGTAGGGCCCACATACCAAATGTGTCAAGATCAACATCACAAACTCTTAAGTAAAAGGTAGTCTGTCTTTCTACTTAGACAGGTGCATCTTCACAGTGATTGGGAAAGCCAGGTTTAAATCTGAATTCACAGACACCTAGAATACCGGGCTAGAGTGTGGCTCCGTGGGGAGGATGAGTCCCAGCCCAGGAGCAGTGGCCAGTGCCCTGCTCTACCCAGCCCAAGCAACATCCAGCACCACCAGGTTCCTCGTGTGGCACCCCAACCCACATGTCCCAGCTCCCTCCACTGTCCCCCAACACAGCCTTCTTGACCACCCCATGGGCCTTGGAGTACACACCTGGACTGTGCTGGCTGCCTGGGGACAGAACTGGGGAAGGCCTGAGGGATGAAGATGCTGGTTCCAGTAGTCAGATTCCTTTGAGACAACCTCACTCTGTTGCCTAGGCTGGAGTGCAGTGGCGCAATCTTGACTCACAGCAATCTCCACCTCCCAGGTTCAAGAGATTCTCATGCCTTAGCCTCCCGAGTAGCTGGGACTACAGGTACAAAACACCACACTCAGCTAATTTTTGTATTTTTTGGTAGAGACAGGATTTTGCCATGTTGGCTAGGCTGGTCTCGAACTCTTGACCTCAAATGATCTGCCTGCCTCAGCCTTACAAAGCTCTGGGATTTTAGGTGTGAGCCACTGTGCCTGGCCAGTAGTCACATTTCCTTAGCTCTATGAGGAGGGGCAGAAGGGCAGGATAGAGCCCCTTCCTACCCAGTCTAAAGGAGTTTTCAAATAGAAACAGACCATAAACAAGATAAATCAGTAAAACACGTGGTCTAATAAAAGGTGAAGCATGGAGGAAAATGGAGCTGGGATGGGGCCTAGGGAGGAATGGCCTGAGGGTAGGGCTCAATTCTAGGAGCCAGAGAAGTCACTGCTGGGAAGGTGGCATTTGGGCAAAGACTGGAGGCTATCAGGGAGCAAGTATGCAGTGTCCTGAGTGTCCTGTCTACATGGAAGGAATGGCAAGGGCTAAGGCCTGCGGACAGCAGGGTTCAGCACTGAGGTCAGTGTGGCTGGAGCAGAGGGATGGGTTGAGAGTGTGCACGGAGATGAGGTTGGACAGGTAAGGAGCGAGGGGCCCAGGCGCCCAGTCCTGGGCGTCCTTCTCCACATCTGGGCTGGAGGCTGAGTTCAGGGCAAGGCCCAGTCCCAGGAGCCCTGGGAAAAGGCCTGACTCAGCTCCATCCTGGGGCTGGCAAAACCTGGTTCCTCCTCTGCTCCATCTTCAGTCCCTGAAGACACAGTGGGGCCTGTCGGGGCCTGTGGGCAGCTGCAGAGTTGGCAGGCAGGAGCTATGAGATTCCTCTCTCAGGGAACTGGGGAGCCTGTCCAAGAGCACCCTGTAGTCTGGTAGGGCGGTGGCTAAGACAGCAGCCCCTAAAGGCTGCAGATGTGGGGGTGACTCACCAGCCTGGCCTCTCAGTGGGCTGAAAGGAGGCCCCTAGGGGGAGACGGTGGAAAAGCACTCAGTGTTTAGCGCTGCGCCTGCAGTGCAGTTAGGGGTCACCAGGTGGTCACTGCCAGCCTTGTTGTCCTTGCTTGGTATTAGGCCCTCTTCAAGTTAGAAGTGGGGTGGGGAGCCGCCCTTGCATTTCCAGTACCCATTGCCCAGCAAGCAGCAGGGGTGTGGCAGGCCGGGGAGAAATCTGAGAGGGGCTGGGCGGGTCAGGAATGCCTGGGCTCCGTTCCAACCCTTCCCGTCCCCACTGCCATCCGTCTGGTAAACCACGACCGGCCCATAGCTGATAGGGCAGGGTGCTGAGGCCTCTGTGTGTCATCCAGGAACCTGACGACCCAGGCACTCCAGGAAGACGATGCCCATTAATTACAAGAATGATAGGCTGGGCACAGTGGCTTAAGACTGTAATCTCAGCAGTTTGGGAGGCTGAGGCGGGCCGGTCACTTGAGGCTAGGAGTTCAAGACCAGCCTGGACAACATAGTGAAACCCCGTCTCTACTAAAAATACAAAAGGTATTGGGGCATTGTGGAGGGTGCCTGTAACCCCAGCTACTCCAGAGGCTGAAGCAGGAGAATCCTTGAACCTGGGAGGTGGAGGTTGTAGCGAGTTGAGATCCCACCACTGCACTCCAGCCTGGGTGACAAGAGCAAAATTCCATCTCAAAAAAAAAAAAAAAAAAAAAGAGAGGCCGGGCACGGTGGCTCAAGCCTGTAATCCTAGCACTTCGGGAGGCCGAGACGGGCGGATCACGAGGTCAGGAGATCGAGACCATCCTGGCTAACACGGTGAAACCCTGTCTCTACTAAAAAATACAAAAAACTAGCTGGGCGAGGTGGTGGGCGCCTTTAGTCCCAGCTACTTGGGAGGCTGAGAAAGGAGAATGGCGTAAACTCGGGAGGCAGAGCTTGCAGTGAGCTGAGATCCGGCCACTGCACTCCAGCCTGGGCGACAGAGCAAGACTCCGTCTCAAAAAAAAAAAAAAAAAAGATAATTAGTAGGGCTTGTATGAATTAAGCAGTTACCATGTGCCAGGCAAAATGCTGAAGTTTCACCCCAAATCAAACCACGTTTCCCCAGAGCTTCTGCACTTGCTGTGCCCTCTGTCCAGATTTCTCTTGGCTCCCTCATGTCCTTCAGGTATCACCCACATGTCAGCCTGTCAGAGATGCCAGCCCTGAAGGGGACTGCATCCTCCTTAGAATTGCAGCCCTTCACCCCCCTCCACGCCTTATCTTTTCTTTTTTCTTTTTTTTTTTTTGAGATGGAGCCTCGCTCCATCACACAGGCTGGAGTACAGTGGCATGATCTCAGCTCACTGAAACCTCCGCCTCCCGGGTTCAAGTGATTCTCCTGCCTCAGCCTCCTGAATAGCTGCGATTACAGGCACCCGCCACCATGCCTGGTTAATTTTTGTATTTTTAGTAGAGGCGGGGTTTCACCATGTTGGCTAGGCTGGTCTCAAACTCCTGACTTCAGGTGATCCGCCCACCTCGGCCTCCCAAAGTGCTGGGATTGCAGGTGTAAGCCACCGTGCCCGGCCCCATACCTTATCTTTTCTGTCACGTGTGTTACCTCTCAACACACTGTACTATCCATTTTAGCTCTTTGTCCTGCTAAGTGGCTTTCTTCCCTCTGAGTATAAGCTCCGTGAGGGCAGGGTTGTCCATCTGTGTTATTATTATTATTTTTTTTTGAGACGGAGTCTCGTTCTGTCGCCCGGGCTGGAGTGCAATGGCGCGATCTCGGCTCACTGCAAGCTCCGCCTCCCACGTTCACGCCATTCTCCTGCCTCAGCCTCCCAAGTAGCTGGGACTACAGGCGCCTGCCACCATGCCCGGCTAACTTTCTTGTATTTTTTAGTAGAGACAGGGTTTCACCGTGTTAGCCAGGATGGTTTCGATCTCCTGACCTCGTGATCCACCCGCCTCGGCCTCCCAAAGTGCTAGGATTACAGGTGTGAGCTACTGCACCCAGCCTGTTTGTTGTTTTTTTGAGACAAGGTCTCACTCCGTCTACTAGGCTAAGTGCAGTGGTTCACCGCAGCCTCGACCTCCTCGACTTAAGCAATCCTTCCACTTCAGCCTGCTGAAGAGCTGGGACTACAGGTGTGTACCACTACTCCCAGCTAATTTTTTATTTTTGGTAGGGATGGGGTCTCACTGTGTTGCCCAGGCTGGTCTCAGTCTGGGCTCAAGCTATCCTCCCTCCTGGGTCTTGTGTTGGGATTACAGGCACGAGCCCCTGCACCAGGCCCAGAAACACTCTTGTCAATTAGAGTGCTGGCAAACAAGAGAGGCAAGCTCAAAAGGCGACTGGAGAAGGGTTCATGGAGGGGCAGTCTACAGTGGGGTGAGCACGGTTGCAGTATCTTTTTTTTTTTTTTGAGACAGGTCTCCCTCCGTCACCCAGGCTGGAGTGCAGTGGCACAATCTCGGCTCACTGCAACCTCTGCCTCCCAGGTTCAAGCGATTCTCCTACCTCAGCCTCCCAAAGTGCTGGGATTGTAGGTGCCTGCCACCACGCCTGGCTAATTTTTGCATTTTTAGTAGAGACAGGGTTTCGCCATGTTGGCCAGGCTGGTTTCAAGCAACCCGCCCACCTAGGCCTCTCAAAGTGCTGGGATTACAGGCGTGACCCACCACGCCTGGCCTCCTCTGTCTCCTTCATTTCGGAAGACGGCACCATCATCAGCCCATCTGCCCAAGCCAGAAACCTAAACACCTTGTCCTCAACTACTTCCTATTATTGACTGCCCGTGCTGATCAGCATGGAGCCCTCCCAGATATCCTGGAATTCAGCCACTTCTGTCCGTTCTCCACCACCACCTTTGTCCCAGCCAGCAGCACCCCAGCTGGGATGACCACAATGGCCTCTGTTCTGCTTAATTCCCCATTTCCCCAGATCCACTCTCTTCCCTTCTTCCCGCTGCTCCTCACCCAGGAGGCATCCCTAGCTGCCCTGTGTTCTGGATTAGCTGGTTAAATTGAGGGAAGGAACCCACAGGAGATGGGGCGGGAAAGAGGGGAGTGGAAGTATCACTCCACCTGCTCCCTGCCTGCCGGGCTGGGTTTGGCATTGGCTGCGCTCTGCACCCTCTATGGCCACAGCTCCTGTCGTGTGGACCCTCTTCCATGGCTCCAATACTCCCTGGGGTCTGATAGGCAGTTTCTGCCTTTGCCCTGTTAGGACTAAGGGCTGCACTGGCTTCCCATTTGCTAGTCTGAGGATGCCTCGCCATCCCAGCTGGTCACCCTAACTGAGTAGTTCTCAACCAGGGGCAGTTTTGCCACTCCAGGGGCTATTTGGCAATGTCTGGAGACATCTGTGGTTGTTACCACTGCAGTGGGGGTGCTACTGGCCTCTAATGAATAGAGGCCACAGATGTTGCTAAACCCCCTACAATGCACAGGACAGCCCCCACAGCACACGACCCTCCCTCTGAAAAGTCAATAGTGCTTAGATCGAAAAACTCTGTGGCTGGGCGCAGTGGTTTATTCCTGTAATCCCAGCACTTTGGGAGGACGAGGCGAACAGATCTCTTGAGACCAGCCTGGCCAACATGGCAAAACTCTGTCTCTACTAAAAATACAAAAATTAGCCAAGTGTGGTGGTGGGCACCTGTAATTCCAGCCACTCAGGAGGCCAAGGCAGGAGAATCACTTGAACCTGGGAGGCAGAGGTTGCAGTGAGCTGAGATTGAGTGACTGTACTCCAGCCCGGGTAACAGAGCGAGGCTCTGTCTCGGAAGAAAGAAGGAGGGAGAGGGAGAGGGGGGGGGGAG
>NW_016814761.1:6286763-6294555 GCF_001698545.2 Rhinopithecus bieti | reverse complement strand
GGTAAGGCAGGACACTATGCCAACAGGTGTCCACAAGGTCCCCGAGCCCTAACGCAGCCTTGCTATACGTGCAAGGCGTCAGGATATTGGGCCAGTGAATGTCCTAACCCTCGTCCACCAGCAACCCCCTGCCCTGCTTGCCAACAGGAAGGACACTGGAAGTCTGATTGCCCCACCCTGAGAACAGGTGCCACGTCTCAACATGACCCCTTTCCCAGGATCCTGGGAGCTCCTTCCAGCTCCTACATCTGGACGACGATAACTGAGGGTGCCGAGACTCGGGGACCCCCATCACCCTCGCCGAGCCGTGGGTAACTCTCCTGGTAGCGGGTAAGACAATTAATTTTTTAATCGACAGCGGGGCTACCTATTCTATTTTGCGTCCTTCTCTGGACCTAGCCTTCCATCCAATCCACTCCTCAATTGCTGCCAGGTCAACAACTACTTTGTGCACTCGTTCCTCATTCCCAGCTAGAAAGGGCCCCCACCGAAAGCAATCAGTGGAAACCAGTTCAACTTTCCCCCACTTGCCTCAAACTTACTAAATTTTCTTAACTATTTCATACTCCCCAGCCTTGCCAGGACCATCCTTTTGGGTTTTGTCTATATTCCAACAAATGTTTCCATTCTTCATTCCTATACTAATACTGTGCTTTATTTTATGTTTCGCCCCCATTTTGATCAAATTTCTTCAAGCCAAGATTCAAGGAACTGAATTCCTGTCACCTTCAACCAAATGCTTCTTCATCCGTAAGTCCAAACACCAACCATAGGCCCCGACCTTAACGACGCCCCTTAACAGCAGGAAGTAGCCAGACAGATTACGGCGCCCCTTTATCACTATTACCAATAAAAGGCTGGACAAACGGAGGCAAGATGGTGCATTTCCGGGTTCTTCATCACCAACTTTTCCCATGTGCGCGAAGATGCAGCTGGCGCCCGGGAAGGTGCAGACCAACCAGGCATGCGCCAGGTGATGTCAATCCGAAGAGACCAAGATTTACCTGGTGGCACCTGCGGAGCCTTCCCCCCCTCTCCCCTGACACGTCCGTGCCCCGCCTATTGCCCTTCCACTCCTAGAAAAGCCGCTCTCAGCGGGCGCGCTGGGGTGGGCTTTCTCAGCTCTCACTCTTTTCGGGACTGCATTAGGAACTTTGCCCGAGAGCTCTACCGGGTGACTCTCTCGGCCTCCTTTGCCGGAGGCCGACAGACTTCACCCCATACCTTTTCTCTGGAGCTAGATGACCAAAGAATAAATTTGCAGTTTTGCTTTTAGCCTTGTCTACTCGCTGGTTCTTTTGTGCTCGCTCTGGTGGTCTTAGAAAAACAAATCACAGGGTAGCTGCTTTTAAAAGCGAGTTTCGGGGGGCGCTGGGGGGACCACTAGAACTATCATTCAACAGTCATTTGCTGCTCTCCAATCAGGAAACGCCAGCAGCTGCAGACTAACATCTGGAATCAGAAGCGAACACCTGAGTAATGACCCTCCAGGCCATAAAGATGGTCTTCCGATGAGAAAGCCAGGGCTCCCAGACACCGCGTGTCCTGCATGGAATCGCTGTCTGGCCAATGGCAGGGCCCACGAGGAAGCCTGGGACTTTCAAGGACGGCCCCGCACTATTCTAAAAATGTTTCCACCATCAATACCCACTTGAATGGGCCCATGCCTGTGGGAAGGCACTATCAATTCACACCAGTTCCAAAGGAAGAAACCTGGGCTCAGGGGCTTCAGCAGTGAGACAAGCACATAGCCCCGCCCCCCAAAAACCACGCCCCAGACTAGAGTGTGTGGTCCTCCACTGGACAGACCCTGTGGCTTCTCCTCAGGATCCTAGAACAGGCTGCTCAGTGACATGCGCTGAAGGGGGCAGGGACAGGCGCTGGGAGATCCTGCCCGTGCAGACAAAGTTCTCAGGAAGCAAACCACATTTCCAATCTGCTGAGCCATGCTCAGTAAAATAAAATCCAGGCTAATCAGCTATGCCTTCAACTCAAAAGGAATCTGAAAAGTACCTAAGTTAGTTACACATTGCAACCAAAGCAGTTAGGGAGAGCTTCTGAGATGATGAAAACCAAGGGAAAGGGGATGGAGATGAACAAAAATGACCTCATTAAGCCAGAGGCAGGGGAAGCCACACCACTTCTGGAAAAGTGTAACAATAAGGCAAGAACTCAGGTTCCCAGGAAGAGGGACATGGGCTGAGGTTAACTTGGTGCCTGCAAGCAAATTCCTTAACCTCCCTGCCCTCTTGGCACCTCATGCCCGACACAGCCTCTGGTATTGGGACGGGTGTGGTATCAGTGGGCTGCTCTCCTTCAGGCCGGCCTTGCTGTCCACGCAGAGATGCAGGCAGTCACTCAGGTAGACTTTCTAAGGCTTCCACTGCCCAACGGCTGCACAGGCATCCTTCAACGAAGACAGATGTTTGGTGGCTGGGCCCGGGGCCAGGGCGGTGACCAGGCCGAGCCGCCCCTGTGGCGCGACGGGCTCACCTCGTCCTCCTTGTCGTTGCAGATGCCGCGGACCTAGTCCTGCAGGTTACTGTCGTACATGCAGTCGATGATGCCCTTCACCATCTTGAGGGTCTGGGGTTACGACTGGGCTGTAAAGCCGCTGCTAGGAGCTGTACTTTATTTGAGGCAAGCCTGCCGTCTCCTCAGCCGTCTCCTCTCTGGAATTATAAACCTTAAAGGCTAATTTAACTAGGTCTTGTATTGGTGTCTGAGGACCATCCTCTACCTTTTGAAGTTTTTTACAAATGTCAGGAGCTAATTGAAAAATGAAGGAGGAGTGTAGGGCGGGGATGAGGGTACGGAGACAGAAGGAAACCCTAGGTTCCTTTCCAGCTGAACAGAAAGGAATAAAGACTCCTCTTTTTCGGGTTCCTGTGAGCCAGCGTCCTTGGCCAGTATAACCTGAACCAAAGAACACTGGCTACACAAGTCGGGACGAAAGCGTAAGGCCCAAAAGTCTTGTATGTAATTAATTTCAGACCACTTGCCTAGCCGCTGGCAGAAATTGCTGCTAGGGTGCCCTTTGGTGGCCACTGAGACTGATTATCTACTTTATATTGAGGCCACGCTACAGTGGAAAGGAAAATTAACCACTGTAAGGTTTTTAAATTGGCTAGGAGGCACCCTAAAGGGGTGCTCTTTAGAAATTTGAACTGGGGGTTTCCCATTTGTTTCCTCCCTACCCACACAATGGAGATCTCTGCCTGGCTTCAAAGCGTCCTTTGAAATCACCAGAGACAGACTGGAGGCTCTTGGAGCCAAGGTGGAGATGACCTTCAGGCGACGGACGTCTCCGTCCTGAACAGGTCTCCCGAGCCACTTGGTGGCTCAAAAGTAAGCCTGGGACCTGCGCAGGATTTTTGGCCAAGGGAGGTAAAGAGGAGACAAGGGCACTTACCACAGAAAGGCCATGAGAGTGAGGGAAGCGGGTCTCAGGTCCTGGTCCGTCTGCGGCATGGAAGCAGGAGGAGGTTCCTCAACCCTTAGAGGCCTGAGGAGGGGTCTCCTCCCGGGTTCGGCACCAACTGATTTGTTTTTCTAAGACCACCAGAGCAAGCACAAAAGAACCAGCGAGTAGACAAGGCTAAAAGCAAAACTGCAAATTTATTCTTTGGTCATCTAGCTCCAGAGAAAAAGGTATGGGGGTGAAGTCTGTCGGCCTCCGGCAAAGGAGGCCGAGAGAGTCACCCGGTAGAGCTCTCGGGCAAAGTTCCTAATGCAGTCCCGAAAAGAGTGAGGGCTGAGAAAGCCCACCCCAGCGCGCCCGCTGAGAGCGGCTTTTCTAGGAGTGGAAGGGCAATAGGCGGGGCACGGACTTGTCAGGGGAAGGGGGGGAAGGCTCCGCAGGTGCCACCAGGTAAATCTTGGTCTCTTCGGATTGACATCACCTGGCGCATGCCTGGTTGGTCTGCACCTTCCCGGGCGCCAGCTGCATCTTCGCGCACACGGGAAAAGTTGGTGATGAAGAACCCGGAAATGCGCCATCTTGCCTCCATTCATCCAAACACCCTGTAGACTGCATGCTGTAGGTTCTTCTTCCCACCCACTGCACCTGAAGCGAAGACTCTTGACAGTGTGCTTTTTCTGCAGCAGTATAGTTTCCAAAACAAGTTTCCATTTCATAATAGATTTTCACTTAAAACTTGAGTGTGGCATTATGGAAACAGGGCTTAGCAATGACTTTGAAAGCCACATGGAAAGTTAGTGCGATCGAGTGGAAATCACATGAAGTTTGGGCGATCTGAGTCCAAGTGCTCCGACTGACTTAATGGGGCAGTCCACGGAGAGCCCCCTGTTCTGTCTCCTGTGTAACATGGGGACATAGGGCTGAGTTGCCTCCCTCCTTGCTGAAGGATGCTGAGGATGCTGCAGCGAAACATGGTTTTCTGGAAGAGCTAGAGTGCCCAAAGAGGTTGTTTAATTCACTGTTTTCCAGTCCTCAGGCTGTGATTTCTTAGTGGGTTGTAAATTCAATTTACTAGGTTATACTAGGTAAGAAAAAAGAAAACTCGAAAATACCAGAGGGCAGGCACGTACAGTAGCTGTCCTGTCTTGAAACTTTGATTTCTGCATGTGATTCTTGTGTGCATGTGTGAGCATATTGGGTTACCATGCACAACCCATTAAAATGAGTCCAAAAAGTATGGGAAGTAGTGGTCTGATTTGCACGTGTCTTGGTCTACTTGAGTGTGCCTGAATCCTTAAGAAACAGCAAGGATGATGTTGGCAGGTAGGTGGAAATTCACCTGGGTGTGTCCGCAGTTACTAAATCTCGATAGAACTGGGACAAAAGTCAAATGACTTTTAATATTTCATTCTCAGAAGTCCTTTTCATAGTTTTGGGAAAGTTTTCTCCTTTTTTTCTTTTATTATTTTAAAATCTCCATCTTATAGACGGGGATGAGAAAATTTTCTTAATCTTTTTTTTTTTATTATAAAATCTAGGCTGGGGCTGGGCACAGTGGCTCACACCTGTAATCCCAGTACTTTGGGAGGCCAAGGTGGGTGGATTGCTTGAGCCCAGGAATTTGAGACCGGCCTGGGCAACATAGCAAGACCCCTGTCTCTACAAAGAAACACAAAAAATTAGCCCAGTGCAGTAGCACATGCTGCTAGTCCCAGCTGCTCAGGATGCTTTGGAGGGAGATTGCTTGAGCTCTGGGAGGTCGAGGCTGCAGTGAACCCTAATCATGCCCCTGCCCCCCAACCTGGCAACAAAGCCATTCCCTAGTTAAAAAAAAAAAAAAAAAAAAAGGCATAAAATCTACCCATACATTTAAAGTTTTCTTTTAATGAGCTCAGTGTTATTAAGTAAAAAGTGAACATGTCTTCACATCTAAATATCCCCCACTCCTTCAAAGCAACCATTTCTACCAGTTTGGTGTCTACTTTTTTTTGAGACGGAGTCTTGCTTTGTTGCCCAGACTGGAGTGCAGTGGTGTGATCTCAGCTCACTGCAACCTCTGCCTCCTTGTTGTTCAAGCAGTTCTCCCACCTTAGCCTCCCAAGTAGCTGGTATTACAAGTCTGTGCCACCATGCTCGGTTAATTTTCATATTTTTAGTAGAGATGGGGTTTCACCATGTTGGGCAGGCTGATCTTGAACTCCTGATGTCAAGTGATCTGCCTACCTTGGCCTTCCAAAGTGCTGGGATTACAGGTGTGAGCCACCGTGCCTGGCCTTTTTTTTTTTTTTTTTTTTTTTTTTTTTTTTTTTTTTTTGAGCCCAGGTCTCACTCTGTTGATCAGGCTGGAGTACAGTGGCACGATCTTGGCTCAGTGCAGCCTCCAACTGCTAGGCTGAAATAATCCTCCCTTCTCAGCCTCCTGAGTAGCTGGGACTACAGGCATGTACCACCATGCCTGGCTAATTTTTGTTTTGAGACCAAGTCTCATTGTCACCTAGGCTGGCGTGCAGTGGCACAGTCTCGACTCACTGCAACCTCTGCCTCCCCGGCTAAAGTGATTCTCCTGCCTGAGCCTTCCCAGTAGCTGGGACTACAGGCATGTGCCACTATGCCCAGCTAATTTTTTGCATTTTTAGTAGAGTTGGGGCGTCACCATGTTGGCCATGCTTTCTTGAACTCCTGACCTCAAGTGATCCACCTGTCTCAGTCTCCCAAAGTGCTGGGATTACAGGCGTGAACCACTATGCCTAATTTTTGTATTTTTGTAGAGATGGGCTCTCACTATGTTGCACAGGCCGATCTTCAACTTCTGGGCTCAAACAGCTCACCCTCCTCGACCTCTTGAAGTGCTGGGATTACAGGCATGAGCTACTGCACCCAGCCTGGTGTCTGTATTGTTGAGATTTTGCCCGTGCATAGAGATGGCGGGTATTTCTGAGTGTGTAAGATCTTGCTCGGCATTCCGGTCATCACTGACGGCTTTCGCTGCAACTGGAGGAAGACCTAGCTTGTTATTTCCAAATCCCCCCAGCATGGGCATCCCGTAGATTTTTTCAGTCATTCCCCCCTTGATGGTCATTTCGGACAGTGTCACTGTTCACGTTGTGGAGCTTTGTCTGTGCGGATCTGTATGGGACAGATCCTCAGGCAGCGTGGGGAGTCAGAGTTCTCTATGTCGCTGCCCGTCCCCCTCTTCCTGGCTTCTGTGCTTCCTGGGCTTGGTGTCACCTCCCCGCTGTTGCCTCTCGGTAACACCAGCAATGGGTCTCCCAGACCTCCAGTCACGGAGGGCAATTGACTTGGGCCTGGCTCCCGGGCTCTGAAGCTTGTCACCTTGTTCACCAGAGGCCACACTGCCATGGCCACTCCCACCCAGTGACGGAATACCCAGGGAGGCGCAGGTAGGTCTTGAGGGGCTGTGGTCTTCCTGAGCTTCCCTTAGGCCACAGGGCCAGCAGCACAGGACGCTCTCTGGAGCGTTCTCTCACTGGAGCAGTCCCTGAAAACTAGAGGCACATGCAGAGCCCGCTTGGGGTCACTGCTGCTGGGAGCCTTGGATTGATCTTTCCCTTTGCACGTTTGCTGGCCCAGCTCCTGGTAGGCTGGGAGCAACCAGCTGGCACCCAGGGCTGTAGATGCATAGCTACTCCCACGGGCGTGGCCTTAGGGCAGACCTGTGTGGGGCTGTGTGGAGGCTGGGCCCTCCTCTCCTCTGCCCTGGCCACTCCTTGCTCCCTGGCCCCCTCCTTCCCGATCACAAACCTCCAGGGTCCTCTTTGGTGCCTTTCTCCTTGCTCAGCTTGCCTGCCCAGGCTGATAAGTGCACCTTCCTGAGGATATATTCCCCTTGCCCCCTCCGGGAAGATGCTGCCTATGGAGGACCGCACTGGGGGTGGTGAAGAATGAACAGACACAAGAGACAAAGACAAACAGAGAACATGGCGGCCGTGCGCAGAGCCTCCGCCTCACTTTATTTATACTCCATAAACCTCACGTCAGCAGAAATAACACAATGCAAAACAAACTTTCTCTACCCAGATGTAACCTTCTGCTTAGTTCCTTGTCTCTAGGCTCTTCCTTATTTGTCTGCCTTCTTGGCGCCTACTGGAGTTCATTAAAAGTTCAACTGGAGATACTGTCCTTGAGCCCTATCTATTCTTAGCATATTGTTTTCAATGGCCCCTGCATTTCCCCCTGTTTGTTTTGCCTCAATCCTAGAAAGGTAGCCCATACTTGTTCCTGTTTTTTCCTTTGTTTTTGGATGCGACGGAGGGAGCATCGGATCACCAGGAGAAGTAGACTCAATCCAAGCGCCCAAAGCAATATACTTCCAGAGATTGTAGAAATCCATGTTTTCATCTGGGTCCATGG
>NW_016814761.1:6230929-6282834 GCF_001698545.2 Rhinopithecus bieti | reverse complement strand
TTTTTTGAGAAGGAGTCTCGCTCTGTCACCCAGGCTGGAGTGCAGTGGCCAGATCTCAGCTCACTACAAACTCCGCCTCCCGGGGTTATGCCATTCTCCTGCCTCAGCCTCCCGAGTAGCTGGGACTACAGGCGCCCGCCACCTCGCCCGGCTAGTTTTTTGTATTTTTTTAGTAGAGACGGGGTTTCACCGTGTTAGCCAGGATGGTCTCGATCTCCTGACCTCGTGATCCGCCCGCCTCGGCCTCCCAAAGTGCTGGGATTACAGGCGTGAGCCACTGTGCCTGGTTGTACTTCTCTTCATAACAAAGCAAGAACGGCCTAATACACTTAATTACCAGTAGAATAATATTAAGAAGTGAGGCCTTTTAGGAGGTGATTAAGTCATCAGGGTGAAGACTTCACAGATGGGATTAGAGTCCTTGTAAAATGCTTAAGGGATTGGATTCACTCTCCTCTTCTGCCATAGGAAGACACAGAGTTCACTCCCTTTTGCCCTTCTGCCTCAAGAGCAAATACATTTCTGTTTTTTGTAAATTACCCAGTTTTGGGTAATGGTAGCACAACATGGACTAAGACATGGAGTTAAGGAACTTCTTCCAGGTCATGCAACTTATGAGAAGACTGGAAAATTAATAAATTCTGGTGTATCCATGACATGGATTCCCAATCAACTTTTTTTTTTTTTTTTTTTTTTTTTTTTTGAGATGGAGTTTCGCTCTTGTCCAGGTTGGAGTGCAGTGGTGCAATCTCGGCTCACCGCAACCTCCACCTCCCGAGTTCAAGCGATTCTCCTGCCTTAGCCTCCCAAGTAGCTGGGATTACAGGCATGTGTCACCACGCCCGGCTAATTTTGTATCTTTAGTAGAGACAGGATTTCTTCATGTTGGTCAGGCTGGTCTCAAACTCCCAACTTCAGGTGATCTGCCCGCCTCGGCCTCCCAAAGTGCTGGGATTACAGGCATGATCACCTCGCCCAGCCCCCCAATCAACTCTTTAATAAGAATGTGGTGGCTGGGCATGGTGGCTCATGTGTGTAATCCCAGCACTTTGGGAGGCTAAGGTGTGTCCACCTGAGGTCAGGAGTTCACCTGAGGTCAGGAGTTCAAGACCAGCCTGGGCAACATGGTGAAACCCCTGTCTCTATCAAAAATACAAAAATTAGCTGGGCATGGTGGAAGGCACCTGTAATCCCAGCTACTCAGGAGGCTGAGACAGGAGAATCACTCGAACCCAGAAGGTGGAGGTGGCAATGAGCCGAGATTGCACCACTGCACTCCAGCCTGAGCAAGAGAGCTAGACTCTGTCTCAAAAAAATAAATAAATAAAAGTAATGATTACCCGAGTGCGGTGGTGCGCACCTGTGGTCCCAGCTACTTGGGAGACTAAGGTAGGAGCATCTTTTGGGTCTGGGAGGTCGAGGCTGCAGTGAGCCATGATTGCACCATGGCACTACAGCCTGGGTGGTGGTGTGAGACCCTGTCTTCAAAATAAAAATATGTTTGGGGGCTGGGCAAAGTGATTCTCACCTGTAATCTTAGCACTATGGGAGATTGGGGAAGGCAGATCGCTTGAGCTCAGATGTTCAAGACCACCCTGCACAACATGCAAAACCCTTTCTACCAAGAAAAGAAAAGAAAATTAGCCGGTCATGTTTGCATGCATCTGTAGTCCCAGCTACTCAGGAGGTTGAGATGGGAGGATTCCTTGAGCCCAGGAAGTGGAGGTTGTAGTGAGCTATGATTGCACCACTGCATTCCAGCCTGGGTGACAGAGACAGACTGTGTCAAAAAAAAAAAAAAAAAAAAAAAAAAAGCTGGAATGCTTTAGTCCTTAGGAGTAGTCCTAGGGAAACAGAATCTCTCGCTCTGACTTTCTGTCCTCCGTTCCCTGCCCAAGGCGGACTCTAATCTGATTGGGAGACAAAGACCTCATTCCCGAGGGTCATGCCACATACCCTAGAGGAAGGAAAGCTGCACAGAGAGACCAAGAGGAATCTGGACAGACTCTGCTGGGTTCCCCAGTCTGTTAATATGAAATCTTATCAATTTTTGGCCCCATCACATGTCTTCATGATTGTGAATCATGCCTGTTTAATGAAGCCGCCATTAAAACCCAAAAGAAGCCCTGGCATAGTGGCTCACACCTGTAATCCCAGCACTTTGGGAGGCCGAGGTGGGCGAATCACCTGAGGTCAGGAGTTTGAGACCAACCTGGCCAACATGGTGAAACTCCGTCTCTACTAAAAATACAAAATTAGCCGGGTGCAGCGTGCGCACCTGTAATCCCAGCTACTTAGGAGGCTGAGGCAGGAGAATCGCTTGAACCCAGGAGGTGGAGGTTGCAGTGAGCCAATATTGTGCCACTTCACTATAGCCTGAGTGACAGAGTGAGACCCTGTTTCAAAAAAAAAGAAAAAAATTCTTCTTAGGCCGGACGTGGTGGCTCACACCTGTAATCCCAGCACTTTGGGAGGCCAAGGTAGGCGGATCACCTGAGGTCAGGAGTTCAAGACCACCCTGGCCAACATGGTGAAACCCTGTCTCTACTAAAAATACAAAAATTAGCGAAGCATGGTAGTGGGTGCCTGTAATCCCAGCTACTTGGGAAGCTGAGGCAGGAGAATTGCTTGAACCTTGGAGGCGGAGGCTGCAGTGAGCTGAGATATGCGCCACTGCACCCCAGTGGGTGACAAAGCAAGACTCCATCTCAAAACTAACAATAATAATAATAATTTAAAAATAAAAATACAGGCCTGGCACGGTGACTCACTCGTGTAATCCCAGCATTTTGGAGGCCAAGGCAGGCAGATCACCTGAAGTCAGGAGTTTGAGACCAGCCTGGCCAACATGGTGAAACCTCATCTCTACTAAAAATACAAAACTTAGTTGGGTGTGGTGGCACGCGCCTGTAATCCCAGCTACTCAGGAGGCTGAGGCAGGAGAATCTCTTGAACCCAGGAGGTGGAGGTTGCAGTGAGCCAAGAGCGCTCCATTGCACTCCAGCCTGGGCAACAGAGTGAGACTCCATCTAAAAAAAAGAATAAATAAATAAACAAATAATAAATACAAATAAAAAAATTAAGCAGGTGTGATGGCATGCACCTGTAGTCCCAGCTACTCAGGAGGCTGAGGAGTGAGAATCACTTGAACCTGGGAGGCGGAGCTTGCAGTGAGCTGACATAGTGTCCCTGCACTCCAGCCTGGGTGACACGGCAAGACTTTGTCTCACACAACAACAACAAAAATCCATTCAGCCACCCACCCACCCACGCACCCATCCATCCAACCATCCACCCATCCATCCATCTGTTCATCCATCCACCCACCCACTAACCCACCCATCCATCTACCTACCCACCCATGCACCCTCCCACCCATTCATCCATCCATTCAACAACATACTGAGTATATACTGTATGACATTTTGGCAAGGAGCAGGAATGGAAGACAAAGTCGTAGGCAGGAAAAGGATTGTGGAAAAGTGGTCCAGGCAGACGTCAGGACAAAGGGAAGAGTTTGCTCAAGTTTGTCATATGGAGGAGCAGAGAGGACGCTGGCAGGGCAGGTGGGAATGGAGGAAGTTGGGTTTGCTGGGTTGATAAGCGCCGGATCAGACATCATTTTACAGAAGGATTCATTGAGCAACTAGGGTATATACCACACATGTTCTTTTCTTTTCCCCTAGACTACTCAGCAGAATTTATTTATTTTTTTTAGAGACGGAGTCTTGCTCTGTTGCCCAGGTTGTAGTGCAATGGCATCATCTGAGCTCACTGTAGCTGCAACTCCTGGACTCAAGCGATTCTCCTGCCTCAGCCTCCCGAGTAGCTGAGATTACAGGCATGCAACACCACACTTGGCTAATTTTTTTTTTTTTTTTTTTAGTATTTTTAGTGGAGACAGTGTTTCGCCATGTTGGCCAGGCTGGTCTTGAACTCCTGACCTCAGATGATCTGCCCACCTTGGCCTCCCAAGTGCTGGGATTACAGGCATGAGCCACTGCCCCTGGCCACAGCTTGTAGAACTTCTTTGTCACTCCACAGAGCTCAGCACAATTTAAGCCACAGCGAGGGTGCCCAGCAGACCCTTGATTATTTCTTATGCAGCATAAAGTTCTGCTCCTCGGGAGTAAATCTGCGAATCAGAGCCTTCCTCAGGAAGAGAGCTCTACAGATGACCCAGGGGAACAAGTACAAGCCGTGCGTTCCAGCACCCAGGATTTCTTGTTTCATGTCATTTTAAAGAACTCATGGGTTCTGGTATACTATGGAGTCCAAGGTTTGTTCCCAGCCTTGGCCTCAGTTGTCAAACCGGCTGTTCCTATTCACTTAGGGGATTCAGCCCCTTCCCATTTTACCCACCAACTCCTAATCATCTCCCCTCCTCTACTCAACCATCTTTTTCTGGACACTCTTCCTGCATAACCTAGTTTGGAGCAGTCCCCTCGTGCTAGGCTCTAAAGCTTCCTGTTCTTATCGCAATTTTTTTTCTTTTCTTTTTTTTTTTTGAGATGGGAGTTTCGCTCTTGTTGCCCAGGCTGGAGTACAATGGCGCGATCTCAGCTCACCGCAGCCTCTGCCTCCCAGGTTCAAGCAATTCTCCTGCCTCAGCCTCCCGAGTAGCTGGGATTACAGGTATGCACCACCATGCCCAGTTAATTTTTTTCTATTTTTAGTAGAGTCGGGGTTTCTCCATGTTGGCCTGGCTGGTCTCAAACTCTCGACCTTAGGTGATCCGCCCGCCTCAGCCTCCCAAAGTGCTGAGATTACAGGCGTGAGCCATCGCGCCCGGCCTCTTATCACAATTTTAATCAAACTATACTCTTCTTTCTTTTCTGAGACACAGTCTCACTCTGTCACCCAGGCTGGAGTAGAGTGTCTCAATCTCAGCTCACTGCAACCTCTGCCTCAGGTTCAAATGATTCTCCTGCCTCAGCCTCCCAAGTAGCTGGGATTAGAGGCGTACATTACCACACCTGGCTAATTTTTGTATTTTTAGTAGAGACGGGGTCTTGCCATGTTGGCCAGATTGGTCTGGAACTCCTGACCTCAGGTGATCTGCCCACCCTGGCCTCCCAAAGTGCTGGGATTACAGGTGTAATTGAGCCACTGCACCTGGCCCAATGGATAGTCTTTTTTTCTTTTTTTTTTTTTTTGGAAACTGAGACCTACTCTGTTGCCCAGACTGGAGTGCAGTGGTGCGATCTCAGCTAACTATAACCTCTGCCTCCCAGGTTCAAGTGATTCTCCTATCTCAGCCTCCCAAGTAGCTGGGATTACAGGCACATGCCACCACGCCCGGCTAATTTGTGTATTTTTAGCAGAGATGGGGTTTCACCATGTTGGCCAGGCTGGCCTTGAACTTCTGACTTCGGGTGATCTGCCCGCCTTGGCCTCCCAAAAGCTGGGATTACAGGTGTGAGCCACCAGGCCCGGCTCCAAAGTGTACTCTTAACCCAAGGCAGGCACATACTGCTGCTGTCAATGATGGTGTGGGGTAATAGGGAGTGGTGAGGACCGTGGAGGCAATATGGCCACAGGATGGATGATTTCACTTGGCTCCAGCAGGAGACTGGTTCTATGACAGTGTGGGCCCAGTGCTTCCAGAACTCTCATATTTTCTTTTCTTTTCGTTTTCTGTTTTCTTTCGTTTTTTTTTTTTTTTTTTTTTTTTTTGCCAGGCTGGAGTGCAGTGGCGCGATCTCGGCTCATTGCAACCTCTGCCTCCTGGGTTCAAGCAATTCTCCTGTTTCAGCCTCCCAAGTAGGGAGGCGTGTGCCACCACATCCAGCTAATTTTTGTATTTTTAGTAAAGACGGAGTTTCACCATGTTGGACAGGATAGTCTCGATCTCTTGACCTCGTGATCTGCCCGCCTCAGCCTCCCAAAGTGCTGGGATTACAGGCGTGAGCCACCGCGCCCGGCCACACTCTCATATTTTCAAAGGAGGCCAGAAACCTGAACTTTGAAAGTGAAACGCCCCCACCGCAACATTTAAGTACTGACAAATAATTTTTAGAAACAATGTAGGCCAAACAAAACACATAGGTATTTTGAGTTTGTAGGTAGCCTGTGGTTTAATATCTTTCTCTGCCGTTTAACCAGCTCCATGGGGCACATGGCATCTCCCTCTGCTCATCACAATGTCTGCATCGAACAAATGACACATGAAACTGAATGGCCTTGCTCCTCAGCAAAAGCTCGAGGGTTGGAAAGCGTCCCTGGCAGGTGAATTGGCACTCGTCATGCCTCCTCTTCTCTATCTACTCCCCATCCCTCTCTCTTACTGCTCTGTGGAAAGTGCCTCCCATCTCCCTTTGAGTCCTCCTCCGACTCCTGGGCGACGCTGCTGAGCCCCATTAACCTCTGTCCTGAAATCATCAACAAATGGCCAGGGTGGGCCTCAGCTCAGGGCCTCTGTGACTCACCAGGCCTGGCACCAGCGTCTGCTCAGTCTCGCCAGATTGCGAGACAAGCAAACCCATTATGAGGTCATCTGCCTTCTCCCATCCTCTGCCCCATGTGGACGGACGCTGAAATGGTTCCTGGTCCTGCTTCTGTGCCTCACCTGCAGCTATGCCTCTATGTTCTCTTTTCTGAGAGAGAAAACTAGCGAACCCCAGGGGAAGGTGCCGTGCGGAGGGCACTTTCGGATTCGGCAGAATCTACCAGAGCACGCCCAAGGCTGGCTTGGGAGCAAATGGCTCTGGCTTTGGTTTGTTGTTGTGCTGTTTGTGATACTGAAGTATCAAAGAGACAGTAAGAAGAATAAGGTAAGGATGGCTCCATGTTTCTATTGATTCAATCTCAGGAATCTCAGGGAAACGGATGTTCTAGTGAGTCTAGGTGGTACCGTTGGGTAAAATGAACTGACCTCATGGTCCTGGGCAAAGTTGGCAATCCTGATGTATCCTTATGAAGACAATAGTCCCCAGATCCACAGATACTGGGACAAACAGTGGAAGATGACCTTTAGCTTATTGGCTCAGAGTTCCTCCTGTTAGATGGATTTTTTCAAATGTAGGATAGATTCAAGAACTCAGCCAGGCGTGGTGGTTCATGCCTGTAATCCCATCACTTCGGGAGGCCAGGGCAGGTGGATTGCCTGAGGTCGGGAGTTTGAGACCAGCCTGGCCAACGTGGTGAAACCTCGTCTCTACTAAAAGTACAAAAATTAGCCAGGCATGGTGGCATGTGCCTGTAATCCCTGCTACTCGGGAGGCTGAGGCAGGAGAATGGCTTGAACCCTGGAGGCAGAGGTTGTGGTGAGCCGAGATCATACCACTGCACTTCAGCCTGGGCAACTAAGTGAGACACTGTCTCAAAAAAAAAAAAAGAACTTATGGTGTGTTTTAGAAGGTCAGAATTATTCACAGGGCCAGATTCACTGTTCCCCTTGCTTTTACATTTTCCTAGTGTTTGACTTACTGCAAATTCCTGAGCTAAATGGAAATGGTATCATCCCAACAAAATATGAGACTTCTGTAAGGAGATAAATGTGTAGGCCAGGCACAGTGACTCATGCCTGTAATCCCAGAACTTTGGAAGGTGGAGGCAGGTGGATCACTTGAGATCAGGAGTTTGAGACCAGCCTGGCCAACATGATGAAACCTCGTCTTTACTAAAAATACAGAAATTAGTCCAGGTGCGGTGGCTCACACCTGTAATCCTAGCACTTTGGGAGGCTGAGGCGGGTGAATCACAAGGTCAGGAGTTCAAGACCAGCTGGGCAACATGGTGAAACCCTGTCTCTACTAACAATACAAAAACAGCTGGGTGTAGTGGCGGGCGCCTGTAATCCCAGCTACTCGGGAGGCTGAGGCAGGAGAATCACTTGAACCCTGGAAGCAGAAGTGGCAGCGAGCCGAGATGGAGCCACTGCACTCCAGCCCAGGTGACAGAGACTCCGTCTCAAAAAAAAAAAAAAAAGGCCAGGCACGGTGGCTCACGCCTGTAATCCCAGCAATTTGGGAGGCCGAGGTGGAAGGATCACCTGAGGTCAGGAGTTTAAGACCAGCCTGACCAACATGGAGAAACCTCGTCTCTACTAAAAATACAAAATTAGTCGGGCGTGTTGGGGCATGCCTGTAATCCCAGCTACTCGGGAGACTGAGGCAGGAGAATCGCCTGAACCCGGGAGGCAGAGGTTGTGGTGAGCTGAAATCGCGCTATTGCACTCCAGCCTGGGCAACAAGAGCAAAACTCTGTCTCCAAAAAAAAAAATACAGAAATTAGCCAGGTGTGGTGGCACACACCTGTAATCCCAGCTACTCAGGAGACTGAGGCAGGAGAATCACTTGAACCTGGGAGGCAGAGGTTGCAGTGAGCTGAGATCATGCCACTGCACTCCAGCGTGGGTAAGTGAGACTCTGTCTCAAAAAAGAAAATAAATTAGCCAGTATGATAGTGGGCACCTGTAGTTCCAGCTACTTGGGAGGCTGAGGCATAAGAGTTGCTTGAACCTGGGCCAGAGGTGGTGGCTCATGCCTGTAATCCCAGTACTTTGGGAGGCCCAGGCGGGTGGATCACCTGAGGTCAGGAGTTCAAGACCAGCCTGGCCAACATGATGAAACCCCGTCTCTACAAAAATACAAAATTAGCCGGGCATGATGGCAGGTGCCTGTAATCCCAGCTACTTGGGAGGCTGAGGCAGGAGAATCGCTGGAACCCGGGAGGCAGAGGTTGCAGTGAACTGAGATCATGCCACTGCACTCCAGCCTGGGTGACAGAGGAAGACTCCGTCTCACAAAAAAAAAAAAAAAAAAAGAATTGCTTGAACCCAGGAAGCGGAGGTTGGGGTGAGCCAAGATCATGCCAGCCTGGGTGACAGAGTGAAACTGTGTCTCAAAACAACAAACAAAAACAAGAGATAAAGGTGTAAAGTAGCAACAGCTGGGCCTCAAAGTGACCATAAACAACTCTTTCAAGTAGAAAGAGAAAGGGAAAGAAAGCATGTTCTCCCCTAGAAAGACCCAGCATTTCATGATCTTGTGCCCAAACTGGTTGGAGGGGGGATTGGCAAACTTTTTCTGTAAAGGGCCAGAGAGTGAATATTTACAGCTTTATGGGCAGTATGGTCTTCCTTGCAACTACTCAAGTCTGCTGCTGTAACATGAAGCAGCCTTAAACAATATACAGATGAGTGAGCATGAACGTGTGCCAATAAAACTTTATTTACAAAAGCAGGTGGAGGGCCAAATTTGGCCATAGTCTGCCAATGCCTGCACTCAAGCAATGCTAGAACCATCTTTTCTTAAATGAGCCCAACTCTCTTGGAACTGTGTCAAAACCAGCAAAGTCCATCATATTACTGACCTTGAATATCTTTCTCGACAGGAGCAGAGTCCTCCTGGCCTTCGATGCTTCCCATTTCGCACTCCACTAAAGAAAAATCAAAATGCTTCTCTTTTCAAAGACTGTACATTCAATACCTTACACGAACTCGAGGTGGAGCTTGTGAGGTTTGTGTACAAAGTGCGGCATCTTAAAGGTGCCATGGCAACAGGCAATGTCAGTAACCTCAGGCTTCAAAGTTCAGAGATGCCTGCAAATCCACACCATCTCACGATCTATGACATATGGGAAGAACAAAGCTCTAGCTGAATGGATTTGTGTGTCAAAGTAGGAGAGAAAAAAGTTGTGTTGACAAACTGTATGCAAATCAATAAAAGTATTCTGAAGAAAAGAACTTCCACGTTTGAGATCTTGCTTCTTTTCTCTTTTCACTTGAAGAAAAGTGAATGTGAGACCAGCAGCCATAGCAGTGATGGTTTTGTTTTTGCCTCTCTCATGTCCTCTAGAGCTGTGGGTGGTGAAAGCTACATAATAGTATGTGATGAGCTCGTGCTTCTGTGCAATGGCCGTGGGTGGATGACGGAGCTAGGGAAATCTGGGATAAGATGCTGACGTTGTTTCCATACAAACTCTTGTTCTCTACAGTATCTATCTGTGCAAGATACAGAACTGCTTTTTATCTTTGATATATTACAAAAGACGGCTTTAAATGATAGTTTTTAAATGGTAAAATGATTCAATTAGGAGCGGTGTATTCTAGAGTCATCTGATTCTCTCACAAGAGTCCTTTCACTCATTGCATTTCAAAGGTTCCATGTATTATTGACTTTTCCTTCTTCCAAACTAGCAGTTACATTTGTCAATAGTTGGATTAAGGAAAAGGGAGAGGCCGGGTACGGTGGCTAACACCTGTAATCTTAGCACTTTGGGAAGCCAAGGCGGGAGGATTGCTTGAGTCCAGGAGTTTGAAACCACCCTGGGCAACATAGTGAGATTCCTTCTCTATTGTTTTAAATTAGAAAAGAAGGGAAAACAAGTCATGCTTTCTATATCATTGGGGTTTTGGATACAGATGTGCTAACCAGGGGCTCCCCAATCAGTTGATATGTACTTTATCATACTTATTTAAAATGTGGATATTTTGCATGTTAGTGTGGCTGACTCTGCACATACTTAGGGCTGTAAGGCCCCTACTGACCCCTGAGCCCATCTTTCCTCATTTAAAAGGCCAACATATGGCCGGGCATGGTGGCTTACGCCTGTAATCCCAGCACTTTGGGAGGCTGAGGCGAGCAGATCACGAGGTCAAGAGATCGAGACCATCCTGGCCAACGTGGTGAAACCCTGTCTTTACTTAAAATACAAAAATTAGTTGGGGGTGGTGGCGAGTGCCTGTAGTCTCAGCTACTTGGGAGGCTGGGGCAGGAGAGTGGCTTGAACCCCGGAGGCGGAGGTTGCAGTAAGCCGAGATTGCACCACTGTGCTCCAGCCTGGCAACAGAGCAAGACTCCATCTCAAAAAAATAATAAATAAATAAATAAATAAATAAATAGCCAACCTGATGGTTTCGTAGACACACCTGGGCGTGTCTGGAGAGAACAGTTAGCTGTGGGACACCATGGAAATTCCTTTGTTTCACTTCAGTCCAAACTTCTGGTGCCTGACAGAGAAGTCCTAAATCGCTGCCACCTTCCTTGCCAACCACAAAGTCCACTCCCATTATTTGTACAAGACTTTCAGGATCCTCCCTACACAGATGATTTTCTCCATGTGTAGGAGGTGGACCTCTTGTAAAAGGTCCTTGAACATTTTGCTTTTTGTCTTAACTCTCAGCTTTCGATATAGCGGAAATAGAAGGAGCCAAGATTACTTCTTTTGCCTTCCAGATTATTTATGAGTGTTTTCAAGCAAACTGGAGTATGTGAGTTATTGTCACAGCCCACTCTGAAGAAATCCAGATAAGAAAAAAAAAATTGGTTGTAACAAGTAATCTCAAGATGGGGCAGGTTTTAGATTACCTTCATTTAACCAGTAGATACTTAGATCTGCGGTCAGCAAGCTACAGCTCTCAGGCCAAATTCGGCCACCTGCCTATCTTTGCACGGCCTTCTGAACTAATAATGATTTTTATATTTTTTCATGGTTAAAAATATCAGACAGAGCATGGTGGTGTGTACCTGTAGTACCAGCTACTCTGGAGGATGAGGCAGGAGGATTGCTTGAGCCCAGGAGTCTGAGTTCAGCCTGAGCAACATAGTGAGACCCTGTAGCTATAAATACATATATATGGCAACAAATATATATATATATATATGATGACATGAAAATTACAGAAAATCCAAATTTTAGCACCTATGAAGTTTTATTGGAACACAACCACACTCATTCATTTACGTATTATCTATGGCTGCTTTCGTGCCACAAAATTTCCACATTGTCTATGGCTCTAGCTTTTGTGCTTACAATGGCAGGCTTGAATTACTGCAACAGAAACCAACATGGCCCACAAATATTTACTAACTGGCCCTTTACAGAACAAGTTTGCCAACCCCTAGTTTACACTAATCTCATATGTTAACAAGCAGAAGCTGGGTGCAGTGGCTCACATTTGGAATCCCAGCATTTTGGGAGGCTGAGGTGGGTGGATCACTTGAGGTCAGGAGTTCGAGACCAGCCCAGCCAACATGGTGAAACCCCATCTCTACTAAAAATACACAATTAGTTAGGCAGGCATGGTGGTGGGTGCCTGTAATCCCAGCTACTTGGGAGGTTGAGGCAGGAGAATCGCTTGAACCCGGGAGGTGGAGGTTGCAGTGAGCCGAGATTGCACCATTGCACTCCAGCCAGCCTGGGCAAGAGAGCGAGACTCTATCTCAAAATGAAACGAAACAAAAACCAGGAAATGTATTCATTAGTAGATATATTCATCTTCACAAACATATTTGTCTGGAGGACAAAAATGTAATTTTATAAATTTTTTTTTGTATTTTTATTTTTTGAGACAGGGTCTCCCTCTGTCACTCAGTTTGGAGTGCAGTGGCATGATAATGGCACACTGCAGTCTCATCCTCCCAGGCTCAAACGATCCTCCCACCTCAGCCTTTCCTTTTTTTTCTTTGAGACAAAGTCTCGCTCTTGTTGCCCAGGCTGGAGTGCAGTGTGATCTCGGCTCACTGCAACTTCTGCCTCCTGAGTGAAAGCGATTCTCCTGCCTCAGCCTCCTAAGTAGCTGGGATTACAGGCACCCGCCACCACGCCTGGCTAATTTTTGTACTTTCAGTAGAGTTGGGGTTTCGCCATGTTGCCCAGCCTGGTCTCTAACTCCTCACCTCAGGTGATCTGCCCGCCTCAGCCTCCTTAAGTGCTGGGATTACAGGGGTGAGCCACTGCGCCTGGCCCCACCTCATCCTTTCTAGTTGCTGGGACCACAGGCATGTACCACCACACCAGGCTAATATTTTTAAGATATTTTTTGTAGAGTCTGTTGCCCAGGCTGGTCTTGAACTCCCAAGCTCAAGTGATCCTCCTGCTCAGTCTCCCAAAGTGCTGGGATTACAGGTGTGAGCTCCCACACCCAGCCTATAAACTGTATTTTTGTGTATAGCTGCATCCAGGGCACTACCAGCTAAAGATGGGGATCCTCCAAAAGGGGAAATTGCCAAAACTTCTTAGAGCAGGTGCACCAAGGACGTAAATTAGAACAAAATCTGCTGTACATTTGGATTTCACAATTCCTCAAAATGGTATCCCCATGTCTTTGACCTAGCTTAAGACACACTTTGCAGACCACAGTTTTGCCTAGAAAATAGTGTTTTCTCGATCCAGTCAATTTCATGCAATATTTTCATGTTAAAATGCATTAGATGTCATTTTTGGAGCCATAACTTAAAGTTACTCAACTCTGCTGTTACAGCATAAACTCAAATTCTATTACCACACCCTGTGGTTTAAAAAGAGAAATTGAGGCCTGGCACAGTGTTTCAAGCCTGTAATCCCAGCATTTTGGGAGACCAAGGCAGGAGTATCCCTTGAGTCTAGGAGTTCAAGACACGCCTGGGCAACATGGTGATACCGTAACTCTACAAAAAATATACAGAATAGTCTGGATAATGGAGCCTTGGGAGAAAAAGGTTAGAAAAAAAAAAAAAACAAAAAACAAGCAAACAAAAAAAAAGTGGTCAAGCATGGGGGTGCGTGCCTGTGGTCTCAGCTACTAGGGAGGCTGAGGTAGGAGGATCACTTGAGCCTGGGAAGTCAAGGCTGCAGTGAGCTGTGATATCACCACTGCAGTCCAGGCTTGGGTGACAGAGTGAGACCCTGTCTCAAAAAAATAAATAAATAGATAAGACCAGGTGCAGTGACTCATGCCTGTAATCCCAACACTTTGGGAGGCAGAGGTGGGTGGATCACCTGAGGTCAGGAGTTCAAGATCAGCCTGGCCAACATGATGAAACCCTGTCTCTACTAAAAATCCAAAAATTAGCTGAGCATGGTGGTGTGCATCTGTAGTCCCAGCTTCTCAGGGGGCTGAGCCAGGAGAATCGCTTGACCAGGGAGGTGGAGGTTGCAGTGAGTCGAGATAATGTCACTGTCCTCCAACCTGAGCAACAGAGTGAGACTCCATCTCAAAAATAAATAAATAAATAAATAAAAGAAAAGGAAATGAAAAATAAAAAGAGAAGTTGATACATAAATGATAACCGCTGATCACTGCAGTTGCCTAAATCCTAACGTGTTTATCAGAGCAAGCTGACAGCTCAGACTGTCTGCAGAATGCATTCCCTTGCAGCTGTAGGACTCATGGCAGTTTGCATCTTCAAAGCCAATAAGGAGAGTAAGATTCTAGAGTGAGTCACTAACACAACAGGGACCTCACAATGTGATGTCATTGTGGGAGCCATGGATATAAGCCCTGCCATGCTCTACTGGGTAGAAACAAGTCACTCAAGGGTGTGAATACCAAGAATGGGACCCAGCTTCAAAGAGGCTGCTCCAGCACAAGGTGATGGAGGCATCGCGCTGGTGCTAACAAAACATTGAGCATTAGACAGGGGACGTGGCCACTGGACAGGGCCTTGTTCATGAACCTGGATGCGGGTGATGGGCTAAATTCTAAGATGGCCCTAAGAGGCACTCACCTTTTGGTTTTTTGGGGTTTTTGTTTGTTTGTTTGTTTGTTTTTGTTTTTGTTTTTTCTTTTTGAGACGGAGTCTTGCTCTGTCGCCCGGGCTGGAGTGCAGTGGCCGGATCTCGGCTCACTGCAAGCTCCGCCTCCTGGATTCACGCCATTCTCCTGCCTCAGCCTCCCGAGTAGCTGGGACTACAGGCGCCCCCCACCTCGCCTGGCTAGTTTTTTGTATTTTTTAGTAGAGACGGGGTTTCACCATGTTAGCCAGGATGGTCTCGATCTCCTGACCTCGTGATCCGCCCGTCTCGGCCTCCCAAAGTGCTGGGATTACAGGCTTGAGCCACTTCGCCCCGCCTGTTTTTGTTTTTGAGACGGAGTTTCGCTCTTGTCGCCCAGGCTGGAGTGCAATGGCGCAATCTCGGCTCACCGCAACCTCCTCCTCCCAGTTTCAAGCAATTCTCCTGCCTCAGGCCTCGGAGTAGCTGGGATTACAGGCATGGGCCACCACACCTGGCTAATTTTGTATTTTTAGTAGAGACGGGGTTTCTCCATGTTGGTCAGGCTGGTCTCAAACTCCCGACCTCAGATGATCCGCCCCCCTCGGCCTCCCAAAGTGCTGGGATTCCAGGCCTGAGCCACGGCGCCCCCCGCTGGCACTCGCCTTTTGTAATCTTTCCCTTGAGTGTGGTGGGGGCTGTGAAGATGATGACATTGTCTTACATAAGACCCCACAGTAGCCACGAGACTTCCCTGGTGGCCTGAAGATGGAAGCTGCGGTATTGTGAGACCACGGGGGTCCCATGGTAGGGACATGAGGGTGGCCCCTAAGACCCAAGAGAGAGCCCAGACAACAGCTGGGAAGAAAGCATGGACTTCAGTCCTACAGCTGTAGAAGTGAATTCCACCAACAACCAGTGGTTTGGAAGAGGGAGCCTGAGCCTCAGATGGTAGAGCAGCCATGACTGATACCTGATTTCTGCCTGGGGGGACCCTAAGCAGAGACCCTGCCAGCCTTACATGTACTCCTGACCCACAAAAAAACTGTGTGAGAAGTGGGCATTGTTGTAAGCCACTACACTTACGGCAAAGTTTTTACACAGCAATTAAAAATGAATACATCATGCACACACACATGCAAACACACAAAATGTTTCCATCTGCAACTTCTGATACCACAGCTGACACGTCCACCTTGCCCTTCGACCTAGTCACTGGGTCTCTGAACCAGAGAAATGAGACCAAAGAAACAGCAGCCATGGATCAAGAATGAGAACGCCCGGTCCCTTGAAAGCAGAGGCTATGAACTACTGGCTCAGACACCAAACCTCCCCTGCCCGTGCCATGTTTGTTTGGCCCACAGTAATTTTCTTAACTTTTCTTTTGAAATAATAATAGGTTCACAGGAAGTTGCAAAGGTGGCACCGAGAGGTCCCGTGTGCTCTTCCCAGTTTCCTCCTGTGGTTGCATCTTAGGTAAATCAATCCCAAAACCACGGAGTTGACATGGAGCAATGTGTGCTTGCAGAGCTCTGGGCTGTTGCATACCCTGCATGGATTCGGGTAATCACCACCAACAACAAGATACAGAAGGGCTGGGCGCCGTGGTGCATGCCTCCCAGCACTTTAGGAGGCCTAGGTGGGAAGATCGCTTGAGCCCAGGAGTTTGAGACCAGCCTGGGCAACATAGTGAGACCCTGTCTCTACAAAAAATACAAATATTAGCTGGGCATGGTGGCGTGCACCTGTAGTCCTAGCTACTCAGGAAGCTGTGCAGGAGGATTGCTTGAGCCTGGGAGGTCGAGGCTGCAGTGAGCTGAGATTGCACCACTGCACTCCAGCCTGGGCAACAGAGTGAGACCCTGCCTCAAAAATTGTTTTAAAAAACGATCTTTTTGTTAGGGCTACGTAAAACAAAGAAGGAAAAAAAGAGGCAGAAATGTCCTGTCACCACAGGGATTTCTGTGCACCAAGCTGCCTTCCCCCAGTATCCCTAAGCCCTGGCAGCCACTAATCTCCATCTCTATAATTTTGTTTTGAGAGTGTTCTATAAGTGGAATCATACCGTCTGCGATCTTTTGAGAGGGGCTCTTTTCACTTAGCCTAACTTCCTTGAGGTCCATCCTGGTTGTTACCCACACCATGAGTTCAAGCCTTTCTGTCACTGAGTACCACGTGCCCCACCTTGTTGTACCACCCCCTTATGGAGGGACATATGTGTTGTTTCCAAAAGCTTTGGCATTATAAACAGCTGCTATGGAGAATCACGCACAGGCTCTCGTGTGGACACGAGTCTTCATGACTCTGGGATAAATGCCCAGAAGTACAATTTCTGGATGATGGAGTAAGTGCGTTTCAGCCCACAGGAATTTTTTTGAAAGTTTTAATTAGAGGCTGATAGAGTCTGTCTCTGTGTCCCCACCCAAATCTCATCTTGAATTGTAATCCAAATTGTAATCCCCATGTGTTGGGGGACAGACCTGGTGGGAGGTGATTGAATCATGGGGGTGCTTCCCCAGGGCTGTTCTCATGATATTGACTGCATTCTCATGAGACCTGACGGTTTCGTGAGGGCTTTTCTCCCCTTTGCTCTGCACTTCTGTCATTCTCCTCCTTACTGCCACCATGTGAAGAAGGATGCGTTTGCTTCGCCTTCTGCCATGATTGTAAGTTTCCTGAGGCCTCCCCAGCCCTGTGGAACTGTGAGTCAATTAAACTTCTTTCCTTTATAAACTACCCAGTTTGGGGGATTTCTTTATAGCAGCATGAGAATGAACTAATACAGTGGCCAACATTTTATAATGAAATTTCACCTTATATTCTAATATATTCTAATGGGAGAGATGGACAGCAAACCATAAATACCTATAATATGCAAATGATTATAATGGGGGATGCATCACAATGGATTTAAACCCTTTGTAGTTTCCCACTGTGCTCACAGTGGTGTTCAATCCCAACCCCCTGGCCTGCAGGTGCCCACAGGTCCTGGTCCCCTCCTAGCTCTGTGAATAGTCCCCTCCCAGCTGCACGTGCCAAGCTCATTTCTGCCTCAGGACTTTGCACAGCCTTCCTTCCCCGGCGTGCTTCCTCCAGATACCACATTGCTAGCTACTAGGCTTGTCACTGTGGTCTTTGCTCAGAGGTCACCCCTCAGGGTGGCTCTCCCTGGCCACCCAGCTAACGGGCCCCCTCCCATCTCTCCTATCACATCTTCCAACTTTCCTTTTCTCTTTTTCTTTTTGCAGCACGTATTACTATGGGACATTATGCTTTCTGTTAACCTGTTTCTTGTTTCTGCCTTCTCCCCATAGACAAGGACTGTGATATTGTAATTCATAATCAGAAAAAAATAGTTGGTCTTCATCCCTCCCCATGTCCTGGCATCCAACTCCTAAACCCCTTAGAATTTCCAAAGTGATGTCTGGTGGCTAAGCCTCAGGATGGAATAACCTGTGATTTTTTAATCACAGGTTTAAAAATCTGTGATTGAAGGGTTTGACCTTTCAGTCCTCACCCTTCCGCCTCTGGGGAGGAGAGAGATGCTGAAGGTTGAGTTGATCACCATTGACCAGTGATGTAATCAATAATGCCTATGTAATAAAGCCTCCATAAAAACCCAAGGGACAGAGTGTGAGGAACCTCTGGATAGCTGAGCATCTGGAGGTTCCTGGAGGGTGGCACGCCTGGGGAGGACATGGAGGCTCCGCACCTCTTCCCCCTCGCCTTGCCCTGTGTACGTCTTCTGGCTGGCACATCATCTGTATCCCTTGCAATATCCTTTACAATAAAAAACCATGACGGCCGGGCGCGGTGGCCCACGCCTGTAATCCCAGCACTTCGGGAGGCTGAGGCGGGTGGATCATGAGGTCAAGAGATTGAGAACATCCTGGCCAACATGGTGAAACCCCATCTCTACTAAAAATACAAAAAATCTCAGCATTTTGGGAGGCCAAGGCGGGCAGATCATGAGGTCAGGAGATCGAGACCATCCTAGCCAACACGGTGAAACCCTATCTCTACTAAAAATAAATCAGCCGGGCTTGGTGGCAGGCGCCTGTAGTCCCAGCTACTTGGGAGACTGAGGCAGGAGAATCACTTGAACCCAGGAGGCAGAGGTTGCAGTGAGCCGAGATTGCACCACTGCATTCCAGCCTGGGCGACAGAGCAAGACTCCGTCTCAAAAAAAAAAAAAAAAAAAAAAAATGAGCCGGGTGTGGTGGCGGGCACCTATAGTCCCAGCTACTCAGGAGGCCGAGGCAAGAGAATTGCTTGAACGCAAGAGGTGAAGGTTGCAGTGAGCCGAGATTGCACCACTGCACTCCAGCCTGGGCAACAGAGCAAGACACCATCTCAAACAAACAAACAAACAAGCAAACATGATGAAAGTGTCTCCCTGAGTTCTGTGAGCCACGGTAGCAAATGAATCAAGCCAGAGGAGCGGGTCATGAAAACTCTCCATCTCTACCAGGTTGGTTAGAGATTCAGGTCAGCCTGGGACTTGTGGGTGTCACCTGAAGTGGGAGGCAGTCTTGGGGACTGAGTCTTCATCCTGTGGGATCTGATGCTGTCTCCAGGTAAGTAGTGTCAGAATTGAATTGGAAGAATTGAATTGAATTCCCCAGTGGATACCCCAGCTGGTGTCCGCTGGGGAATTGCTTGATGTGTAGGAAACACCCCCACTGACACACACATATACATTACGGTAACCAGAGGTAGAATGTGGTAAGTGTGAGAGCATGAACAATGGTTTTGTTTCTCTTGTCTTTTTTTTTTTTTTTAGATGGAATCTCACTCTGTTGCCCAGGCTGGAGTGCAGTGGTGCCATCTCGGCTCACTGCAATCTCCACCTCCTGGGTTCAAGCGATTCTCCTGTCTCAGCCTTCTGAGTAGCTGGGATTACAAGTGTGCACCAACACGCCCAGCTAATTTTTGTATTTGTAGTAGAGACAAGGTTTTGCTGTGTTGACCAGGCTGGTCTTGAACTCCTGACCTCAAGTGATCTGCCCACTTCGGCCTCCTAAAGTGCTGGGATTACAGGCATGAGCCACCGTGCCCAGACTCTCTTGTCTGTTACAGGGAGGGTGTCTATTGTGTTTATTGCCATAGTCTCAGCATCTGGGACAGGACTTGGCATATAACAGGTACTCAATATAAAGTTTTATTTTTTGTTGTTGTTTTTTGTTTGTTTGCTTTTGAGTTAGAGTCTCACTCTGTCTCCCAGGCTGGAGTGCAGTGGCTCAATCTCAGCTCACTGCAACCTGTGCCTCCCGGCTTCAAGGATTCTCCTGTCTCAGCCTCACAAGTAGCTGGAATTACAGGCACATGCCATCATGCCCAGCTAGTTTTTGTATTTTTAGTAGAAACAGGGTTTCACCATATTGGTCAGGCTGGTGTCGAACTCCTGACCTCAGGTGATCCACCTGTCTTGGCCTCTCAAAGGGCTGGGATTGCAGGCGTGAGCCACGAAGGCCGGCCGAGTTTTAAAAACTGTCAGACTTATGGAAAGGTTGCAATAGTGCAGAGTTCCTGTGCCCCTCTCACCCAGCTGTCTCTGAACTTAACAGCCTACACAACCGCAGCACAGTCATGAAAATCAAGAAATGTGATATCGGTACAGCACTGTTAACAATTTTATTTGAATTTCCTTCATGAATAAAATTCACTCCATGAATGTGTTCTTTCTGTTCCAGAACCAGCACCCAGAATGCATTGACTTAACCCTCCTTAGACTCCTCCAGCCTGGAGCAGTCCTCAGTCTTCCCTCGTCTTGTATGACCTTGATCGTGATCAGTTTTTTGGTGCAGCGGACCCTTGAACAACACAGAAGTTAGGGTCACCCCAGCCCCCATGCCGTCAAAAATCCATGTTAACTTTTGTTTTCGTTTTGGAGACAGTCTTGCTCTGTCACTCAGGCTAGAGTTCAGTGGCACAATCTCATCTCACTACAGTCTCTGCCTCCCAGGTTCAAGCAATTTTCTTATCTCAGCCTCCCAAGTAGCTGGGATTACAGGCATGCACCACCGCGCCCAGCTAATTTTTGTATTTTTTGGTAGAGATGGGGTTTCACCATGTTGCACAGGTTGGCCTCAAACTCCTGAGCTCAGGCAATCTACCCTCCTTGGCTTCCCAAAGTGCTAGGATTACAGGTGCGAGCCACCACGTCTGGCTACCATGTTTTAACATTTGGTTTTTGTTGTTTCTGAGACAGGGTCTTGCTCGTGCTCTGTTACCGAAACTGGAGTGCTGTGGTGTGATCTCGGCTCACGGCAGCCTCAACCTCCTGGGCTCAAATGATCCTCCTACCTCAGTTTCCTGAGTAGCTGGGACTACAGGCATGCACCACCACGCCCAGCTACTTTTTCAAAATTTTTTGTAGAAACAGGGTTTCATTATGTTGCCCAAGCTAGTTTTGAACACCTAGGCTCAAGTGATCCTCCCACCTCAGCATCCCAAAGTGTTGGGGTTATAAGCGTGAGCCACTGTGCTTGGCCCATGTTTAACACTGGACTCCCCGAAAATGTGACTACTAATAGCCTACTACTGACTGCCTTACTGATAACATAAACAGTTGATTAATACATATTTTGTATATTATATGCATTATATACAGTATTCTTACAATAAAGTAAGCTAGAGAAAACAATTATTCATAAATCAAAGAAGATAAAATACATTTACTATTCACAAAGTGGAAGTGGATCATCATAAAGGCATTCGTCCTCGTCATCTTCACATTGAGTTGGCTGAGGAGGGAGAGGAAGAGGAGGGGTTGGACTTGCTGTCTCAGGTGTGGTAGAGAAAGAAGAAAATCTGCACAGAGGTGGACCCGCAGTTCAAACGTGTGGTTCAACAGTCAATTGTACAATGAAGAACAGCGATCGGCTATTCGGTAGAATGTCCCTCGATGTGAGTTTGAAGGGTGTTTTTTCGTGATGGGAATGTGGTCATGCGTGTGTGGAAGTGATACTGGAGAAGTGCTATGGTGGCCTTCTCAGTGCCTCGGACCAGGGGTTCGTGTTGTGTTCGTGCCCCTCACTGTGGACATTAGCTGTGCTCCTTGGACGATACTGGTGTTCACTGGGCTATCATGGATGTCTGCTCTGGAAGGGTATGTTCTCCCTTGTTGTTAATAAATGCATTAGGGGAACTACTTTGAGGTTGCACCAATCCTGCCTCCTTAGCCTTCCACCCACTAAGCTGAGCATGCATTGGTGGGCCTTGGCTGCGACAATTATTTCCGCAGGGTTTGGTGCTTGCCTAATGGTGATTTCAATTTTCCTCTCCTTCTACATTTTTTATTGATTGGAATTCTGCTGTAAGGAAGAGCTGTTCCTTCGCTGTTGATTGATGGATGGATTTCAGTATGGACTTATGGGTGTTTATTTTATTCTATTAAAATCTGATATTTTTGTTATTTTCTGGCTTCAACCTTACCACCTTTGGCATTAAGAGCTGCTTTGGGTTGGCACTTGTGTTCTGTGAGCGAGCCCCTTCCTCTTCTGAGCAATTCCTTACTTTCTGGCAACCCAAGATGCTCCACGCTCATCTGGTTCATTGCCTGCCTTCATCCTGGAATCAGCCACTTCCCCAAGGGGCCAGGTTCCTTTTCTTGGAGAATGGTGTTTAGAAGCCAGGACCTGGTTACTAGGTGTGCTTGATGCTATTGGGCTGCTATTGCTCTTAGGCCGTCTTGTAGGAAATATAAATGGATGTATGAAGCCTCTCCCCGAACACAGCTATGGTTCTGCATCTGTCTGGGTATACGACTGTGAAATACCGTGATCCTATGCTGACCTCTCCAATTCTAGAAAGACACTTCAGGTTCGTTCCAGCCATCCTCCTTCCCCTTCCTTACAACTTCTTTCTCCAACAGCAGGAAACCTGGCTTTCATGATCTATATTTACTTATATGTTTGATATAGTTTGGATCTGTGTCCCCGCTGAAATCTCATGTTGAAGTGTAATCCCCCGTGTTGGAGGTAGGGCATGGTGGGAGGTGATTGGATCATGAGGGTGGATTTCTCATGAATGGTTTAGCACTATCCCCTTGGTGCTGTTCTTGTGGATTAGTTCTTGTGAGATCTGGTTGTTTAAAAGTGTGTGGCACCTCCCCTCGCCCCCTTTCTCCTCCTCTGGCCATGTGACGTAGCTGCCCCTCCTTTACCTTCCACCATGATTGTAAGTTTCCTGAGGTCTTCCTAGAAGCCCAGCAGATGCCAGCACCATGCTTCCTGTACAGCCTGCAGAACTGTGAGCCAATTAAACCTCTTTTCTTTACAAATTACCCAGTCTCAGGTATTTCTTTATAGCAATCCTAATACAGTGTTCAATTCTAGTACACACATAAAGAGCTGCAGACCCCATAGCCCATTAAGAACACATGTATTAACTAGATTGCATATTTGGGGACAGCTCATTTCATCTTGAGCCTCACGGTATCCAGTCACAATGTTGTCTTCCAAAGTTACTCAGTGTGCCTGGGTATGGTGGCTCACACCTGTAATTCCAGCACGTTGGGAGGCCGAGGGGGGCGGATCACTTGAGGTCAGAGTTTGAGACCAGCCTGACCAACATGGTGAAACCCCATCTCTACTAAAAATACAAAAATTAGCTGGACGCGGTGGCACACACCTGGAATCCCAGATACTCAGGAGGCTGAGGCAGGAGAATCACTTGAACCCGAAAGGTGGAGGTTGCAGTGAGCTGAGATCATGCCACTGCACTCCAGCCTGGGTGACAGAGAGAGACTCAGTTTCAAAACAAAAAAAAAACAAAGTTAGTTAGTGAGTTTTTCCTTCCCTGGCCCCTTCAGGTGGTTGTGTTACTTGTTTGTTATTGTTTGTAGTTTTGTGTGTTTTTTAGAGACAGTGTCTTGCTCTGTCGCCCATGCTGGGGTGCAGCGGTATGATTCTAGTTCACTGCAGCCTTGACCTCCCGGGCTCAAGCTATCCTCTCACCTCAGCCTCCTGAGTAGCTGGAACTACAGGCGTGTAACACCACGCCTGGCTATTTTTTTTTTTTTCTTTTTTTTTTTGGAGAGATGGGGTCTCGTTTCATTTGTTATTTATTAGGTTCATTTGTTAGTGTTTGTATTTCATTTTGGGTTCCTTTTGGATATGTGAAATTATGTGAAGTATCATGATTAGCTGAAGAGTCAGGGAGAGATACATCCAGAGAGGTGTCTCTTTCCTCATTCCTGCTCCCCGTACCATTCCCTCCTTCCCACCTCTCGCCCGTACAGCCAGTGTAATAACCAGTCTCTTTGGTTTCCGCTTTATTCCTCCTGTACTTTTTGTGTTTCACAAACAGATACAAATATATTTTCTTCTATTTCCTTCTTTCTTGCATGAAGAGTAGATACTATGGGCCTGCCGCTATGGCTCACACCTGTAATCCCAGCACTTTGGGAGGCCGAGGCGGGTGGATCACAAGGTCAGGAGTTCCGGACCAGCCTGGCCAATATGGTGAAACTCTGTCTCTACTAAAAATACAAAAATTCACTGAGCATGGTGGCACACGCCTGTAATCCCAGCTACTTGAGATGCTGAGGCACAAGGATTGCTTGAACCTGGGAGGCAGAGGTTGCAGTGAGCCAAGATCTCACCACTGCACTCCAGCCTGGGCAACAGAGTGAGACTCCATCTCAAGGAAAAAAAAAAAAAAACAAAAAGGAGTAGACACTATGGCTATTCTTTTGGACTTTGCTTCTTTTCACTTAGCAGTATGTCCAGAGGTTACTCCATGTCAGTTCGCAGAGGTCTTTCTCTTCTTTTTTTCCAGCTTTACAGAACTTCGTTGTGTGAACGTGCCATAGTTTACACAGCTGTGCTCTCAGATATGAACACGCAGGGAGCGTCCAAACATTTGAAATTACAAACAATGGTGCAGCGCCTAACCTTGTGCCTATGTATTTTGGTATTGCTGAAGCTGTAATTTCAGGGTAGATACCTGGAAGAGTGATTGTAGGTTAGAAAGGTAAGTGCACATGCAGTTTTGTTAGGTATTGCCAAATTTCCCTCTAAAAGGATTGTGCCAATTTGCATTCTCACAAGAGATGCTAGTACAAGTGTTGAGACTGACATGTGGCTAGATGGCTGGAGAGTTGGCAGACAGCTCACCTCGCAGCATCAATGTTAGAACCGGAGCTTATGCGGCTTGCAGTTACTAGAGAGAGCCACTAGATGGCAGATACAGCCCATCACAGAGAAGAGTGAGCACACCTTTTTCCAGATTTTGCTTGACAGACCTATGATTAACAGTTGTGTAAGTTGAAGTAACAGAATGTTTCTAAATGACTAATAACACAACAACTAGCTGTTTGGGAGTTTGTTTTTTGTTTTCTTGAGACAGAGTCTCGCTCTCTTGCGCAGGCTGGAGTGCAGTGGCGTGATCTTGGCTCACTGCAGTCTCTACCTACCTCTGAGTCCAAATGATTCTCCTGCCTCAGTCTCCCGAGTTGCTAGATTACAGGCACATTCCATCACACCCAGCTAATTTTATTAATTTTTTGTAGAGACAGGGTTTCACTATGTTGCCCAGGCTGGTCTCAAACTCCTGGCCTCAAGTGATCCTCCTGTCTTAGCCTCCCAAAGTGCTGGGATTACAGGCATGAGCCACCGCTCTGGCCACAACCAGCATTCGTAATACTAGTAGTAATAGTAACATTATTTTCATTAGCAAGTAACATTTTTCATTTGATTATTTATTCATACAATAAGTGTATATTTGTTCTATGTGCTGTTATAGACACTGGGATGAAGAGATTTAAAAACACACACAGCCATCAGCCTGCATAGAGCTTTCATTCTCCTGGGAGAGAGAGACAGGAAATACAAAAGCCAAATCCGTAGTCTATCGGGGGACGGAGGTGCTATGGAGAAAGAGCACAGAAGGGGAATAGGGTGTGTGTGCATGCATGTGTGTGTGTATGTGCGCGTGTGTGTGTATAGAAGGCGAACAGGGCGTGTGTGCACGCATGTGTGCACATATGCTTGCAACGGTGCATGTGTATGCATGTGTGTATAGAAGGGGAATAAGGCGTGTGTGGATGCATGTGTGCGCATATGCATGCAAGCGTGCATGTATGTGCGTGTGTGTGTGCGTGTGTGTATAGAAGGGGAATAGGGCGTGTGTGTGTGCACAATATGTGTGCAAGCGTGCATGTGTGTGCATGTGTGTGCGTGTGTGTGTATGTGGTGAGCAGGGCAGTTAGTTTACAACCTTAAACAATGTGATCAGGGAAGGGCTCACTGAGAAGCAGCTGACTGAGAGAGGAAACTGCAAGGACAAAGTGGGAGGGAAGGGTGTATGGCAGGAGGAATGGGCCGGCAGAGAGCCTGCAGTCGGAGCAGCCTGGCATGATGGAGGCACCAGTGCAGGGAGAGAAAGCACGAGCAGCAATGGAGCAGGGTGTGGACCATAGAGGCCCCGTAGGCTACTGAAAGGACTTTGGATTTGTCCTCGTGTGAAAGGAGAGCCGTGGGAGAGTAAATCAAATTCCTCAGAAGCCCAGAAGGTGGCTGTCTTCAGCTCACTCCCCTCACCACAGATCACCCATTCACCAGGTACTTACTGATGGCTACCACGGGCCAGACCTGATTCCAGGATTTGATCGTGAGAGGAGCTTGTGTCAGAGGGTGTGAAGCAGAGCTACTCCATCTTCAACAGGAGCTGGGTAAAATGAGGCTGAAACCTACTGGGCTGCATTCCCAGATGCTGAAGGCGTTCTAGGTCACAGGATGAGATAGGAGGTCAGCACAAAATGCATGTCATAAAGACTTGCTGATAAAACAGGTTGCAGTAAAGAAGCCGGCCAAAACCCACCAAAACCAAAATAGCAAAAAGAGTGACCTCTGGTCGTTCTCACAGCTACACTCCCACCAGTGCCATGACAGTTTACAAATGCCATGGCAACATCAGGAAGTTACCCCATATGGTCTAAAAGGGGGAGGCATGAATAAGCCACCCCTTGTTTAGCGTGTCATCAAGAAATAACCATAAAAATGTGCAACCAGCAGCCCTCGGGGCTGCTCTGTCTACAGAGCAGCCACTCTTTTATTCCTCCACTTTCTTAACAAACTTGCTTTCACTTTGCACTGCTGACTCACCCTGAATTCTTTCTTGCACGAGATCCAAGTACCCTCTCTTGGGGTCTGGATAGGGACCCCTTTCCTGTAACCCTTCGACTCTGGACCCGGGGGGCTCTGACAATCTGGGGGTGGTGGGCAACAAGCCTTTCTTCCCAGAAAGGTCATGCGTGCCGTCAGGAAGGGCTGTGCACTGCTCTGAAACGGACCGGAAGGTCTGTGGAGGCCATTGGCAGAAAACTAGCCTGTGCAGGGTGCCCTTCAGGGGGTCCTCAGCCTGCAATTGTGTTTGAGCTACTTCATGGCTCTGTAGGCTGGGCGCAGGGGCTCACACCTATAATCCCAGCACTTTGGGAGGCGGAGGTGGGCGGATAACCTGAGATCAGAAGTTCAAGACCCGCCTGGCCAACATGGTGAAACCCCATCTCTACTAAAAATACAAAAATTAGCCAGGTGTGGTGGCAGGCGCCTGCAGTCCTAACCACTCAGGAGGCTGAGGCAGGAGAATCACTTGCATCAGAGAGGTGGAGGCTGCAGTGAGCTTAGATCACACCACTGCCCTCTGGCCTGGGCAACAGAGTGAGACTTTATCTCAAAAAAAAGAAAAGAAAAAAAGAGAACAGAAACTGTGTGACTTAGACAGTGGGCATAGCTTTGGGTTCCCCACCCTGCCCATCCAGTCTGGTCTCAGCCCACGTACCTTGCCAGACATCCATTCATTCCCTAAATATTAACTGACTCCCATGAGTCAAGCAGGCTCTCAGCACTGAGCATGCATAGGTAATAGAATCCTATGAGTTGTCAGCCTCTTAGAGGCTGTTAGACAATGGGGAGCAGACAACAGCAATGACATGTGACTATACAATAGCATATCAGCAGAGGATCAGCCTAGAAAGAAGGATGCACCAGGACGAGGGGGCTCCTGAGCTTCATGGTCAGGGAAGACCTTTAAGAGGGCACTTTGGAACAGAGCATGCACAGCAAGTGCAAAGGTCCAGAGGTCCGCTCCTTCCCACCAAGGGTACACGCTGCCCTTAATGACACATTCGTTACCATTGCAACGGGGTTTCTATCTGACTCACAGCATTAAAGGAGATGCTTCAGGAGGGCAGAATCCACCACCATTGGGTCTTCACTGCCAGGCCTAGGCAATGCCTGCCTCACGGTAAATGCTTAATAAATGAGTTACTATAATAATACAAAAATATAAAAATGAATTACTATAATAACTCATTTATTATATAACTAATATTATATATTAGTTTTATATATTACATAACTAATATAACAAATATAACTAATAATTTGGCGATGTGACCTCAAAACATTAACCGAATTTTTTTTTTTTTTTTTTTTGGTGACAGGGTCTCAATCTCTCATCCAGACTGGAGTACAATGATGTGGTCTTGGCTCACTGCAGCCTCGATTTCCTAGGCTCAAGCGATCCTCCAACTTCAGTCCCCTGAGTAGCTGGGGCTACAGGTGCATACCACCACACCCGGTTAATTTTTAAATATTTTGGAGAGACAGGGGTCTCACTTTGTTGCATGGGCTGGTCTCAAACTCCTGAACTCAAGCAATCCTCCTGCCTTGGCCTCCCAAACTGCTAGGATTACAGGCATGAGCCACTGCACCTAGCCACTCAATACATTTTTTAAACTACGATGTGAATTTGCATATGCCAACCTTACTAAATTAGCCCTTATCTTCCATTAGCTCTCTCATTTCCTGGTTACTTTCCTACAGTGTATCATTGCTTGAAACCCAAACCTTATTTCCTTTGTTACATAAGATCAGGCGCGGTGGCTCACACCTGTAATCCCAGCACTTTGGGAGCCTGAGGTGGGTGGATCATCTGCGGTCAGGAGTTTGAGACCAGCCTGGCCAACATGGTGAAACCCTGTCTCTACTAAAAATACCAAAAATTAGCTGGGCATGTTGGTGGCACCTGTAGTCCTAGCTACTCAGGAGGCTGAGGTAGGGGAATGGCTTGAGCACGGGAGGCAGAGGTTGCAGTGAGCCGAGCTCACACTACTGCACTGTAGCCTGGGCAACAGAGCAAGACTCTGTCAAGAAAAAAAAAAGTTATATAAGCCTGAATCTAACCATTTCTTTGAGTTTTACTCCTTTTCTATAAACTCTCGTGCATGTAAATATTAACAAAAATTATATGTTTTTTCTCCTGTTAATCTGTCTTTTGTTACTTTAATTTGCAGATCCCAGGTGCTGAACTAAAGAGGGTAGAAGAAAAGTTTTTTCTGCTTAACATTTTCAACTCTCTACCCTCAATATATTTGGCTGTTATTATTCTGGTTTACATGTACCTAACTTAACCAGTACCCTACTGGTGGATGTCTAGGTTTCCCTGATGTTTTGTTATTACGAACACATATGGTACACGTTTTTCTAGATCGGGCAGGGTTTGCTGATCTCCACTTCAAGCAGCACAACCACCATCTGCCAGTGTTGGGGTTTATTCTACAGTCAGCAAACACTGTTGGCACAGCCAGTCAGAGAAACTGAAAACAGAAAGCAGAAATGGCTTACACTGGACTAATTTTAGAATTTCTAAGTACTTTTAAGTGATGACTCATCCCGCTTACATTCAAACCTGTTTGCTGTGCCATCTGGCTCACCAGAACATGAAAGACTTCTCCCACAACCTGGAAAAAGGCCAGAGAGGAAGACAAACAGGAGTCAACCCTGTGAGAATGCCGACTGAGTGTTAGCTCCCCATGGACAGGAATGTCGCTGCATGAAAAGGCTGCAGTACGTCTGGGCCTGTTTTTTTTTTTTTTTTTTCATAAAATGTTCCTTTTTTTTTCCCTTATTACAAAGCAATGCAACAAAAGCACAAGAAATCAAAAGGAAAAAATAGATACATTGGAGTTCATCAAAATGAAAAATTGTTTGCTTCAAAGGAAATGGAAAGAAAGTGAAAAAACAACTAAGGGAATGGAAGAAAATATTCTCAAATCATCATCTAACGAACGTTGTCTTAGTCTGTTCGGGTTGCTGTAACAAAATATCATTTTAGGTGACCAGGTGGCTTAAACAACATATTCAGTTGGTCCTCCATATTCACGGGTTTCAGGCCTTCAACTTCAACCAACCTCAAAGAAAAAATATTTTTAAAAGCCAATACAGCCGAGTGCGGCGGCTCATGCCTGTAATCCTAGCAGTTTGGGAGGCCAAGGCGGGAGGATCACTTGAGGTCAGGAATTCAACACCAGCCTGGCCAACACATAGTGAAACCCTGTCTCTACTAAAAATACAAAAATAAGCTGGGCGTGGTGGCGGGTGCCTGTAATCCCAGCTACTTGGGAGGCTGAGGCAGGAGAATCGCTGGAACCCTGGAGGCGGAGGTTGCAGTGAGCCGAGATGGTACCATTGCACTCCAGCCTAGGTGACAGAACAATCTGTCTCTAAAAGAAAAGAGAAAAGCCAATACAACAATAAAATTAACAAAATTTAAAAACAATGTAGCACATTGTTTTAAGCTATTTAAACTACAATTACTTACATAACATTTACATTTATAAGTAATCTAGAGATCATTTAAAGTATACAGGAGGATGTGCGTAAGTTATGTGCAAATAGTACACAATTTTATATCAGGGACCTGAGCATCTTTTTTTTTTTTTTTTTTTCTTTTTGAGACTGAGTCCTGCTCTGTCACCCAGGCTGGAGTGCAGTGCCGTGATCTCAGCTTACTGCAACCTCCACCTCCTGAGTTCAAGCAATCCTTCTGCCTCAGCCTCCCGAGTAGCTAGAACTACAGGCATGTGCCACCATGCCTGGCTAATTTTTGTATTTTTGGTAGAGATGAGGTTTCACCATGTTGGCCAAGCTGGTCTTGAACTCCTGGCCTAAGGTGATTCGCCTGCCTTGGCCTCCCAAAGTGCTGGGATTACAGGCATGCGCTACGGTGTCTGACAGAGCTAGACTCCGTCTCAAAGAAAAAGAAAAAAAGTTTTGATGCCACTCCATGCACCATGGAGAGAAATGAGACATCCAGGAGGGAAGGCTCCCAGATGCATAACTCTCCACTCCAGGCCAGCTTTCTGGAGGCACAGGGGCTTTGTCAACATGTAGATGAGAAGGCGGCCATTGAGTGTGACATGTGAGGCAGTGGGGAAGGCATAGAAGCTGGAAGTCCTGCCTTCCTAAAACCAGAGCTGCTTCTTACCAGCTGTGTTACCTTAAGAAGGTCACTTAACCTCTCTGAATCTCATTGCAAGGTGCAGTTTGAATGGAGCAGGATCATTGAGAGGATTCAGTGAAGTATTTACCCTGGAAGCCCTTAGCATGGAGCCTGGCACGTACCAGGTGCTTAGGAACAATCCATTATCACACCAAAAAAGGTGCTGTGGACACCGAAGGAAACAAAATCCTTTTGATAAAGAATTTTAAAATTTTAGAACTGTACTTATGAGGTCAGGAGGTCAACACCAGCCTGGCCAACACATAGTGAAACCCTGTCTCTACTAAAAATACAAAAATTAGCTGGGCGTGGTGGCAGGTGCCTGTAATCCCAGCTACTTGGGAGGCTGAGGCAGGAGAATCGCTGGAACCCTGGAGGTGGAGGTTGCAGTGAGCCGAGATCACACCATTGCAACTCCAGCCTAGGTGACAGAGCACTCTGTCTGTAAAGAAAAAAAGAAAAAAGAAAAAAAGAAAAAGCCAATACAACAATAACTGCACTATGAACTGTACCATGTATTATCCTGCCTTTTCGACAGAATAGACTGAACATCCTTTAACCTTTTTTGATGGTGCAAGATCATGTCTCATAAGACAAATATTCAGGCCAGGCATGGTGGCTCACGCCTGTAATTCCAGCACTTTGGGATGCTAGGTGGGCGGATCGCTTTAGTCCAGGAGTCTGAGACTCGCCTGGGCAACATAAGTGAGACCCTGTCTCTAAAAAAATACAAAAATTAGCCAGGTGTTTTGGTGTGCACCTGTGGTCCCAGCTACTCAGGAGGCTGACGTGGAAAGATGGTTTGAGCCTGGGAGGCGGAGGTTGCAGTGAGCCAAGATTTTGCCACTGCTCTCCAGCCTGGTGACAGAACAAGATTCCATCATTAAAAAAGAAAGACAAAAATTTCCTCAGAGTGCAAAGCTTGCCAGTATTTAGAAACCCAACACTAGTCTTCATTCAGCAACCAAAGTCATTCATTTGTCAAACATGAACTATCCCTAGAACCCCGTATTTCTTGGGATGTGTGAGACACTGCCAGAATAATTATTCAAGCACTGTGTAGGCCAGGTGCAGTGGCTTATGCCTATAATCCCAGCACTTTGAGAAACCCAGGCAAGAGGATTGCTTGAGCTCAGGAGCTCGAGACCAGCCTGGCAACATGGTGAAGGCCTGTCTCTACAAAAAAATTAAAAAAAAAAAAAAAAAATTAGCCGAGTGTGGTGGTGCCCTCTTGGAGTCCCAGCTACTCAGGAGGCTAAGGCGGGAGGATCACTTAAGCCCAGGAGATTGAGGCTGCAGTGAGTTGTGATCGTACCACTGTACTCCAGCCTGGGCGACAGAGCAAGACCCTGTCTCAAAAAAAAAAAGAAAGAAAGAAAAGAAAAGAATGAGTGGGAGGGCCAGGCGCAGTGGCTCACGCCTGTAATCCCAGCACTTTGGGAGGCTGAGGGGGGTGGATCACAAGGTCAAGAGATCGAGCTCATCCTGGCCAACATGGTGAAACCCATCTCTACTAAAAATACAAAAATTAGCCGGGCGTAGTGGCAGGCACCTGCAGTCCCAGCTACTTGGGAGGCTGAGGCAGAAGAATCACTTGAAAAAGAGAGGCGGAGGTTGCAGTGAGCCGGGATCGTGCCACTGCACTCCAGCCTAGGTGACACTGAGACTCCGTCTCAAAAAAAAAAAAAGAAAAAACAATGAAGTACTGGTACCTACAACAGACACAAAAGCCATATACTAGATGATTCTATGTGTGTGAAATGTCTAGAAGAGGCAAATCCATGGAGCAGCCAAGTAGAATGGTGATTGCCAAGAGCTTAGGAGAGGAAGGGATAATGGCATTGAGGTTCTTTTTAAGGTGATGAACATGTTTCTTTGGAGACAGGGTCTCGTTCAGTTGCCCAGGCTGGAGTGCAGGCTTTTTCTTTCCTTTTTTTTTTTTTTTTTTTTACAGTAGTGTGGTCACAGCTCACTGCAGCCTCAACCTCCTGGGCTCAAGTGCTCCTCCCATCTCAGCCTCCTGGGCAGCTTGGACCACAGGCCTAAACCATCACCTCCAGCTAATTTTTTCCATTTTTTGTAGAGGCAAGGTCTTACTATGTTGCCCAGGCTGCTCTCAAACTCCTGGGCTCAAGCGATCCTCCTGCCTTAGCCTCCCAACACGCTAAGGCACAAGCCACCATGCTTAGCCCCTACTCCTTCTTTTTGTTTGTTTGTTTGTTTTTTAAGATGGAGTCTTGCTCTGTTGCCTAGGCTGGAGTACAGTGGCATGATCTTGGCTCACTGCAACCTCCGCCTCCCAAGTTCAAGCAATTATCCTGCCTCAGCCTCCCGAGCAGCTGGGATTACAGGCGCCCGCCACCATGCCCGGGTAATTTTTGGATTTTTAGTAGAATGGCGTTTCACCATGTTGGCCAGGCTGGTCTCGAAATCCTGACCTCAGGTGATTCACCCACCTCGGCTTCCCAAAAGTGCTGAGATTACAGGCGTGAGCCACCGTGTCCGGCTGCCCCCACTCATTCTTAATCACACCACCTGACTTTCTCCACATTGATCACATTAGGATATTATACTGTTTATTTACAGAAAATCCATGTCCCTCTTCAGCCCACTGGACTCTTCAGTGCACTGGACGCTCCATGCAGGCACTGAGTTTTGTCTGACTTACCACTGGTTGTCTGCCCCGCTCACAGCTGGTGAATGAGTGATTGGAGACACACCTGCTGCCTTGATTTAGGCCTCTGGGAAACAAGGGCAGAGGAATCTCAGGGAGAAGAAAGAACTGGTAATTTCCAGGTAGGAAAAATCCTTTGGTGTGGCCGTGAGACGCTGCATTCTTCTTGGCCACAGCTCCCTCTGCTTTGATAATCATATAATCAACTTTATCTTTCTCTGAATCGTTCACGTAAAAGGGAGGTGTTGGAACACAAGGTGGAAAGGGGTGTGTTGGGGGTGGCCGAGGAAGTCAGGGCAGGAGGAGCCACTTTCTGGGAATGAATTCCTGAAACTTGCTGGTCCCACCAAGATGCAAATCTTGCAGCAGTTTTTACAGTTATCCTGTGGAAGAAGAGAGGATCCCACTCTGAGCCCAGGATTATCAGAATGCTGATAATCCCCTCTGATCAGTTTTTTTAATTTTAATTTTAATTTTTTGTGGTTTGGGGAAGATTTGCCAACTGTATTCTCTTTTCTGGTGGGGAAAACTTGTATCCGCCCAACGAAATCAGGTATTTAACTTCATTCAATGCTTATTTGATTCTATTCTCTACTAGATTCCTACGGCTGCTGTAACCCTAAAGGACCACAAACTGGGTGGCGTAAAACAACAGACACGTGGCCAGGCACGGTGGTGGCTCACACCTGCAATCCCAGCACTTTGGAAGGCCGAGGTGGGCAGGCAGATCACCTGAGGTCAGAAGTTCAAGACCAGCCTAACCAAAACAGTGAAACGCCGTCTCTGCTAAAAATACAAAAAAAATTAGCTGGGCATGGTGGTGGCGCACAGTTGCAATTCCAGCTACTCGAGATGCTGAGGCAGGAGAACTGCTTGAACCCGGGAGGCGGAGGTTGCAGTGACAGTGAGACTCCACCAACAAAAACAGTCATGTATCCTCTCACAGTCCTGGAGGCCAGAAGTCTGAAATCAAACCATCAGCAGCACCATGTTCTCCCTCCACATGCTCCTGGGGGAGAATGTTTCTATGCCTTTCTCTTCGCTGCTGGTGTTGCTGGCAGCTCTTGGCACTTTTTGGGTGTAGGCTTCTCACTCCAGCACCTGCCCTGGGGTCAGAAGACTCTCTCCTCACTGTGCCTCTTCTCCTTTTCTTTTTTTATTTTTGAGACAGGGTCCCACTCTGTGGCCCAGGCTGGAGTGCAGTGGTGCAGTCTCGGCTCACTGCAACCTCCTCCTCCCCAGGCTCCAGTGATCCTCCTATGTCAGCCTCCCGAGTAGCTGGGACTTCCGGCTCAAGCCACCAAGCCTGGCTAATTTTTTGTATTTTTGGTAGAGACAGCAGTTTACCATGTTGTCCAGGCTGGTCTCGAACGCCTGAGCTCAAGTGATCTACTCATCTCAGCCTCCCACAGTGCTGAGATTACAGGCGTGAGCCACTGGGCCGGCCCTCCTTCTCTTTTCTGGTTTGTTAGTTTTTTGTTGTTGCTGTTGTTTTGTTTTTGTTTTTGTTTTTTAATATTTAAGTTCAGGGGTACATGTGCAGCTTTGTTATACAGGTAAACATGTGTCATGGGGGTTTGTTTTACAGATTATTTCATCACCCATCACCCAGGTATTAAGCTAGTATCCATTAGTTGTTTTTTCCTTTTTTTTTTGGGAGATGGAGTTTCACTCTTGTTGCCGAGGCTGGAGTGCAATGGCATGATCTCAGCTCACTGTAACCTCCGCCTCCCGGGTTCAAGCGATTCTCCTGTCTTAGCCTCCCAAGTAGCTGGGATTACAGGTGCATGCCACCACACCTGGCTAATTTTTGTATTTTTAGTAGAGATAGGGTTTAATCATGTTAATCAGGCTGGTCTCAAACTCCTGACCTCAGGTGATCCGCCCATCTCGGCCTCCCAAAGTACTGGGATTATAGGCGTGAGCCACCGTGGCCAGCCTAGTTATTTTTTCTGATCCTCTCCTTCCTCCCACCCTTCACCCTTTGACAGGCCCCAGTGTGTGTTGTTCCCATCTATGTGTCCATGTGTTCTCATCATTTAGCTCCCTTTTGTGAGAATATGCAGTATTTGGTTTTCTGTTCCTGCATTAGTTTGCTAAGGATAATGACTTCTAGCTCCATCCCTGTCCCTGCAAAGAACATGATCTCGTTCCTTTTTATGGCTGCATAGTGTTCCATGGTCTATATGTAGCACATTTTCTTTATCCAGTCTCTCATTGATAGGCATTGAGACTGATTCCATGTCTTTGCTATCGTGAATAGTGCTGTAGTCCTTTTCTTCTAAGGAGACCAGTCATATTGGATTATGGGTCCACTCTCATCCAGTATAACCTCATCTTAAATGATATCTTAATTACATCTTCAAAGGAATAAGGTCACGATCATAGGTACTAGGGGTTAGGACTTCAACATAGGTTTTTGGGGGAAACTATTCAATGCCTAACACAACCTCTTCAAGAAAAACAATCTTATTGAAATTTTAATTGGAATTGTATTCAATTTAACAATTTATATCATAATTTGGGGACTTTGACTTTTTTTTTTTTTTTTTTTTTTGAGATGGAGTCTTGCTCTGTCGCCCAGGCTGGAGTGCAGTGGTGCGATCTCAGCTTACTGCAACCTCCGCCTCCCAGGTTCAAGCAATTCTCCTGCCTCAGCCTCCCATGTAGCTGGGACTACAGGCACCTGCCACCATGTCTGGCTAATTTTTGTATTTTTAGTAGAGATGGGGTTTCACCATGTTGGTCAGACTGGTCTCAAACTCACGACCTCAGGTGATCCACCCGCCTCAGCCTCCCAAAGTGCTGGGATTACAGGCATGAGCCACCACATCTGGCAACTTTTTCTTTTCTTTTTGAGATGGAGTCTTGCTCTGTCACCCAGGCTGGAGGGTAGTGGCGCCATCTCAGCTCACTGCAACCTCTGCCTCCTGGGTTCAAGCTATCCTCCCACCTCAGCCTACCAAGTAGTCGGAACTACAGGCGTGCGCCACTACACCTGGGTAATTTTTTAATTATGTATAGAGACAGGGTCTTGCTATGTTACCCAGGTTGGTCTTGAACACCTGGGCTCAAGTGATTCTCCTGCATCAGCCTCCCAAAGTGCTGAGATTATAGGTATGAGTCACTGAGTTCACCCTGATTTTGACTTTTTCCTTCCTTCCTTTTTTTTTTTAAGATGCAGTATCACTCTTGTTGCCCAATCTGGAGTGCAATGGTGCGATCTCGGTGTACTGCAACCTCCGCCTCCTGGGTTCAAGTGATTCTCCTGCCTCAGCCTCCCAAGTAGCTGGGATTACAGGCATGTGCTACCACACCCGACTAATTTTGTATTTTTAGTAGAGACAGGGTTTCACCAGAATGGTCAAGCTGGTCTCAAACTCTTGACCCCAAGTGATCTGCCTGCCTTGGCCTCCCAAAGTGCTGGGATTCCAGGCATGAGCCACTGCACCTGGCCTCTGACTTTTTCTTACTCAAGAACTCTTATGGCTCTTTTTTTGTTTCTAGTTTATGCCATGTCATTCAGTAAGATTTTATTATTTTCCTCATAAAGCCCATGACTTTCTTCTTAAATTTATTACTTTTTTTTTTTTGAGACGGAGTCTCACTCTGTTGCCCAGGTCAGAGCACAGTGGCACAGTCTCAGCTCACTGCAACCTCCGCCCCCCAGGTTCAAGTGATTCTCCTGCCTCAGCCTCCATGTAGCTGGGATTATAGGCGGCCACCACCATGCCCGGCTAATTTTTGTATTGTTAGTAGAGACGGGGTTTTGGCATGTTGGCCAGGCTGGTCTCAAACTCCTGACCTCGGGTGATTCACCCACTCCAACTCCCAAAGTGCTAGGATTACAGGCGTGAGCCACCGTGCCCAGCCAAATTTATTTCTAAGTGTTTCATAGTTTCTGTCTGCATGCTGAATGAACAATTTTTTAAAATTTAAATTTCTAGATGTTTATTGCTACAGTATGGGAAAACTATTGTGTGTGTGTGTGTGTGTGTGTGTGTGTGTGTGTGTTTAAGATGGAGTCTTGCTCTATTGCCCAGGGGAGGGCAGTGGCTCATTCTGGGCTCACTGCAACCTCCGCCTCCTGGGTTCAAGTGATTCTCCTGCTTCAGCCTCAATAGAAGCTGTGATTACAGGTATCCACCACCATGCCTGTTTAATTTTTGTGTTTTTCGTAGAGATGCAGTTTTGCCATGTTGGCCAGGCTGGTCTGGAATTCCTGACCTCAGGCCATCCACCCACCTCCGCTTCCCAAAGTGCTGGGATCACAGAAGTGAGCCACCACGCCCAGCCTTGTTTGATGTATATTTATCTTGAGACTAGCCACCTAACCAAACTTTCTTATTTATTCCAGGGTTTAAAAAAATTAACTAGCATGTTTTGAGTTTTCTAAGCACATAATCCTATAAATAGAGAAATGATTGAATGTTGCATCTTAGAATATTTTGCAGGATAGGAAAAATAACCTAGAGCTGTCTATCAGCTGACCGTAACAGCTTTCCACAAGGTCGAGTTAACTAAGGAAAGTAAGATGTAAGAAGGAATGCTTAATATAATCTCAGTTTTGAAAAACAATGAGTAGGCTAGGTGCGATGGCCCACCCCTGTAATCCCAGCACTTTGGGAGGCCGAGGCGGGCAGATCACTTGAGGTCAGGAGTTCGTGACCAGCCTGGCCAACATGGTAAAACGCCATCTCTACTAAAAATACAAAAATTAGCTGGGCGTGGTGGCAGGCACCTGTAATCCCAGCTGCTCGGGAGGCTGAGGCAGGAGAATCGCTTGAACCCGGGAGGCGGAGGTTGCAGTGAACTGAGATCACGCCATTGCACTCCAGTCTGGGCAACAAGAGCAAAACCATGTCTCAAAAAAAAGAACGCTATGCTCAGTCCCATCAGAGGTGGATGAGTGTTCAGGGCAGCCAGTCAGATGCTCCCCTGGAAATGTGACTCAGAAATGAAGGGCCAAACACAGTTGAGCCCGAGGACTCAACACAAAGGCCTCTTGGTCTTGCTCCTTAAAACCGGGAGGCCAGGCACGGTGCTCACGCCTGCAACCCCAGCACTTTGGGAAGCTGAGGCAGGTGGATCACCTGAGGTCAGGAGTTTGAGACCAGCCTGGCTAACATGGTGAAACCTTGTGTCTACTAAAAATACAAAAAGTTAGCCAGGTGTGGTTGTGCACGCCTACAATCCCAGCTACTCGGCAGGCTGAGGCAAGAGAATCACTTGAACCCGGGAGGCGGAGGTTGCAGTGAGCTGAGATTGCGCCAGTGCAGTCCAGCCTGGGTGACAGAGCGAGACTCCATCTCAAACAAACAAACAAACAAACAAACCACACTAAATACTCTGATTATGAGAATGCAAAGTGAAAGCTGGAGCAGCAGAAGTAAGGTTCAGCTTGCAGTGAGCTGAGATCCGGCCACTGCACTCCAGCCTGGGCGACAGAGCGAGACTCTGTCTCAAAAAAAAAAAGAAGTAAGGCTCAGGAGGAGGGTGGGGCCGGATCCGGGAGTATCACAAAAGCAAGCCAACTCCTCCAGCTCTAAGGGAGACCAACTTGCAGTTAGACACAGCTGAGGAAAATGGGCTGACATTTCCTGTATCTTCCAGGTCCAAGCCCCAGAGAAAGCAAATCACTGGATCAGGAACCATGGTCTCCTGGATCCAAATCCAGGCTTTTCTCCCAGGAAGAGCACCTGCGGGGGATGCCTGGTCCAAGTGGTGAAGGCTGGGTGCCTCACCGTTCTGTGGTTTCCGTCTTCGTGGAGGGCTTATTCCCTCACGTCGATGATGATAAAAGGACCGGGTTTCTTCAAGGTGGCTGCTTCATTGGTTTGTGATCCACCCAGTGTACTCAGAGAGCTTCTCACCACACTTTTTCTGTAATTGGCCAGAAATAGTAAATATTTTAGGCTCTGTGGGCCATCTGTTCTCTGCCACAGTGCTAGACTTTGTTGTAGTGACAGCAGCCATACTGTTTACATATTATTTGTGGCAGCTTTTAAGACCATATGGAGCACAAAGCCTAAAATTGGCTATCTGGTTCTTTACAGAAGACGTTTGCCAACCCTGTCATATAGTAGGAACATCTTTCTTAACACTATCTTTTTTTGAGATGAAATCTTGCTATGTTGCCCAGGCTGGAAACAAACTCCTGGGACCAAGAGATCCTCCCCATTCAGCCTCCCAAGTAGCTAGGACTGTAGGCGCATCACCAAGCCCCACCGCTTACCACCATTTTTTTTTTTTTTTTTTTTTGATGGAGTCTCATTCTGTCACCCAGGCTGGAGGGCAATGGTGCAATCTCAGCTCACTGCAACCTCCGCCATCCAGGTTGAAGCAATTCTCCTGCCTCAGGCCCCCGAGTAACTGGGATTACAGGGGTGCACCACGATGCCCGGCTAATTTTTGTACTTTTAGTAGAGACGGAGTTTCGCCGTGTTGGCCAGGCTGTTACCACCATTTTTAACAGCTGCATTTTGTTTCCCTTCCACCGATGCTCCCAAAGTTGTCTTAGTAATGACATTTGAAACAGGATTTGCCAAGAGAAGACACCTTTTGAATAGCAATAGGAAAAGTGTCTGCAAATCCTGACTTCTCTACCAGCCCTGCCCTGGTGTCTAAGCTCTGATAGGCTGAAAAATGGGCATTTTCTAAGTCATTTCTCCTGATCCAAGATCTTACAACTTTGCAAACTTGTAAATGAGGCCACCTGCTGTGCAGTCCTGTCGGCCCTGTCCTAAGATGACTCAGGCAGTCTCTTCTTTTCCTGTAACCTGGTCCCGTTCACATGATGCTATTTTCAGCTATTTGCAAAAGCTCCTTAAAATCTATTTCTCCCTTTAATTATAGTTTACAACTGGTCTTACTGAAAGCAAAGAATTTATTGCTTGCCCAGGGCCATTAAAGATCAAGCTGGGTTGGGGGTCTCCTTGCTGAATCCAGGGAGGAGGGTTCAAGACAGAGGCTATGTCCGAACCAGTTTTTCTAGTTCCCAGGCACTCTCCGGATTCTTCTCTGGGTTTACTTTTCTTAGGTAGAAACCCTACCTAGATTTGCAAATGACATGGAGCTCTTTGTCACCCAAGATCCCCTGGGGCCCATGGGTCAGTCATTGTTTGGAAAGTGTTGCCTCTTAGGCTTTTCTATTTTTATAAAAGAAGGATTACTGTCTTTGCGCCCTGTAACCTTGGACTACTGCCAAGTTTTCTTGGTGGCATTTTCACTTGGAAAATATGAGCCTTTCCGCTCCTGACCCCGAAGAGTGCTTCTCCTAGGAGTCTCGGGAGTTTCAGACCCAGTTATACCCCTGCATTTATCGCCTCAGACGTGTCAAATGCAGCTGTCACCTCCCGACGAACTTTTAGACACATTGGTGAAGCCAGAAAGAGATAAAAGATTATCATTATGCTAATTTTTTAAATGTACAGAACTGCCCTTTTTAATCTTTAATTTTGGAGTTTTAGCCACAACTCCTTTAAAATAATATTATAATTTTTATTATTAAATGATTATTAGAGAATAAATAACACTGTAGGGCAAATTTTCCCCTCCCATTTTTTTTTTTTTTTTTTAGATGGAGTCTTCCTCTGTTGCCCAGGCTGGAGTGCAGTGGTGTCACCTTGGCTCACTGCATCCTCTGCCTCCTGGGTTCAAGCAGTTCTCATGCCTCAGCCTCCCAAGTAGCTAGGATTACAGGCATGCAACAGGCCCAGCTAATTTTTGTAATTTAGTGGAGGCAGGATATCACTATGCTGGCCAGGCTGATCTTGAACTCCTGACCTCAAGTGATCAACTCGCCTCAGCCTTCCAAAGTGCTCGGATTCTGGGATTATAGGCATGAGCCACTGTGCCTGCCCCCACCCCTTTTTTTTTTTTTTTCTTTGAGACAGCATCTTGCTCTGTCACCCAGGTTGGAGTGCATTGGTTCCATCATGGCTCACTGCAGCCTTGACCTCCAGGGCTCAAGCAATCCTCCCACTTCAGCCTCCCCAGTAGCTGGGATTACAGGAGTGAACAACCCCACACCCAGATAATTTTTGTATTTTTTGTAGAGACAAGGTTTTGTCATGTTGCCAACGTTGGTCTTGAACTCCTAGGCTCAAGTGATCCTCCTGCCTAGGCCTCCCCAATTGCTGGGATTACAGGCATGAGCCACCGCACCTGGCCAAATCCAAGGATTTTTGTATCCACGGGTGGGTCCTGGAACCACTGCCCCAGGGATACCAAGGAATGATTATACAGGAAAAGGAAATTTTCTGTATACAAGGAGAGCCCAGCTGGAAACACCTCAGCATTTGCCTTATTTGAACACAGTTTAAACATTTGGCTGCCTGCGACTAACTGAAGCTCAGCTAGCTATTTGTTAAAAGAATATACTCCTAATTTAGCCTCTCAGTTAATTTATGTATTAAGTTAGGTTACAGTTCATTACATAAAGGCCAAAGTATGGAAGCCTCCTCAGGCCAAATTTAGTTTAATGTAACATTTGCTCCATTTTGGTCAGTCTCAATTTCAAGAGACTGACCAAAACCTTGACACTACTCTCTGCCACCATCATCCGACTAAAGACGGAACTTATTTAGTCTCCGTACACAATCCACAAGTCACAACAGTTGAACAATTCTTCTTGCAGATTTAGTTCAAACGAGATCGTTCAACATTTGATGAATGATTGTAAACAAACATTTAAGACCTGAGAGGATATGGTGCACCAAGAAGACTATTATAATGGCTGTCAGGAGGGTTACACCAAAAAGACTGAAGTGTACTCTTTAACAAAAGCCTGTAGGAACTGAACTAATCCAAATAAAAGTTCAGGCAACATAGACAGCTCATCAGTATTTGAGTCCAGTTGGCCATGGTCTGTATTCTGGATTTGATGGCAATGAAGGACCATAGTTTGGTATAAAATGGCCTGATTTAAAGAGGTATCTGTTTTTGTTGTTAGCCTGATAATATAGGCTGTAGTAATATAGAGACTTACCAAAAGAACATGAAGACGAGAAAACCTGGCAAGAGCCAAGCTGGCCATCCACCGCCCAGGAGGCCTGGGGACCATAAACACATCATCTGTTCCTTTTCCTTGAGAAATTTTCTTTCTTATTGTTGTGGTTACATTAGCAATTTATTTTTATTTATTTTTATTTATTTTTTTTTTTAAGGTAGAGTCTCGCTCTGTCACCCAGGCTGGAGTGCAGTGATGCGATCTTGGCTCACTGCGAGTTCTGCCTTTCGAGTTAAAGCGATTCCCATGCCTCAGTGGCCCGAGCAGCTGGGATTACAGATGCACACCACCATACCTGGCTAATTGTTGTATTTTTAGTAGAGACGAGGTTTTTCCCATGTTGGCCAGGCTGGTCTCGAACTCCCGGTCTTAAGTAATCCAACTCGGCCTCCCAAAGTGCTGGGATTACAGGCATGAATCACTGCACTCGGTCATGCCTTGAGAAATTTTCTTGGTGTATTTGGTAGCGGTGTCTAAAGAAACAACAGTATCAGCCACCTTTTTGTGGGGGAGGGGGGTGGACAGAGTCTCATTCTGTCGCCCAGGCTGGAGTGCATGATCTCGGCTCACTGCAACCTCTGCCTCTGGGGTTCAAGCAATTATCCTGCCTCAGCCTCCTGAGTAGCTGGGATTACAGGTGCACACCACCATGCTGGGCTAATTTTTGTATTTTTAGTAGAGACGGGGTTTCACCATGTTGGTCGGGCTGGTCTCGAACTCCTGACCTCATGATCCGCCCACCTCAGCCTCCCAACGTGCTGGGATTACAGGCATGAGCCACTGTGCCCGGCCTTCAGTCACCTTTTTAATTAAGCTTTCTGTAGTAGGAAAATCAAAAGAAAATAGATACAACATTCTGTTTTCTTAAAACCATATACAAGGCTCCAACTTGAGAGAGAAGGAGATCTAAAGGAGATCTAAAGCAGGATGCTCTGTTAGGTGTTTTTGTTGAACATATGTATTATCACCTACCTTTTAGAAAGTGGCTACTACCCCTCTGAACAGTGGGGAGGTCTGGCTGACTGCAAGATCCAAGATGTTTCCCCAATTTACAGATCAGTTTCAAATTCTATACTACTAGTACCCCACAAGTGCCAAGGGTGAGCCTCCAGAAACCTCACTGGACTCTTTCATCAAGGAAACTAACTTGTCTTCGTAAACCCCATAATTGCTCCATAAAGCATAAACCTTAGCTAAAGCCATTCATAAATTATGGTCCCATGGATTTTCCTCGAGAGTAAAGGAAAGGATTAAGACAGCAAAAAATGAGGAAGAAAAGAATAAGAATGCTGGGTGCGGTGGCTCATGCCTGTAATCCCAGCACTTTGGGAGGCCGAAGCGGTTGGATCATCTGAGGTTGGGGGGAGTTCGAGACCAGCCTGACCAACATGGAGAAACCCCATGTCTACTAAAAAAATTAGCCGAGCATGGTGGCGCACGCCTGTAATTTCAGCTACTTGAGGGTGAGACACGAGAATTGCTTGAACTTGGGAGGCAGAGGCTGCAGTGAACTGAGATCATGCCATTGCACTCCAGCCTGGGCAACCAAGAGTGAAACTCCGTCAAAAAAAAAAAAAAGGAAGAAAGAGAGAGAGAAAGAAAGGAAGGAAGAAGGAAGGAAGGAAGGAAGGAAGGAAGGAAGGAAGGAAGGAAGGAAGGAGAGAGAGAAAGAAAGAGAGAAAGAAAGAAAGAAAGAAAGAAAGAGAAAGAAAGAAAGAGAAAGAAGGAAAGAAAGAAAAAAGAAAGAGGAAGGAAGGAAGGAAGGAAGAGAGGGAGGAAGGGTGGGAGGGAGGAAGGGAGGGAGGGAGGAAGGGAGGGAGGGAGAGAATAAGGCTTTTCTGATGGCAGAGGAGCCTTGATCTTGGAAAAGCTGTCCAGGTCTAGAACACCATCTGCTTCTAGGGAGAAATTTTTCCCAGCTAGCTTTACATTGAAGTATCTAATGGAGGCCGGGAGCAGTGGCTCACACCTGTTATCCCAGCACTTTGAGAGGCCAAGGTGGGTGGATAACTTGAGGTCGGTGGTTCGAGACCAGCCTGACCAACATGGTAAAACCCCACTCCTGGTATCAATTTTCTGTGTAGTTTGTTCTCACACTGCTATAAAGAACTACCTGAGACTGGGTAATTTATGAAGAAAATTAATTTAACTGACTTACAGTTCTGCAAACTTAATGGGAAGCATGACTGTGAGGCCTCAAGAAACGGACAATCAGCAGAAGGTGAAGGGGAAGCACCTTCTTCACAATGGCGGCAGGAGAAAGAGATAGTGAAGGGGAACCGCCACACACTTTTATTATTTTTTGTTTGTTTTTTTGTTTTTTGAGATGGAGTTTCACTCTTGTCCAGGCTAGTGTACAATGGCATGATCTCAGCTCACTGCAACCTCTACCTCCCGGGTTCAAGCGATTCTCCTGCCTCAGCCTCCCGAGTAGCTGGGATTACAGGCACATGCCACCACGCCCAGCTAATTTTTGTATTTTTAGTAGAGATGGGGTTTATATTGGTCAGGCTTGTCTTGAACTCCTGACCTCAGCCTCCCAAAGTGCTGGGATTACAGGTGTGAGCCACTGCACCCGGCCCGAATTTACTTTAATTTAACAGAATGCAATTATGGGCAATGAGATAAAGAGGAAACTGTTCTGACATTTCTAGAAATTTGCTCACACCTATATGAAATCTTACTTTCTTTCGTTATCTCACCTGACGCTCATAAAAACTTTGTGCAAAGGAGTTCTGAGGAGTACTAATATTTAGGAAAGCTGGGCAGACGAAGAACTAACAAAGGTAAACGATGGAAAGATGCTAAGAAACCAAGTGAAGTTATTGTTTCAAAGAGGTGCCACTCCACAATTCCAAAGGCTGCTGAGAAATTAAGAATAAGAAGGTGGCCCGGCGTGGTGGCTCACGCCTGTCATCCCAGCACTTTGGGAGGCCGAGACGGGCAGATCACGAGGTCAGGAGATCGAGACCATCCTGGCTAATATGGTGAAACCCCGTCTCCACTAAAAAAAAAACACAAAAAACTAGCCGGGCGAGGTGGCGGCGCCTGTAGTCCCAGCTACTCGGGAGGCTGAGGCAGGAGAATGGCGTAAACCCAGGAGGCGGAGCTTGCAGTGAGCTGAGATCCGGCCACTGTGCTCCAGCCTGGGCGACAGAGCGAGACTCCACCTCAAAAAAAAAAAAAAAAGAATAAGAAGGTGACCTGTGCGTGGCTGAACAGAATGGAAGTTTTTAGTGAGCTTGGCACCTTTCTTGAGCCACTTTGCTTGTTCATATCTCACTGCCTTTGTCCTGATATTCTGCCCAGAAGTGGGACCATGCTTTGCACATGGCAAGTGCCCATTTTATGTCTGTGAGTAGCAGTTTTGCTGAGTGACTGAAACCAGAGACTTAGCAGAGATGGGTGTGCTCAAAGTTGGCTTCCACTCTATCCCCATTTCAAAGCAAAATGCAGTACGAAGCAATACAAACCAAAATACAAATGCAACACCAATCCAGAGTGAAATTCCCATTACAAAAGCTCTTTACCAGACAGTTCTACTTACAGGAATTTGTCCTAAAGATAGTTCCTCCAAAGCCTGAGATGCTCTACTTACAAGGATATTAATTGCAATGCTATTTGTAATAGCAAAAGGCGGGAAACCACCTAAATTCCACCAGCTGCAAAGCATCCAGTCAATGGGGCAATAGGATGCCCCTTTAAGAAGGAAGAAGGCTGGCCGGGCGTGGTGGCTCACACCTGTAATCCCAGCACTTTGGGAGGCTGAGGTGGGCAGATCACCTGAGATTCAGGGGTTTGAGTTCAGCCGGGCCAACATGGTGAAACCCCATCTCCACTAAAAACAAAAATGAGCCAGCTGTTGTGATGCGTGTCTGTAATCCCAGCTACTCGGGAGGCGGAGGCATGAGAATCACTTGAACCTGGGAGGTGGAGGGTGCAGTGAGCCGAGATCATACCATTGCACTCCAGCCTGAGGGTGACACAGTGAGACTCTGTAAAAAAATTAAAAAAAGAAAGAGCAAATGAGGCTGATGGCTCTGCACTGAAATGATCTCTACGATGTATTTGAAAAGTGGGAAAAAGAGGGCAGACCCTTACGGGGGAGAAAAAAAGAGACAGACAAAAGAACAGCTGGGCCAGATGCATTGGCTCATGCCCATAATCCCAGCACTTTGGGAGGCCAAGGCAGGTAGATATCTTGAGCTCAGAAGTTCAAGACCAGCCTGGGCAGGGTAGTAAGACCGCCCCCTCCTCCACAACCATCTCCACCAAAAATACAAAAAACGGCCAAGCATAGTGGCGTGCCTGTAGACCAAACTATTTGGAAGGTTGAGACGGAGGATTGCTTAAGCCTGGTTGAGGCTGCAGTGAGCCATGATCATGCCAGTGCACTTCAGCCTGGGCAAGAGAGCGAGACCTTGTCTCAAAGAAAAAAAAGAAAAAAAAGAAATTATTTCAATGGATCTTGCAGTATTGACTGGACAGAAGGCTGGAAGCCAATAAAGCGAAGAGAATACAAATAGACTGTTCCAGAAATTCTATGGGTAAAGGAAGAAGGGATTAAGGGTGGCAACCTACTTGTACTATTGGGAATTTATCTTAAAACCACGTCTTCTTAGAAAGCATACATTTATTTATGTATTTATTTATTGAGACGAAGGCTCGCTCTGTCACCCAGGCTGGAGGGCAGTGGCGCAATCTCGGCTCACTGCAACCTCTGCCTCCTGAGCTCAAGAGATTCTCCTGCCTCAGCCTTCCAAGTAGCTGGAATTACAGGCACCCACCACGATGCCTGGCTAATGTTTGTATTTTTAGTAGAGACGGGGTTTCACCATGTTGGCCAGGTTGGTTGTGAACTCCAGACCTCAAGTGATCCGCCTCCCTTGGCCTCCCAAAGTGCTGGGATTACAGGTGTGAGCCACGGCGCCCGGCCGGAAAGCAGACATTTTTTATTTAGATTGTATGCTTATCTGGCGTGGCTTGATATGGGGGTGCTGATGGAGATTGGGAGGCAGAGAAATATCCTCCCAATAATAATAGCCAAACACAACATAGCACTTGTGATATTTTCTGTGAACTTTATTAGGGTGAACTCATTTCAACCTCCTAACAACCCTATGGGGCAGGTCTTTTTAATACCCCCATTTCACAGGTGAGGACACAGTGGCCTTTCTAATATCACACACCAGCAAGTGTCAGAGCTTCAAACCCAGGCAGCCTGGTTGCAGAGAGTCACATAACCGCTCTGCAAAGCTGCCTCCCTCTGCTTCAGTGGGGCTCAGATTCGGGGTTTGCCTCTCACTAGCTGGGCAAGCCTAGGCATTGGCCTTCTTAGAGCCTTGGTTTTCTCGCCGCAGAATGAGGGTAACTGCAGAGTTGTTGAGAAGCATTTGAAGCACCTGATTCTTGGTGCTCACTACAGGGAACTTGTGATAGTTACTCCCGACTTAGAGCAGCGCTCAGGCAGGCACTGTGCTAGGATGTGATTACTGATGCATCTCCAAGCTGAGCCCAGGTAAGCCTGTGGTCCCATGCCAGCGAGCAGCTGCCAGTGCCTCCCTCTGCTGCAGAGCTTGGCTGTGTGTGGATGGATGGGACAAGTCACTCCAGAAGCTTCTCCCCTTAAGATATCTTGACATTAAGGAATCTTCTTCCTTTGCTCCTCTTTCTGTCCTCCCTGCCCCCCTTCCTCCCTCCCTTTCTTCTTTAAATGCCCAAAGTCAGTTGATACCTTTTCTTTTCTTTTCTTTTCTTTTTTTTTTGAGATGGAGTCTCGCTTTGTCACCCGGGCTGGAGTGCAGTGGCCGGATCTCAGCTCACTGCAAGCTCTGCCTCCTGGGTTTACGCCATTCTCCTGCCTCAGCCTCCGGAGTAGCTGGGACTACAGGCACCCGCCACCTCACCCGGCTAGTTTTTTGTATTTTTTAGTAGAGATGGGGTTTCACAGTGTTAGCTGGGATGGTCTCGATCTCCTGACCTCGTGATCCGCCCGTCTCAGCCTCCCAAAGTGCTGGGATTACAGGCTTGAGCCACTGTGCCCGGCTGATACCTTTTCTTAAGTAACTCAATAAGCAAGACAGGCAGTTTGCTCACGGTTGGCAGTGGGCAGGATTAAGGGAGGATTAAGGCCCTTTGTCAATTTCTCATCTTCCGTCTTCAGGGACAAGACCGGAAGGATTGCTAAAGAATGCCCTTGGAAACAACTGTTTCTCCAGGGCCTTGTTTGGCTTGCCTCTGGCTGGGTGGAAACCCATGTGTGCAGACTTTGCAGGGAGGTAGGCCGAAGGCTGCCAGCATTGAAGCAGGTGAGCTATGGCATTGGCATTGGGCTGGGTCTCCATTCTTGGGCCAAATAACTCACCTCTTGGGCGAGTTGCTTCAGACTTCAGAGACAAGCCACATCACGCCGAGAGGCTTTCCCCCCAGTTCCAGGGCCCAGGGGTGCAGGCACATAGCCAACCCAGCCTTCTCTTCTCTTTGTGTTCCCTTCTCCCCTTGGTTTCGCCTCCCTTGTGAAGAAACAGCACACCTGCTCTTACACAAGGCCAGTCCTCCATGGGCGCCTTCATCCCACCCCTTTTGACCTTCTCAAGGACTTCAAGTCTCTAATGATCCTCTCCCTCTCCTGACTCATCCATCTCTCCCTCTCTCTTGCAACTCAGCAGCCTACAGACCTGCTTCTAGATTAAAATAAAAACAGAAACCCCTCCGACCACCCCCTCCACCCTTTTTTCCTGCTTTCCCTCAGAGACAAACTTCTCTGCAACCCCTGCCTCCTTTCCTAAATTCCCGTCCATTCTCCAGCCCACTTCTAGCTGGCTTTGGCACCTACGATCCCTCCCCTCCCCTCCTCTCCCCTCCTCCCCTCCCCTCCTCTCCTCTCTTCCTCTCTCTCCCCTGCCACACTCTGATTCCTCCCCACTTCTTTCTATCTCATCACTTTATAAGCCAGAGCTTCTGCAGAGGTGGCATTGGGTCAATAGTTTGAGTGTCTGCAGCCAGCTGGAAATGAACGACCATTTCCTGTTTAATCTCACTGGGTCTGGGCTTGCTTGATAATTGAGCAGTAAATCAATGCCCCTGAAATGTCAGCAGCGATGATTAGGTCCCCCTCCCTCTGAAGTGCAGCCTATTCAGTGCCCACCCGTACCCATGGGATGCTGCTTTGTGCTACAACTGAAATATCAAACAATTGCTAATTTTTAATGGAACATTAAGTGCATTTTCCCAGACCACTTATTTAAAGTGCATTTCCCTTCTGTGGGTTGATCATGAGGCTGTGTTTGAGATCTGTGTTGAGGAAGAAATGAGGGGAGTGGGCTTGCGCTGCAGAGATCGGGCAGGCTGGGGGCATTTGCACATTGCAGCTGATGGGATTCCTCCCCCAAGCTCTGGCTACTTAGCACTGGTGGTGTCTCGCTGTGACCAGGGAGTGTGGCTCTCATGGATGCTTTGGGACTGTAAGGGCGATGACTGAGCAACCATAGTGACAGTTATACTGCATGTTTCTCTAGTGTGTTATATTTTTTTCATTTTATGGAATAACTGTTATTTGAGTGATTACTAAAGCAGTATCTATTAATCTCTCTNCCCTTCCCTCCTCTCCTCTCCTCTCCTCCCCTCTCCTCCCCTCCCCTCCTCTCAGATTCACTCTTGTCAAGGTCACCAGGAATACCCCGTGCACAGTACAACAGGCACTTTCATGTCCTCGCGGGGTGGGTCTTACCAGCTGCACTTGACGCAGCTGACCCAGGGCGCTCCCCTCCCCTCCCTCCGGGGGCAAGCTCGTGGCTTTCCCGCCTCCTCCCTCTGACCCTCCTGCCTCCTCCCTCTGACCCAGGATGCTCTCCTTCCTCCCTTCCTGGGACACGTGCATGACTTTCTCGCCTCCTCCCTGGCCACGTCTTCTCAATCTTCATTTCTGAATTTTCTTCTTTCTATTCTCTGAATGTTGGCTTTCTGTATGGCTTGGCCCTGGGTCCCCCTCTAGCTAGACTCTCACGGGATGATCTCATCTGTGGCCAAGGTTTTTAACATAATCTAGAAGTCGAGACTCCCATATTGCAACTCTGGTCTCGCTGCCAACTCACATGTCCGTGGCCTGCTGGATACCCCTGTTCTGTCTCTTGGGCATTCCACACTTAGCGTTTCCTAAACCAGACTGTCCAGGACCTTCCACATTGGTTTGTTCCCAGTCTCCCTTGGAGCCGGCACTGGTGCCAACCTTCCAGCCGGTGCCCGACTGCCAAGCTTGATTCTCTCCTCCTCCCAAAACCCTCCCCTCCTCAGACCTCACTTTTTTCATCCTTGCATTGTCACCCTAGGCCAGGCCACCATCATCTCCTGCCTGGACACTGTGACAGCCTTCTAAGTGATCAACATCCCCCATTTTTCATGCTGCTGCCATTGAGATCTTTCTAGAATAAAAATCAAATCAAGCCAGTCCGTTGCTTAAAACCATTTCACGCTCCCTATTGCTCTTCAGGTGAAGCTAACCTCCTTAACTCGGTTTACACAACCCTTCCCAGCCAGCCCCTCCCTGCCTCTCCCACCTCCAGGGCCACCCCCAGACCTCAAGTGATCCACCCACCTCAGCCTCTCAAAGTGCTAGGTGGAGGCTCACACCTGGCCGCCTCCTCCTTTTTCTCCTCCTCCCCCTCCTCATATTCCTCCTTCTTCCTCCTTCTTCTGTGAGTGGTCAGTTATTCCAATGATAGATTACAGGACTGGCTTCTGCCTTTCACAAATTAAATCATAACCCATCTCCTGGAAGTTTGAACACAGCATTGCCTAGTTTTTTTTCATTTATATTATTGTTATCACTACAGTTATTTGGGGTGGCCTGAGGACACGCTGGAGCTGGAGTGTGGCTGTGACCTCCTCTTGACATCTCTCTGCACCACTATTAATGGTATCCCAAGTGCTGGGCACAGAGGAGGAGCTAGATCAATATTTGATGAATAAATGGCTGGGCGCGGTGGCTCATGACTGTAATCCCAGAACTTTGGGAGGCCGAGGCAGGTGAATCACCTGAGGTCAGGAGTTCAAGACCAACCTGGCCAACATAGTGAAACCCCATCTCTACTAAAAATACAAAAATTAGGCCAGGCGGAGTGGCTCATGCCTGTAATCCCAACACTTTGGGAGGCTGAGGTGGGCAGATCACCTGAGGTCGGGAGTTTGAGACCAGACTGACCAACATGGAGAAATCCCATCTCCACTAAAAATACAAAATTAGCCAGGCATGGTGGCACATGGCTGTAATCCCAGCTACTCGGGAGGCTGAGGCAGGAGAATCACTTGAACCTGGGAGGCAGAGGTTGCAGTAAGCTGAGATTGGGCCATTGCACTCCAGCCTGGGCAACAAGAGCAAAACTCCGTCTCAAAAAAAAAAAAAAAAAAATTAGCTGGGCATGGTAGAGCATGCCTATAGTCCCAGCTACTCAGGAGGCTGAGGTAGGAGAATCACTTGAACCCAGGTGGCAGAGGTTGCAGTGAGTCAAAATT
>NW_016814761.1:6217658-6230764 GCF_001698545.2 Rhinopithecus bieti | reverse complement strand
AAAAAAAAAAAAAAAAAATTAGCTGGGCATGGTAGAGCATGCCTATAGTCCCAGCTACTCAGGAGGCTGAGGTAGGAGAATCACTTGAACCCAGGTGGCAGAGGTTGCAGTGAGTCAAAATTGCGCCCTTTCACTCCAGCCTGGGTGATGAGAGCAAAACTCAGTCTCAAAAAAAAAAAGAATTTGGTGAATAAATGAATGAACGAATGAAATCACTCTCAAACCAGAGGTTTGAGTTTCATGTTATTGGCCAGTGGTTAATTTTATCAGCACACACAAGACTCTCAGTCTCCAAATTGCAGAACTATAGGATGGCAGGATGGGAGAATCCTTGGACCACGCAGGGCCCAACCTCCAAATTTATCAGTTGAGCCAGCTAAGCCATTGCTCACCCACAGTGGTCCCGGAGCAGGCAGGCTGCCTGTAGGATGGAAGAATGTGGAGGAGCAGAGGTGTGCAGGGGCCAGGTCTTACCTGGACTTGTTGATTTTATTCTCAATACGATGAGAAGTCCCGGGAGACTTTAACATAACGCCTGATCTTCTTTTCTATTCTTTTCTTTTAAGATCATTGCAATCCCTGCAAAACCAGATCCAGGACTGGAGAGAGAAAGTAAGGTATGGGCTGGGGCATCAACACACATTTGTGACACTTATTTGTGCCTCTTTAATGGCAAGGCCTAGAAGCACATGCCTGGGGTCAGCTTGCCATCGTGTGGCCAAACCTAAGGACTGCACATCTTCCATCTTGCTTTCCCAGGGCTCCATGTAGTTGTGGAGACAGGATTTGGACCCAGGTCTCTCCTCCCACCGAAGTCCAGGGTCTACAGGCCCAAGTTCAAGTCCCGGTTCCTGCACTCCCAGCCATATGACCAAAGAGGATTCAGATTCTGTCTCCAACTCATGGGGACAGCAACACACTCGTCTCTCACAGTGAAGACCCAGTAAGATGTGGCAGCTGTCAGCCGGGCACAGTGGCTCACGCCTGTGATCCCAGCACTTTGGGAGGCCGAGGCAGGCAAATCACGAGATCAGGAGATCGAGACCATCCTGGCTAACACAGTGAAACCCCGTCTCTACTAAAAACTACAAAAAATTAGCCAGGCGTGGTGGTGGGAGCCCGTAGTCCCAGCTACTTGGGAGGCTGAGGCAGGAGAATTTCTTGAACCCTGGAGCCAGAGGTTGCAGTGAGCCGAGATCGCGCCACTGCACTCCAGCCTGGGCGACAGAGGGAGACTCTGTCTCAAAAAAAAAGAAAAGAAAAGAAAAGAAAAGAAAAGAAGAGAAGAGAAGAGAAGAGAAGAGAAGAGAAGAGAAGAGAAGAGAAGAAAAGAAAAGAAAAGAAAAGAAAAGGCGGCTGTCACGGCATGTGGTAACTCCTGTTTGGTTGGTGGGTATTATTTTTTTGAGGAATAAATAAGAACATCTTTATTCAGTGTTACCATAAAACAAGAAAATAAGATGCCCAGGTAGTTTGGATGCCTAATCCTAGATTTGGGGGATCATTAAGTCTGACCTCCCTTAGTCCCAGCTACTTGACAGGCTGAGGCAGGGGGATTGCTTGAACCCAGGAGGTGAAGGTTGCAGGGAGCTGAGATCTCACCACTGCACTCCAGCCTGGGCAACAGAGCAAGACTCTGTCTCAAAAATAAATACAAAATTTAAAATTAAAAAAAAAATAGGCCAGGCGTAGTGGCTCATGCCTATAATCCCAGCACTTTGGCAGGCTGAGGCAGGCGGATCACAAGCTCAGGAGACTAAGACCATCCTGGCCAACATGGTGAAACCCTGTCTCTACTAAAATGCAAACAAAACAAAACAAAACAAAAACAGCCCAGTGTGGGTGCACGTGCCTGTAGTTCCAGTTACTTGGGAGGCTGAGGGAGGGGAATCCCTGAACCCAGGAGGCAGAGGTTGCAGTGAGTCCAGATTGCACCACAGCTCCAGCCTGGCGACAGAGTGAGACTTGTCTCAAAAAAAAAAAAAAAAAAAAAAAAAAAGGCCAGGCGCAGTGGCTCAAGCCTGTAATTCCAGCACTTTGGGAGGCCGAGGCAGGAAGGTTGCCTGAGCTCAGGAGTTTGCCACCAGCCTGGACAATATGGTGAAACCCCATCTCTAAAAAAAAAAAGAAAAAATTAGCTGAGCATGGCGGCATGCGCCTGTGGTCCCAGCTACTCAGGAGGCTGAGGCAGGGTAATTGCTTGAACCCGGGAGGCAGTGGTTTCAGTGAGCCGAGATCACACCACTGCACTCCAGCGTGGGTGACAGAGTGAGACTCCATCTCAAAAAAAAAAAAAGTAGGGGCTGGGTACAGTGGCTCACACTTGTAATCCCAGCACTTTGGAAGAGGATTGCTTGAGGCCAGGAGTTTGAGACCAGTCTGGGAACCATGGTGAGACCCCCATCTCTATTAAACAACAACAACAACAAAAAATTATAATAAATAAGTAAATGTCTAACCACTTTATCTTTGGGAGGAAGAAACTGAGGCTCAGAGAAAACAAGGTAGAAAGCCAGACTTCTCGGGACGGGCGCGGTAGCTCACACCTGTAATCCCAGCACTCTGGGAGGCCAAGGCAGGCGGATCACCGGTCAGGAGTTCGAGACCAGCCTGACCAACGTGGAGAAGCCCCGTCTCTACTAAAAACACAAAATTAGCTGGGCATAGTGGTGCGTGCCTATAGTCCCAGTTACTTGGGAGGCTGAGGCAGGAGAATCACTTGAACTCGGGAGGCAGATGGTGAGCTGAGATTGTGCCATTGTACTCCAGCCTGGGCAACAAGAGCGAAACTCCATCTCAACAAATAATAATAATAATAATAATAATAATAATAATAATAATAAAAGAAAGAAAACAAGACTTCTCAAGGATCTGTTCACAATGCAGGACTTCCACTCCCTAGGTTAGCAGTGAGCCCAAGGCTCACTGGACAGGCTGAACAGTTTTGGGGCTGGGGGTCCCAGGCAGGCACCCCAGAATGAGATTCAGAAACAGGGCCAGTGAGGACAGAAGCCAGGGCACTTTGGAAGCCCAGCTCCTTCTTCCTGCTAATGAACAGGCATCCAGAGAGCCTGTGAGCGGGGCTGTGTGCTCCAGGCCATGTTCCAGATGTACAGAATTTCAGGCATTTAGTGAAGATCTTGCCCAATACTTTTTTGCTTCACAGGAGAGGAAGCTGAGATCCTGAAAGGTGGGGCCCGGCCAGGGGTCACTCAGCAATTTTCAGTAGCTGCTCCCTACTGGGAAACTGTGTGTCTGAGGTCGTGGCCATCTGTCCAAAGAGCTTCTTCTGACCAAAGAGCTCATTTTCCTAGGGGGACCACAGAGGAATGTATTTTATAACCTTATTTCATCATCCCAGCATCCTTGCAGGGAGGTTTATTTCCATTTTGCAAATGAGGAACCCGAGGCTCAGGGAGGTGATGTGATGTGCGCAAGGCTGGGAGAGGTGGGTGAGGACTTGACCTGTCTCCACTGGCCTCCAGACCCTGCGTTCACAGCTGCTCCCGTGTGGCATTGCAAGAATCTTTGAGCTTCTCAGGAGGGTTAATAAAGGGTGTGAGAAAGGACAGATCTCTAGGAGGGCCGTCTTCAGAGTTTACCTCTCTGTGTTCTAGAGATAACCAACGACCGTCACGTGTCGCTTTTTGGCAGAGGAAATGAAGAATTCAAGACAGTGGGCACTGGGCACCCACAGGGTTTATTTAAGCAGCCGAGGCTCCTGCCTCAGAACCTTGGCACGGTTAGGGCCCAAATAAGGGTCTTTTACTTCTCTCTTTGAACATAGCCTTGCCTAATTTTGTTTCATTTATATTATTGTTATCACTACAGTTATTTGGGGTGGCCACCCCCATCTCACAGCTGTTCCCATCCCTCCCTGCCATAGACACAGAGGAGGGAAGGCCCAGCGGCTCCAGTGTGAGGGGAAGAGACCTGACTGCACCTGGGCTGTGTCTTCTCTGTCCACACTACACCCATGGGAAGAGGAGTCGGGGCATCCCTTGCTGGAAATACCCCAGCCCTGAAGGATGCTGGCAACACCCACCATTTAATTCAGAACAAAAAGTCCGCTCCAGGAGCCCATGAGAGCATCAAAAAGAACAAGGTGGGTGGGTTGGGGGGAAACATCGCTGAGAGGCTAACTAGGCCTGGATCCCCAGCAGATGTAGGTCCACAACCCCACCCTGACCACCGGCCGGCCCTCCTGAGTATCTGACTGCGGGACTACCTGGCATCCACTCGAAGAGACCAGCCTGGTGCATCACTCCCTGCGCTTCAACCCCTGTGGACACTCTCTCGGGAGCATTTCTAACTAGGCCTGGGCATGTGAAACAAGAGGAATCCTTTCGTAGAAGGCAGGCTGGACCTGGGAAAAAAGTTCTCCATGGATGGAGAAGTGAGAGGATAAAGGATGATGAACTTAGCTGTCTTCTTTCCTGTCCACGTCGTCTCTAGGTTCTTTGGAACCAGGGGTCATCTTTTACCTCCCACAGTAACTCATGTCTGCCTTAGACTTATTTCCAACCCCTCAAGTCCAGCTGAAGATCTTTGTAGGATCTGTACATTCATACTTTAGTATTACTGACACCCCACAAACTATAAACCATAACAAAATGCACCTGCTGCACACATCTAAAACGTTTTCTTCTTTTTGTTTTGTTTTGTTTGAGACAGAATCTCACTCTGTTGCGTAGGCTGGAGTGCAATGGTGTGATCTCAGCTCACTGCAACCTCTACCTCCTGGGTTCAAGTGATTTTCCCGCCTCAGCCTCCGGAGTAGCTGGGATTACAGGCATGCACCACCACGCCCAACTAATTCTTGTATTTTTAGTAGAGATGGGGTTTCACCATGTTGGCCAGTCTGGTCTCGAACATCTGACCTCAGGTGATCTGCCTGCCTTGGCCTCCCAAAGTGCTTGGATTACAAGCGTGAGCACCACGCCTGGCCAACATTTTCTTTGCTGTAAAATGTTTTAAAATGTATAACCGAGTTTTGCCAGCTGCATATAGTTCAATGTGTTCTTGTGATTCAAACTTTATTATGTTTTTAGGTAAAGCTATAGCAAGAATCCAAAAACATCCTATACATCTGGAAGTTTAAAGACAAGCCTCTAAATAAGTCAGGATCAAAGAGGAAATCACAATGTAAATGGGAAAATACTTAGAACTGAAGGACAATGAAAACCCTACCTAGTTAAATGTGTGGCAGGCAGGTAAGCTTGTACCTAAGAGCAAATATATGGCCTTAAATAAACGCACACGTATAATCAGGAGGAAAGACTAAAAAATAATGAGTTAAAGGTTCAACTCAACAAATTAGAACACCAGAGTAAATCCAAAGAAAATGAAAGAGAATGATTAAAATAATAGTACAAATTGATTAGAATGCACTCAGAGTATCAACAAAACCAGAAGCTGGCTCTTTGAAAATGAAGACAAATAACTGAGACTCTGATGATATTATTTATGGAAAAAAAAGAAAATGTATACATTTTATGAATGAAAACAGAGTCACTACAGACATGGTAGAGATTAAAAAATAAAAGAACAAGCCAAGCACACTGGCACATGCCTCTAATCCCAGCTATTTGGGAGGCTGAGGCAGGAGATCACGTGAGACTAGGAGTTTGAGGCTGCAGTGAGCTGTGATCATGCCACTGCACTCCAGTGTGGGTGACAGAAGGCGATCCTGTCTCTGAAAAGTAAATACATAGAGATAAGGCGAAGAGATATGGCAGAAGGCGAGAGCGTGTGTGAAGGAGGAACTGTCAAACACTTAGAAAACCATCAGATCTCCTGCGAACAGCATGGGGGAAGTCACCGCCATCATCCAATTTCCTCCTCCCCTGACACGTGGGGATTACAGGTCTCTCCCTTCACATGTGGGGATTACAATTTGAGATGAGATTTGGGTGGGGACACAAAGTCAAACCATTTCACTCCCCATCTCATTTGTTTTTATCTTGAGACTGAATGTCACTCCATCACCCAGGCTGGAGTGCAGTGGCGTGATCTTAGCTCACTACAACCTCTGCCTCCTGGGGTCAAGCAATTCTCCTGCTTCAGCCTCCCAAGTAGCTGGGATTACAGGCATATGCCACCACATCTGCCTAATTTTTGGATTTTTAGTAGAGATGGGGCTTCACCATGTTGGTCAGGCTGGTCTCCAACTTCTGGGCTCATGTGACCCACCCACCTTAGCTTCCGAAGGTGCTGGGATTACAGGTGTGAGCCACCTTACCCAGCCCCCATCGAATTTAGTGAGGCAAGATTCATCTCAGTACAATACCAGAGAGGAGACAAACACACACCATGGCCAATATTGCTTAGGAACACAGTTCAAAAATCCTACATAAAGTATCATTAAGCCAAATGGAACTCAATGTGGAGAACATATATTTTGCGTTCCCTCTGGGGAAGTCCCTGGGACAGGTGGGGCAGCAACCTGGCTGGGAGCTGGGTCTCATTATCAGGGTGCCTGGGAGATCCAGTGGCCCAGTAGTTCAGGGGATTTGCTGCACACAGGGTGATGGAGAAAATGAGTCAACATATGGAGGATTTCTGGGATCCAAGTTTCTTACTTTCAGAGAAAAAAAAAAGTCCAATTATGGAAGGAGGAAATGCTAGAATGAATCCTGGGGAGCTTTTTGGAATGGGAAGAATTAATATGAATGTGTTTTTCCATGTAAATATATAAAACAATAGACGTAAATGTGTACACACTCACACCCATACCCCAGTAGTAATGAGCACACCTAGTAGCCAGATCTTTGTTTCTAAACACCAGAAACCAGACTTTTGGGAGGTCAAGGCGGGATAATCCCTTGAAGCTAGAAATTTGAGACCAGCCTGAGCAATGTGGCAAGACCCCATCTCTACAAGAATTTTTTTAGTTAGCTGGGCGTGGTGGTGTGTGCCTGTAGTCCTAGCTACTCAGGAGGCTTATGGAGGAGGATTGCCTGAGTCCTGGAGTTTGAAGCTGCAGTGACCGACAATTGTGCCACTGCACTCCAGTCTGAGCACAGTGAGACCTTGTCTCGAAAAAGAATAAACAAAAGTTGATCCTTCAGGCTGGGCAGAGACACTTCAGGTGACTGCAGCCCTAAGCTGCTCCTGGATTTGTGATCCATGGAAACTCTGTGGGCAATACATATGTATTGTTTTAAGCCACTAAGTTTTGGGTAATTTGTTTGCACAATAGAAAACTAATGTGCGTGGAAATACAAGTGACCAAGGAATTGCTTATTGCTTTTTTTATGGTCTTCATCTCTCCTACTGCTCATTTACCCATCATCCCCCGACTGTGGCCATCTGCACTCCAGTTGCCCTCAACCAAGCTCCACTCAAGCTCCACTGTTGAAGCTGGGTTTGTACTGTCGAAGTTCCCTTGCTGGTGGCTCTCCCCATGAGAGTCTGATTTTCCCCAAGACAGACCTTCTTCCTCCTTTTCCTTTTTATGTTGAGCAGCAGGGTCCCTAGTGTTGAGCAAAGACCTTGGTAGACCATGGGCGGTTAGAATTGTCAGTGGGAGGAGTTATACACAATCATAATTGAGGATCCAGTGATGGTTGGATTGATGCTGACTGCCAGGCACCGTGCTGAATTCTGCAAACCCTAAATTCTAGACTAGGGGTTCTCAAAGTGCACTCCCCACCCAAGCAGCATCAGTATCCCAAAATTCCTGGGCCTAACCCCAGACCTACTGAATCAGAAACTCTAAGGGTCGATCCTAGCAATCCATGGCTTAACCATTTCTCTGGGTGGTTCTGGTCCACATTTACATTTGAGAGCCACCGTTCTAGAGTTTCAGAAGACAATGAATTAGGGCAAATGGGTCAATTCCCAGCAGAGAGAAGGAATAATCTTTTCTGAGGCCCACACTGAATTCCAGCTCTTTCCTGGGCTGATGTTACCATTGTCCTTCACGGGGTGGGTCCACATTTCCAGTCGCCCACCTGGGGAGCTGGTGCAGCAGAGAATGTGCTTCAGGCTCAAATCCCAGCTTTTTTCCTGTTTTAAATTTTGACTTTATTTACTTTTATTTTTCCAAGTGGGACTTCATGTGACTTATTGGGTAGCTATTTCTTTTTTATTTTTGAGACAGAGTCTCGCTCTGTCACCCAGGCTGGAGTGCAGTGGCACGATCTCGGTTCACTGCAACCTCCGCCTCCCGGGTTCACGCCATTCTCCTGCCTCAGCCTCCCCAGTAGCTGGGACTACAGGCGCCCACCACCACACCTGTCTAATTTTTGGTATTTTTAGTAGAGACAGGGTTTCACCGTGTTAGCCAGGATAGTCTCGATCTCCTGACCTCGTGATCTGCCCGCCTCGGCCTCCCAAAGCGCTGGGATTACAGGCGTGAGCCACCGCGCCCCGGCCTTATTGGGTAGCTATTTCTTTCTTCACTGATAGGAAAATAATAGCTTCTAGCATCTACCAAATCTGCATGGCTGTTTAGCTGTTCACTCCCTTGTCTACTGAATTTTTTAATTTATTTTTGAACTAGGACCCTATTATTTGTTTTCAGAAAAATCTTGTTTTCAGAATAATGTTAGAAATGAGAAACATTATTTCAAAAATGTTAGACAGCTGGGTGTGGTGGTGCCTGCCTGTAGTCCTAGCCACTTTGCAGGCTGAGACAGGAGAGTCACGTGAGCCCAGGAGTTTGAGGCTGCAGCAAGCCATGATCGCACCACTGCACTCCAGCCTGGGCAACAGAGAGAGACCTTGTCTCTACAAAAAAAAAATTAAAAAGTTGGACAACATTAAAACAACACATGGCTGGCTGCAGTGGCTCATGCTTGTAATCCCAGCACTTTGGGAGGCAGAGGTGGGTGGATCATGAGGTCGACAGATCGAGACCAGCCTGGCCAACATGGCGAAACCCTGTCTCTACTAAAAATACAAAAATTAACAGGGCATGGTGGCAGGCACCTGTAAGCCCAGCTACTTGGGAGGCTGGGGCAGGAGAATCACTTGAACCCGGGAGGCAGAGGTTGCAGTGAGCTGAGATTGTGCCACTGCACTCCAGCCTGGGTGAAAAGAGCAAGACTCCATCTCAAAAAAAAAAAAAATTATAATAAAATAAATCTATAAAATACATGGTAATTTCACCCCTTCTCACCCAATCCTGGGTCCCCTGAGGCAGAGGACTGGGTTAGGATTCTTCCTAGGACGATTATGGAGCCAGTGCCCAGCCCAGGGCCAGCATTTTAAAGGCTAGGCCCAGCCTGAGGACCAACAGTGGGGAGGTTTTCAGATTGTCCCCAAGCTTCTGGGTGGTCTTGACCCTTTAGTGGAGAAGATGGGCCCTCCTGACATTTGGGAAAGCCATCTGCACCTTTTTTCCTTCACCAGCTCACTGCAAACTAAGAGCACGCTCTCAGTGGGGTTCACGCCTGCATTGCAGCATCTGCCTTGTAGGTGCCCAGGGAGGTCCACAATCCCCAGTTTAGAAAGCAGTGTTGAGGCCAGGCGCGGTGGTGGCTCATGCCTGTAATCCCAACACTTTGGGAGGCCGAGGTGCGTGGATCACCTGAGGTCAGGAGTTCAAGACCAGCCTGACCAACATGGAGAAACTCCATCCCTACTAAAAATACAAAATTAGCCGGGCGTGGTGGGCACATGCCTGTAATCCCAGCTACTCGGGAGGCTGAGGCGGGAGAATCGCTTGAACCTGGCGGGGTGGAGGTTGTGGTGAGCCGAGATCCTGCCATTGCACTCCAGCCTGGGTAACAAGAGCGAAACTCTGTCTGAAAAAAAAGAAAAGAAAAGAAAAAGAAAGCAGCAGTGTTGATGCCCAGCCTGAAGGAGAGGCTACATCCCAATCCTAAGACAAAATAGGGAAAACCAGAGAGGAAAGTCAGGCCCGTGGGGTTTCTGCCCTTTAGGGAGTTCCCAGATCAGAGGTTGAGAACTTTTGGGGATCCAGACTCTCCCAAGGAAGAGCGGAAAATGCCGGTCCCTTCTCAGGAGAAAAAGGAACACAGGAAACCGAGGTTTTACCCACAGTCATGGCCTTATCAGATTGCTGAGGCCCATTTTCCCAGGTTCTGGGTTTAGAAATCTTCTCTAGTCCTGGGCTGCGTGGTGGCTCATGCCTGTAATCCCAGCACTTTGGGAGCCAAGATGGAGGATCGCTTGAGACCAGGAGTTCAGGACCAGCCTGGGTAGCATAGTGAGACCTCATCTCTACAAAAAATAAAAATGAATAAGTAAATTAAAAAAAAAGAGAGACTGGGCACGGTGACTCACGCCTGTAATCCCAGCACTTGGGAGGCCGAGGCGAGTGGATCACGTGGTCAGGAGTTCAAGATCAGCCTAGCCAAGATGGTGAAACCCCGTCTCTACTAAAAATACAAAAAATTAGCCAGGCATGGTGGTGGGCACCTGTAATCCTAGCTACTCGGGAGGCTGAGGCAGAGAATTGCTTGAACCCAGGAGGCAGAGGTTGCAGTCAGCCGAGATCGCGCCACTGCACTCCAGCCTGGCGACAGAGGGAGATTCTGTCTCAAAAAAAAAAAAAAAAAAAAAAAAAAAAGAGCCAGGTGTGGTGGCTCACGCCTATAATCCCAGCACTTGGGAGGCCAAGGTGGGTGGATCACCTGAGGTCAGGAGTTCGAGACCAGCCTGGCCAACATGGTGAAACTCTGTCTCTACTAATAATAAGAAAATTAGCTGGGCATGGTAGTGCACACCTGTAGTCCCAGCTACTCGGGAAGCTGAGGCAGGAGAATCGCTTGGACCCAGGAGGTGAAGGTGGCAGTAAGCTGAGATCGTGCAGTTGCACTCCAGCCTGGGCAACAGAGTGGGACTCCATCTCTAAATAAATAAATAAATAAATAAATAAATAAATATCTAATCTAGAGACAGGGCTTTGTGTGTGTGTGTGTGTGTGCGTGTGTGTGTGTGATAGGAGGGAGGGACATGGGCCAGGCACGATGGCTCATGCCTGTAATCCCAGCATTTTGGGAGGCCAAGGCAGGCAGATTACCTGAGGTCAGGAGTTCAAGATCAGCCTGGCCAACATGGTGAAACCCTGTCTCTACTAAAAAATTAGCTGAGTGTGGTAGCGTGCGCCTGTAATCCCAGCTACTTGGGAGGCTGGGCAGGAGAATCGCTTGAACCTGGGAAGAAGAGGTTGCAGTGTGCTGAGATGGGACCATTGCACTCCAGCCTGGGCAACAGAGCAAGGCTCTGTCTCAAAACAAAACAAAACAAAACAGAAAAAGGAGTGGGGGTGGGGGAGAGAGAGAGAGAGGCAGGCTGCTTTATAGAATCCCCTTTCTCTGTTAGGTTTTTGGAGCTCATTTTTTAATTTTATGTATGTATTTATTTATTTATTTTTGAGATCGAGTCTTGCTCTTGTTGCCCAGGCTGGAGTACAATGACACGATCTCAGCTTGCTGCAACCTCCACCTCCCAGGTTCAAGTGATTCTCCTGCTTCAGCCTCTGGAGTAGCTGGGATTACAGATGTGCGCCACCATGCCTGGCTAATTTTTTTGTAATTTTTGTAGAGATGGGGTTTTACCATGTTGGTCAAGCTGGTCTCGAACTCCTGACCTCAGGTGATTCACTCACCTCAGCCTCCCAAGTGCTGGGATTACAGGTGTGAGCCACTGTGCCCGGCCTATTTTTTATTTTATTTTATTATTATTTTTTTTTTGAGAAGGAGTTTTGTTCTTGTGGCAGGATCTCAGCTCACTGCAACCTCCGCCTCCTGGGTTCAAGTGATTCTCCTGCCTCAGCCTACTGAGTAACTGGGATTATAGGCATGCACCACCACACCCAGCCAATTTTTTGTGTTTTTGGTAGAGATGGGGTTTCATCTTGTTGGCCAGGCTGGTCTCAAACTCCTGACTTCAGGTCATCTGTCCACCTTGGCCTCCCAAAGTGCAGGGATTACAGGCATGAGCCATTGCGCCTGGCTGGTCTTGGGAGCTTATTTTCAAGCCTCTCACAAAGTCCACTCCTCCTCACTACCCCATTAACTTTCTAGTTGTGTTTGCTGCTATCTGGAGTGCCATTCCTGTCTTTCTCCTTCTCCTAGAAGTTTTATGCAATCCATAGAACAATGCAGAAGTAGCGAGGGGTTGGGGGAGGATTAGGAGGAGGAGGAGGAGGAGGAGGAAGGGAGAATGAACTGCTCCCAGTTCTCTGGCATGTATCCTGCCCCTTGCTTCATGTTCATGAGAAACATTTTATAGCATATTTACAGCTACTTAGATGCAGATACAATGTATCCATGGAAATAATCCTTGCAGGATACACAATTTGTTGTGTAAGTTAAAGAATAAAATGTCGGAAGGATGAATTATGTGCCCAGTGACATACAGCAACGGAATAGTTGAGATTAGCCTGGTTATCCCAATCACTCCTGCTCTTTCCCAAGAAAATGAGTGAGCAATGTGCCCCAGCTCCTCCATGCCTAACCTCAGTGCTGAGATGTACTGAGCACCTACTATGTGCCAAGCACTGCACTGAGCTCTTTATCCAATTAGATCTCATTGTTTCACTGCAACAAATTGCAAGGCAGTTACTGTATCATCCTAATTCTATAAATAGAAACAGTAAAGCTCAGAGAGATACTTTAATAACTCAACCATTGTTACCCAGCCTGGGAGTGGCAGGGAAGGGATCTGAACCCAGGTAACCTAGCTTCAGAGACTGTGGGCTTCGCCACTGCTTTCTATTGGCAACCTTCAGATAGTTTCTTTCTCTTGAATATTTGGTATATTTGTTTCTATCACTGCTTCAACAAATAAGCACAAACAACACAGAGTTACTCTCTTACATTTCTAGAAGGCAGAGGTTTAAAATGGATGGGCGGGGCCGGGCGCGGTGGCTCACGTCTGTAATCCCAGCACTTTGGGAGGCTGAGACGGGCGGATCACGAGGTCGGGAGATCGAGACCATCCTGGCTAACATGGTGAAACCCAGTATGTACTAAAATACAAAAACTTAGCTGGGCGTGGTGGCAGGCGCCTGTAGTCCCAGCTACTTGGGAGGCTGAGGCAGGGGAATCTCTTGAACCCGGGGGACGGAGTTTGCAGTGAGCCGAGATGGCACCACTGCACTCCAGCCTGGTGACAGAGCAAGACTCCAT
>NW_016814761.1:6186245-6217369 GCF_001698545.2 Rhinopithecus bieti | reverse complement strand
AAAAAAAAAAAAAAAAAAAAAAAGGATTATATTCCTTCTGGTGGCTTTAGAGGAGGATCCATTTCCTTGCCATTTCCAGCTTTTAAAAGCTGCCTGCATTCCTTGGCTCCCGGTGGTCACCTCCATCTTTCCAGACATCACTCCAGCCTCTGTTTCCATCTTCACCTCTCCTCCTCTGACTCAGATCCTCCTGCCTCTCCGTCCTGGAAGGCCCCCTGTGATTACACTGGGCCTGCCCAGATAATCTGGGATAATCTTCCCATCTCAAGATCCTTAATTTACTCCTATCTGTAAGATCCCTTCGCCATGTTAGGTAATATATCTATAGATTGCAGGAATTTGGATGTGGACAGCTTTTGGGGGCTACTATTAGTTCTACCACATTTGGCTGTTTCTATTTTGTAGACTAATAACAAAAAACATTTTTGAATGCCTTCATAGACTTTAATTCCATTAGCTTAATTCCACCCGAAAAACCTGTCGATCAAGCAAAACTAGGTTATTTGGACTTCCTGCAGTAAAGGAGAACACCACGTCAACAGATTCAAATTAGGGAAATTAGGGAATGGTATTTACGGGTTTAAAATCGCAGCCCTGGCTGGGTGATTTTAAAGCAAGTCTTGCAAGGCAAGAAACTGGTTGGGAGTGGAGAGTTTCTGACAGACAGCTTTGGAATGGTGGGCCCAGGGTTTTGAAGTCACATCTGATGCATAATCTTATCTTCCAGAACAGGTATTTTTTTGGAGCAAGAAGTGAAGTGACTTTTGCTTGTCTTGATATTGCTTAACCCAAGGTTATGTTGGTTTTAGTCCTTGCTAATTACAATAATAGTATTTTTTTCGAGACTCAGTCTCGCTCTGTTGCCACGCTGGAGTGCAGTGGTGCGATCTTGGCTCACTGCAACCTCTGACTCCCTGGTTCAAGTGATTCTCCTGCCTCAGCCTCCGAAGTAGCTGGGATTACAGGCATATGCCACAATGCCCAGCTAATTTTTTGTATTTTTATTAGAGACAGGGTTTCACCATGTTGGCCAAGATGGTCTCTATCTCCTGACCTTGTGATGCACCCGCTTCGGCCTACCAAAATGTTGGGATTACAAGCGTGAGCCACCGCACCCGGCCATAATTTCTGTTTTTTAGAGCACCTCCTACAGGCCAGGCAACTTTGAATACATTTTGACAATTACAACAACCCTGCAAGGCAGGTATTTCAACTTAATCTCGGTATGGCACAATAACTCCCCTCTTGGATTTTGGAGTCAAAAAGTCTTGGATAAAAATCCTGGCTCCTCCACCTACTTGCCAGGTGAATGGGCAGGTTAGTTTTCTGGGTGAGTCTCCGTGTCTTCATCTGTAAAATCAGGGTAGTGTTTCCCACTTCGAGTGTGTAGGAGTGTGCACACTGTGTGCCCACATGAGTAGGGGGACCATGCTTCCCTGTCGTTGTTTTTGTTTTGGTTTGCTTTGTTTAAGATAGAGTCTTGCTCTATCGCCAGGCTGGAGTGCAGTGGTGCAATCTCAGCTTGCTGCAACCTCTGCCTCCCAGGTTCAAGTGATTCTCCTACCTCAGCCTGTCTAGTAGCTGGGATTACAGGTGCATGCCACCATGACCAGTTAATTTTTTATTTATTTAGTTTTTTTTGAGACAGAGTTTCACTCTGTTGCCAGGTTGGAGTGCAGTGGGGCGAACTTGGTTCACTGCAACCTCGGCCTCCTGAGTTCAAGTGATTCTCCTGCCTCAGCCTCCTGAGTAGTCAGGATTACAGGCACATGCCACCATGCCCAGCTAATTTTGTATTTTAGTAGAGATGGGGTTTTACCATGTTGGCCAGGATGGTCTTGATCTCTTGACCTCATGATCTGCCTGCCTCAGCCTCCCAAAATGCTGAGATTACAGGCATGAGCCACTGCACCCGGCCATTTTTTTTTNAGTCTGTTGCCAGGTTGGAGTGCAGTGGGGCGAACTTGGTTCACTGCAACCTCGGCCTCCTGAGTTCAAGTGATTCTCCTGCCTCAGCCTCCTGAGTAGTCAGGATTACAGGCACATGCCACCATGCCCAGCTAATTTTGTATTTTAGTAGAGATGGGGTTTTACCATGTTGGCCAGGATGGTCTTGATCTCTTGACCTCATGATCTGCCTGCCTCAGCCTCCCAAAATGCTGAGATTACAGGCATGAGCCACTGCACCCGGCCATTTTTTTTTTTTTTTTTTTTTTTTTTTTTTTTTTTTAGTAGAGATGGGGTTTTACCATGTTGGCCAGGCTGGTCTTGAACTCCTGGGCTCAAGTGACCCACCTGTCTCAACCTCCCAAATTGCTGGGATTACAGGTGTGAGCCAGTGCACCTGGCCCCCTGTCATTGTTAGTAGTGTCCTTTTTTTTGAGATAGAATCTTGCTCTGTCGCTTAGGCTAGAGTGAAGTGGTACAATCTTGTTTCACTGCAACCTCCGCTGCCCGGGGTTCCAGCGATTCTCCTGCCTCATCCTCCCGAGTAGCTGGGATAACAGACGTGTGCAACCACACCCAGCTAATTTTTGTATTTTTAGTAGAGATGGGGTTTCAGCATCTTGGCCAGGCTGGTCTTGAACTCCTGACCTCGTGATCCAACCTGCTTGGCCTCCCAAAGTGCTGGGATTACAGGCGGAAACCACCACGCCCAGCCATGTCCTTTTATTATTCTCAAAAGAGTCCCTCCTTGGATGATGAATTATATGGGCACAGTTCCAATAAGGTGAAGCTATGCTTATTACTTTTACTCAATAGGTGAAAGGGGATGGATCAGAGAGCTTAGGTGACATGCTTAGGGCTGCATGGCTAACTGGGAAGAATTCTCCAAGTTAAAGCTGCATAGGAGACCAGGTGCTACCCTTCTGCCTGGAACAACTCAACACAATGCCAGACTTTGTAACTATATATTTGTGTGATTTGTTTCTATTTTGATGTTTTGTTTTTTGTTTGTTTGTTTTGAGACGGAGTCTGGCTCTGTCGCCCAGGCTGGAGTGCAGTGGCATGATCTCGGCTCACTGCAAGCTCTGCCTCCCGGGTTCACGCCATTCTCCTGCCTTAGCCGACTGAGTAGCTGGGACTACAGGCGCCCGCCAATTTTTCCATCTTTAGTAGAGATGGGGTTTCACCGTGTTAGCCAGGATGGTCTCGATCTCCTGACCTCATGATCTGCCCGCCTCGGCCTCCCAAAGTGCTGGGATTACAGGCGTGAGCCACCGCGCCCAGCTTTTGATGTTTTTAATTGAGACAATCTTGTTCTGTTGCCCAGGCTGGAGCGCAGTGGCATGATCGCTTCACTGCAGCCTCAACCTCCTAGGCTCAAACAATCCTACTCCTCAAGCTTCCCAAGTAATTGGAACCACAGGCATGCATCACCATGCCCAGCTAATTTTTGTATTTTTTGTAGAGATAGGGTTTACCATGTTGCTTAGGCTGGTCTCAACTCCTGGCCTCAAGCAATCCACCCACCTCAGCCTCCCAAAGTGCTGTGATCATAGGGTTAAGCCACTGTGGCCGGTCCATTTATGTTATTTTTAAATTAAACCTGTCTTCCACCAGGTGCCGTGGCTCACAGCCTGTAATCTCAGCACTTTGGGAGGCTGAGGTGGGCGGATCACTTGAGGTCAGGAGTTCGAGCCCAGCTTGGCCAACATGTTGAAACCCCGTCTCTACTAAAAATACAAAAATTAGCTGGGCACGGTGGCATGCGCCTGTAATCCCAGCTACTTGGGAGGCTGGGGCAGGAGAATCACTTGAATCTGGGAGGCAGAGGTTGCAGTGAGCCGAGATTGTGCCTTTGCACTCCAGCCTAGGTGACAGAGTAAGACTCTGTCTCAGAAAAAAAAAAAAAAAAAAAAAAAAAGCAAAACCAACAAACAAGCAAACAAAAAACTTGTCTTTTGTGTTAGATCAGGAGCCCCACCAGGATCCGCAAAAGGTGTGCTTCCTTCATGACCGTGCAGTGGTGCCAGCAACAGTGGGGAGCGCGTGGTGTGTCCTCACAGAGGTTTGTGACCCACGTGGAAATGCCTGGCAGGCTCCCAGGTAAGTGTTCTAGAAAGGGAGCAACTATATCCACGGCTGCTTTTCCTGAGACACAACCCTAGAGGCCTCAGAGGCTGTCCCACTCCAGCCAGCAGGAGCTTACTCCATAACCGAAAGGCCTGCTCCTACTGTGCCTTCATCATCACCTGCCTGCAGGAATTCTGCTCCCTGTAAATACTCAAGAATTGGTGAGAGCAGGGCGCGGTGGCTCACGCCTGTAATCCCAGCACTTTGGGAGACCTTGGCAGGTGGATCACGTGGTCAAGAGATCAAGACCATCCTGGCCAACATGGTGAAACCCCATCTCTACTAAAAATACAAAAATTAGCTGCGCGTGGTGGTGGGCACCTGTAGTCCCAGCTACTCAGGAGGCTGAGGCAGGAGAATTGCTTGAACCTGGGAGGCAGAAGTTGCAGTGAGCCATCGCGCCACTGCACTCCAGCCTGGTGACAGAGTGAGACTCTGTCTCAAAAAAAAAAAAAAATTGGTGAGGAAGAGATCATTCATCATTGTCACTGTATTTGATAAGCATCCATCTCCCACAGCTGGGTAGACACAAGACGGGGGAGAAATTCTGGCCACGCACTGGGCGCTCTCAGGTCGGGTTTATATGCCTGGCTAGGTCCTGGTTCCAAATGTCCCCCAGTAAACAGGTTTTCTTTCTTTCTTTTTTTGTAATTAGCATACTTTGGGCTTGGTCCTCACGAGATTATCTGCCTTGAATTAGATAGGATTTTTTTGCACATGATGAAATAGTGCCTCCTCTTAACAGTTACTATATTATAATGCTATGCCTTGGTCTTCACTCCGTGGGTCTCCTAGTTCGAGGAGGAAATTAACCCACACATATTTATGTATTTAGATGAAGGGAATATACGATCCTGGGATTAAAACTTCAATCACTATAGAAGAGTTTTTAACAAGATTTAAAATCTGTATGGACCCCATGACTCAGCAGTTTGAACTCCAGGAACCTCATCTTTAAAAACATGCAACCAGCAGGTGTGTAGAGGACACTTATCTCGCTTTGTAAAAGCAGGAAAAACTGGAAGAACCTAAGGGTCTGTGGAGGAGACAGGGGTTGCTGACTTACACATCAGGGTCTCTCCATACAATGGAATGCCTCTCAGGTGTCAAAAATAAGGAGGCTGAGCTGAAGATGGTATCAAGGATCTGGCATTAGAGAACAAAGCAAACGTTAACATTATGTACGCTTGCACAGAGATATTCATATGACTGCCTAGACAAGGGCCTAGAAATGCAAAGGACTTAAATCTGTTACCTCTTTGGCATTTAAAAAAGATTGTATTTAGATAATATTGAGGTCATTTTAGAAAACACACACTTACTGCATTACAACAAGCAAAAGTTGAACAAAAAGGTAATAACGTTAAGCAGGTTACAATTCCATTGTAAGTAAATGCTGGTGTTAACAGCTCAAGTGCTTCCTTGGTCACATTAAGATTGTTTTGCCAGACCTGGGCAACAGAAGTAATTTAAAATTTCATTCCGACATCCCCGTGGCAAAAAAATAGCCTGAAAATTCAGCCTCAGCTCTGGTCTGAAGCCGGTGACAGGACTGACTACCAGATCTCTCAGCCTCTGCGCTGCTGACTTTGGGGACTGAGTCATTCTTGGTTCTGGGAGGCTGTCCTGTGCATTGCAGGGTGTACAGAGGCTTCTTTGGCCTCTACCCATTAGATACCTGTATCACCCCCTCCCCGTTGTGACGACCAAAAATGTCTCCAGACCCGGACGTCCCCTGAAGTGCAAATTGCCCACCCCATCCCCACCAGTGGTTGAGAATCACTGGAGTAGGATGATCGACGTCAGGGTTTTCTGGGATCCACCTGGTTGGTGTCTCATGAACTGGGGAAATTACTAACTGTGCCCATTTCCTTCTGTGATAAACCATGTGGTTACTCTGGCTCCGGCCCCTTTTCCCTAGAAAAATGTACCGATGCTTGTGGCATCATAATCCCCACATCTGTCATTCTCATCAATACTTCTCGTGTTTTTTGTCACGTGTGTCTGTGTGAAGAGACCATCGAACAGGCTTTGTGTGAGCAATACAACTTTTTAATCACCTGGGTGCAGTGGGCTGAGTCTTGTATACGTGCAGGTCACAGGGGATAAGATGGCTTAGCCTGGGCTCAGAGGCCTGGCAGTTTGGTTGTCGCCATCTTCGTGGATGCATGATACACCCTTTTGAAACTTTTTCCAGAACTTTTAATTTTCTTTCTTTTTTTTTTTTTGGAGATGGATTCTCGCTCTGTCACCCAGGCTAGAGTGTAGTGGCACAGTCTTGGCTCACTGCAACCTCCCCCTCCTGCATTCAAACGATTCTCCTGCCTCAGCCTCCTGAGTAGCTGGGATTGCTGGCACACACTACCACGCCCAGCCAGTTTTTGTAGATTTTGTAGAGACGGGGTTTCACCATGTCGCCCAGGCTTGTCTCGAACTTCTGGGATCAAGCAGTCCTCCCACCTTGGCCTCCCAAAGTGCTGGGATTACAGGTGAGAGCCAACACACCCGGCCTTCTTGTCTTAGATTTGTTTTACTCAAACAAAGCTCTGTGGCTTACCTTTATGTGAAGTTCCAAAGAAGGCCATTTTAACATTTCTGTACTTAAGTCACTACTGAAGCATGTTTGGGTGAGGAAACTCTATGAACTTGCTTTCTAAAGAAGGCCTTCTAGCCACAGGCATGTTACACAATGTGGGGCCATTTATTTTGCAAATCAGTAAGACTTCAAAATTTAAAAAATAATAGTATAAAAATGAGGATGGACCAGGCACGGTGGCTCATGCCTGTAATCCCAGCTGTTTGGGAGGCTGAGGTGGATGGATCACCTGAGGTCAAGACTTCGAGACCAGCCTGGCCAACATGGTGAAACACTGTTTCTATTAAAAATACAAAAAGAGAATTGCTTGAACCTGGGAGGCAGAGGTTGCAGTGAGCGGAGACTGTGCCACTGCACCCCAGCCTGGGCAACAGAGTGAGTCTCCGTCTCAAAAAAATTAAAATTAAAGAAATTTAAAAAATAAAATAAATAAAATTAGGATGAATTGCTGGGGAATGGAGAAATCAATTTCTATTTTGGTCCTTCTGTCCTGTTTTCTTTGCATTTTGGGCCATGCAGATGTCTTGTTTTTATAATTAAAAAAACTAGGTGGGGTGCAGTGGCTCACACCTGGAATCCCAGCAATTAGGGAGGCTGAGGCAGGAGGATTGCTTGAGCACAGGAGTTCAAGACCAGCCTGGGCAACACAGCCAGATCCCGTCTCTACAAAAAATTTTAAAAATTAGCCAGGTGTGGTAATGCACACCTGTGGTCCCAGCTACTGGGGAGGCTGAGGCAGGAGGATTGCTTGAGTCTGGGAGATCGAGGCTGCAGTGAGCTGTGATCCCAGCACGGCCCTTTAGCCTATGTGACAAATAGAGACCCTGTCTCAAAACAGAAAGAAAAACAAAACTAGTTATTTTATTATACATAAGTCCAAATACATTAGCACAGGCACTGAAGAGCAGCAGAAACTGCACCTAAATCTCCTTCTCCGCATGTACATATCCAACCCCACCCCTTGTTCCCCTTTGAGCTCAGCTAGAGTCAAGTTCTCAGCGTCAGAGCTGGCTTCCGAAAGGCCTCCTTTTCCTACAGGCTTCCCCCACTGGACTCTACCTCCAGATGCCCAGGACTTGGGACACCATGCAAAGACCTAGCCCGTGGTGAGCATTTAGAAAATATTTACAGAATTATTCACAGTATTTGTTGAGCACCTACTGCTTGTTCATATCAGTTATGATCTGCTGCACACTGCTGCACACTGGCAGAAAGAGAAGACCTTGAGCATCTTAAATTCGAGGCAGTTGCCAGCTGGAGCTCCCATCTGAATTTCCTGGAGGAAGGCAGACCCCATTGCAACTAACTAACTTCCTTCCTTCCTTCCTTCCTTCCTTCCTTCCTTCCTTCCTTCCCTCCCTCCCTCTCTTTCTTTTCTTTTCTTTTTTCTTTCTCTTTCTTTTTCTTCCTTCCTTTCCTTCCTTGCCTTCCTCCCCTTCCTCCCTTCCTTCCTTCTCTCTCTCCTTTCTTTTTTTTTTTTTTTTTCTGAGACAGAGTTTCACTCTCGTTGCCCAGACTGGAGTGCAGTGGCATGATCTCAGCTCACCGCAACCTCCACCTCCTGGGTCACGGTTCAAGCAGTTCTCCTGCCTTAGCCTCCTAAGTAGCTGGGATTACAGGCATGCGCCACCACACCCAGCTAATTTTTGTATTTTTAGTAGAGACAGGGTTTCACCATGTTGGCCAGGCTGGTCTCGAACTCCTCACCTCGTGATCCTCCCGCCTTGGCCTCCCAAAGTGCTAGGATTACAGGCATGAGCCACCGTGCCCGGCTCTTCTTTCTTTCTTCTTTTTCTTTCTTTCTTTCTTTCCTTTTGACTTGAGTCTCGCTCTGTCTCCCAGTCTGGAGTGCAATGGTGTGATCTCAGCTCACTGCAACCTCCACCTCCCAGGTTCAAGCAATTCTCCTGCCTCAGCCTCCAGAGTACCTGGGACTACAGGCATGTGCCACCAGGCCTGGCTAATTTTTGTATTTTTAGTAGAGACAGGGTTTCACCATGTTGACCAGGCTCGTCTCGAACTCCTGACCTCAGGTGATCCACCAGCCCCGGCCTCCCAAAGTGGTGGGATTACAAGCATAAACCACTGCGCGTGGCCTCTTTTTTTGTTTGTTTGTTTTTGTTTTTTTGAGACCGAGTCTCAGTTTATTGTCCAGGCTGGGGTGCAGTGGCATGATCTTGGCTCACTGCAACCTCCGCCTTCTGAGTTCAAGCGATTCTCCTTCGTTGGCCTCCTGAGTAGCTGGGACTACAGACACCTGCCACCACGCCCAGCTAATTTTTGTATTTTTAGTAGAAATGAGGTTTCACCATGTTGGCCAGGCTGATCTTGAACTGACCTCAAGTGATCCACCTGCCTCCACCTCCTAAAGTGCTGGGATTATAGGCATGAGCCGTTGTGCCCATCCCCCAACAGGACTTCCTAATTCAGGAGTTCTAGAATGGGACCCTGTAATTTGCATTTCTTTTAAAAATTATTTGTTGTTCTTTTCTTCCCCGCCCAACCCCATACCCAGCTTTTTCTGAGTGGGGAAGAACCCAGGAGAGAAGGCCCAATTTGCATTTCTACTATTTTTCCAGGAGATGCTGATGTTGCATCAAAGAGAACCTCTCTGTGAGAACCAGTGTTCTAGAGTTTAGGAAGACCATCAATTGGGGTAAATGGGCCAATTCCCAGCAGGAAAGGGGAAGGACCTTTTCTGAGGCATGATCTGAATTTCCTGGGCTGATGTTACCCTTTGTTATTTCCATAGGGGATCTGGGTTTTCAATCACTCACCTCGGGAGCCGCCAGATTCTGGCCAGTCTCGGCTTTTTTCCCTCTCACTGTAGGTTCTTCAGAGCCCATGGTCTAGACACACCAGTGGATTCTCTTGTGCCCCAGTTACCACATCTGTCATGGGGAGAAGAGCCTGAACCCCCCAGAGGGTCAGGTCCAGGTGAGAATGGAGGGTGACACTGCAGAGAATTTAGCAAGGTGGGTGCTTCATACCCCATCATTGCCTGCTCCTCTCGCAGTTTTGCATTTGCGTGTTGTAGAGCTACGTGTCTCAACCTAGAAGGATCTCCAGGATGTGTCCTTGGGTGGAAAAATTTAGGTACTAGAATCTAGGCCAGGCACAGTAGCTCACACCTGTAATCCCAGCACTTTGGGAGGCCAAGGTAGGAGGATCACGAGGTCAGGAAATTGAGACCATCCTCCACTCCAGCATGGGTGACACAGAGAGACTCCTCTGTCACAAACAAACAAACAAAAAAATTAGCCAGGTGTGGTGGTGGGTGCCTGTAACCCCAGCTATTACTTGGGAGGCTGAGGCAAGAGAATCTCTTGAACCCAGGAGGTGGAGATTGCAGTAAGCCAAGATCGCACCACTGCACTCCAGCCTGGGTGACAGAGCAAGACTTTGTCTCAAAAAAAGAAATAAAGAAATAAATATAAAAATAAAAAAATTTTAAAAAGAAATCTCTATCGAGTTTTGTGCCTACCTATGATTCATGGATTCCTACCAGGGAAAAAGCAGAATGAAAACATGCACAGAAGGAAATATTTTAAATTCTGCTTGCCTGGGTGGTAACTTGCTATAATGTTTTACTTCTGTAATGGGAGGGTATACACATGTGGTTATTCTATTATTTCTCCTATGTTTTCATATCTGAAATAATTCATATTTTAAATGTTTACGTAATAAATTTTGTCAACCTCTTTCTTCAAGTCTTGGTGTTAAAATCATGTGTGTTACTAAACCTTTTTTTTTTTTTTTAATTTAAGAGGTAGGATCTCGCCCTGTCACCCAGGCTGGAGTACAGTGGTGTCATCATAGCTCAGTGCAGCTTCGACATTTTGGGCTCAAGCAATTCTCCCACCTCAGCCTCCCCAGTAGGTGGGACTACACGTGTGAGCCACCATGCCTGGTTAATTATTTTTATTTCTTGTAGAGACAGGATCTCACCATGTTGCCCAGGCTGGTCTCAATCTCCAGAGCTCAAGCAATCCTCCTGCATTGGCCGCCCAAAGCGCTGAGATTACAGGTGTGAGCCACTGCACCTGGCCTTAAACACTTCTTCTTCCTAATATATTTTTATACCTTTAGCTCTTTGCTATATCTAAACGGCGAGCCCTCCACATCCATGGGGTCCTCATCCATGGATTCAAGCAACTGCAGGTGGAAGTTACTAGAAATAAAAAAGGATGGTTGTGTTTGTACTGAACATGGACATTTTTTGTTGTTATTATTCTCTAAACAATACAGTATAACAATTATTTACATAGTATTTACATTGTATTAGGTATTAAAGCTAACGACTGCACAGCAGGTCCTCAAATAACACTCTTTTTTTTTTTTTCTTTTTTGAGACAGAGTCTTGCTCTGTCACCTAGGCTCGAGTGCACTGTGGTGCTATCTTGACTCACTGCAACCTCCGCCTGCCAGGTTCAAGCAATTCTCCTGCCTTAGCCTCCTGAGTAGTTGAGATTACAGGCGTCCGCTACCATGCTAGGCTAATTATTAAATTTTTTAGTAGAGACGAGATTCCACCATGTTGGGCAGGCTGGTCTGGAACTCCTGACCTCAGGTGATCTGCCCGCCTCAGCCTCTTAAAGTGCTGGAATTGCAGGCATGAGCCACTGTGCCTGGCCAACATTCTTTCATTCAACATTGTTTCATTATATCATTGATGGGAAAACAAATGGTTTTGTTTATACATCCTTTCCCTCTAAGTCAAAGTTTCTAAGAACGTTAACTGTATACAGAAGGATGTGTGGTAGGTTACATGCAAATACTACACTATTTTTGTGTAAGGGACTTGAGCATCCATGGATTTTAGTGCCTGAGAAGAGTCCTGGAACCAATGCCCCATTGATACTGAGGGACAACTGTAGTCTTTTTTGGAATAAGGAACTTAAAATTTCCCTAAAATGCTTCTCCTTAATGTCATTTATTGTATAACTTGTTATTTCTCCACCAATGGGAAATAATACCTTTTACCATTTACCAAACCCCCATATATATGTGGATGGAATTCTAAATGCCTTATTCTATTTTATTAAGTTTTCTGATTACCCTATACCAGTACCAGATCACTTAATTGAAATTGGTATTATTATCAAGAGGACACGTGCTTCTAGTAAATAAATAATGTTGAGACAACACCCAGAGAGTTTAATTTCCCACCTCTCCTAACCACACTTCCCAGAGATAAAGCTCTGGGTTAGGGTTCGCAGCAGGATTAGGGAGCCAGAGCCCAGCCGGGGTGCTGGGGAGCATGCAGGGCCTTAGGACCAGCGAAGGGAGGTCGCAATCATTTCCCCAGCGTTCTGGGTGGTCCCTATTCATTAGCTAGAAATGATGCACCTTTGGGACTAGCATTGTGGTTAGTCTTTTTTTTTTTGTGTTTTTTTTGGTTTGGAGGGCAGAGGCTCACTCTGTCGGCCGGGCTGGACGCCGGATGCGTCTCAGCTCACTGGCAAGCTCCGCGCTCCGGGGTTTACGCCATTCTCCTGCCTCAGCTCCAGAGGTAGCTGGGACTATGAGTGCGCCGCCACTTTCGCTCCGGCTTATTTTGTGTATTTTTTTTTTTTTGAGTAGAGACGGGTTTCACAGTGTGTAGCAGGATGGGTCTCCGGAGCCTGACCTCGGTGATCCGCCCGTCTCGGCCTCCAAGAGTGCTGGATTACAGGCTTGAGCCACCGCGCCCGGCCAATTGTTAGTACTTTATTGATGAAAAAAATGCTGTCTAATCCAAAATCATACTGCTAGGGAGTAGGTGAAATTCCTCAAGTTAAAGTTGCACAGCAAGACACATGCTGTTTCTTTTATTTGCAATATCTTCCCTCCTCCATCACTCTTTCACATGTTGTAGCACATATATGTATATATCTGGTGTGTGTATATATAATATAAATATATGTATGTAATTATTTTATATATTATATATATCGTGTGTGTGTGTGTGTATATATATATATTTGAGTCAGGGCCTCACTTTGTCACCTAGGCTGGAATGCAGTGGCACAATCATGGCTCACTGCAGCCTCAGCCTCCTGGGCTCAAGTGATCCTCCCCCATCAGCCTCCTGAGTAGCCATGACTAAGGCGTGCAATACCACATAGATATTTGATTGCTATGTCCCCAGTAGACCAGAAACTCCACAGGGTTGGGCACTAAGTCTATTTTGTTCACTGCTCTATGCCCAATGCCTGTAATTGTGAGAGTGTATGGTAGGTGCTCAATGGATGTTTGTGGATTGACAGGAAAACCCTTATCCTAGGTGCCTAGGAAAGGGTTAAGACATGCTAACAAGGCCGGGCCTGGTGGCTCATGCCTGTAATCCCAGCTCTTTGGGAGGCTGAGATGGGTGGATCACCTGATATCAGGAGTTCGAGACAAGCCTGGCCAACACGGTGAAACCTTGTCTCTACTAAAAATACAAAAATTAGCTGGGCATGGTGGTGGTTACCTGTAATTCCAGCTGCTTGGGAGGCTGAGGCAGGAGAATTGCATGAACCTGGGAGGCGGAGGTTGCAGTGAGCCGAGATTGCGTCACTGCACTCCAGCCGGGGTGACAAAAGGGAAGCTCGGTTTCAAAAGGAAAAAAAAAAAGGGCCAGGTGCAGTGGCTCATGCCTGTAATCTCAGCACTTTGGGAGGCCAAGGCAGGCAGATCACCTGAGGTCAGGAGTTTGAGACCAGCCTGGCCAACATAGTAAAACCCCGCCTCTACTAAAAATACAAAAATTACCCGGGCATGGTGGCGCGCGCCTGTAATCCCAGCTACTCCAGCTAAGGCAGGAGAATTGCTTGAACCTGGGAGGCGGAGGTTGCAGTGAGCCAAGATTGCACCAGTGTACCCCAGCCTGGGTGACAGAGCAAGACTCTATCTCAAAAAAAAAAAAGAAAAGAAAAGAAAAGAAAAAAAGACATGCTAATAAAGACGTGCCAGAGGGCTTTTGATTACAGACAGGCTCAGTCTCCAAATGGCTAGTACAGAATCCTCTAAAGATGTTCAAAAGTCCAGCAACATGGCATGCATTCCAGTAACAGAAAAGCCTCTGCTTCCACCACTTATCTGTGTAGGTGCTATGACCCTGTGCCTGAGTAACCCAGAAGCTGTGAGTAACAGAGCATTCATCATTTTGGTTGCTTTTATTTAAACATTGGTACCAAGTCACCTTTCAATAAGCTAGACCCGGCCAGTGCGGTGGCTCACGCCTGTAATCCCAGCACTTTGGAAGGTTGAGGCAGGCAGATCACGAGGTCAGGAGCTCAAGACCAGCCTGGCCAATATGGTGAAACCCCATCTTTACTAGAAATACAAAAAAATTAGCCGGACATGGGGGCGCGCACCTGTAGTCCCAGCTATGCGGGTGGCTGAGGCAGGAGAATCGCTTGAATCCGGGAGGTGGAGGTTACAGTGAGCGAGATCGTGCCACTGCACTCCAGCCTGGGTGACAAGAGGTTCCATGTCAAAAAATAAAAATAAAAATAAGCTAGACCCAGGAAGCAGAAATCATGCCCATGCCCTGGGTTCTCTTGGTCATGGTTTATGTGCCAGTGCTTTTGTTACCTGTCTCCTGGATGGGCTATGCAGGCTCACAAGACTTTCCCTTACTCCCCACACTTGGGGAGTGGAGTGTCTCATAGATTTGCTGCCACCTGATAAAATGAAAATTCTAAATTCTCCTGGAATATTTTCTTGGTTACTAGAATAACAAATCCTACAAATCTTGGTCTCCTACCACAAGAGAAAATTATTGTTTCTATCAACTAACTTACATTCCATCATAAGGTGGACTTTTCCCCAGATGTTAAAAAATGCATACTGGGTGTGGTGGCTCAAGCTTGTAATTCCAGCTACTTGGGAGACTGAGGTGGGAAGATCCTTCGAGCCCAGTAGTTGGAGGCTTCAACAAACTATGATTGTGCCACTGTACTCCAGCCTGGGAAACAGAGCACGACGTTGTCTGTATTTACAAAAAAAAGAGAAAAGACTGGTCACGGTGGTTCATGCCTGTGCTGGCTCATCCCAGCACTTTGGGAGGCCGAGGTAGGAGAGGATAGCTTGAGCCCAGGAGTTCAAGACCGGCCTGGGGAACACAGAGAGACCCCATGTCTACAAAATATAAAAATTAGGGCCCCAATTTCTACGCACACTGGGAGACGGAGGTCCTCTTTCCTTGCCTAATGCAGCCATAGCTCGTGATCCCAAGAAGCATCCGAAGCAGGTAGCAGCTCCAAAGCTTGGCTGCTGAATAAATTGAGTGGTGTGTTTGCTCCTCGTCCATCCACCAGTCCCCACAAGTTGAGAGAGTGTCTCCCCCTCATCATTTTCCTAAGGAACAGACTTAAGTATGCCCTCACAGGAAATGAAATAAAGAAGATTTGCATGCAGCGGTTCATGAAGATCGATGGCAGGGTTCGTATTGATATAACCTACCCTGCTGGATTCATGGATGTCGGCAGCATTGACAAGTGGGGAGAGAATTTCCGTCTGATCTGTGACACCAAGGGTCGGTTTGTTGTACATCGTGTTACACCTGAGGAGGCCAAACACAAGTTTGTGCAAACGGAGAAAAATCTTTGTGGGCACAAAAGGAATCCCTCAAATATATTTATATATATGTGTGTGTGTGTATATATATTTATATATGTTTGTGTATATTTATATATGTATGTGTGTGTGTATATATATATATTTTTCCCAAATGAAAAGGAAGACGTGAGCCACCGAGCCCAGCCTCCACAATTGTATTACACATATATCAAAACATGTTGTACACTGTAAATAAACATAACTTTCATTTGTCAGTTTCAGCTTAATAAAATTGGAGGAAAAGGCTAGTAGAGAATAAAATGAGATATGGGCATAGGTAATAATGCAGAAGAATGGACAAGAATTTTGCCAGGTGGTAGATTTATGCAAAATAGTAAAGAATAAGATCCTCATTACAAAAGCTGCATGCAAGGCCAGGCGCAGTGGCTCACGTCTGTAATCCCAGCACTTTGGGAGGCTAAGGCGGGTGGATCACCTGAGGTCAGGAGTTCGAGACCAGCCTGGCCAACATGGTGAAACCCCATCTCTACTAAAAAATACAAAAATTAGCCGGGTGTGGTGGCACATGCCTGTAATCCCAGCTACTAGAGGGGGCTGAAGCAGGAGAATCGCTTGAACCCGGGAAGTGGAGGTTGCAGTGAGCCGAGATGGTGCCACTGCACTCCAGCCAGGGTGACAGAGTGAGACTCCACCTCAAAAAAAAAAAAAAAGCTGTATGCAGTGATATGTACTTAAATATATAGAAAAGGGACTCCAAGGATATTTACCAATAATGCACGTTTCCTTCTGGGGAGAAGCGAAGCAATTCCTACTTGTTGGTATGGGAAGAGCACCTGCCAGGGCAGAGCCTGAGAGAAATATCCTATTAACCTCAGGACTAATGTTCAATTCTAGGAAAAAGCCAGGAAGATGGACATTTATGTGTTCCATAGCAATACATATTTATAAAATACACATACATATTTTAAGAGTGTTTTATAACCAAAATATACATATGCCTTCCTGGATTTTAAAAATATATTAATACTAAAAGCTAACAGAAAGTTATAAAGTGGAAAAAAATGCAGGTCTCTGCCTTTACCCACCCACCACTCACCTGCCTTCCCACTTCCAGGTAGCCACCAATGTTCCCTTAGATCTGGAATTGTTCCTTTGTAAGTAAATGTTGTTGTTAAGAGAAAATGCTAATAGCAAGGGTTTTCTGCAGCAAATTTGGATGGCTATGCATTGGGTGTGGTCATGGGAGGAGAAAGAAATTAAACCATCCCTCCAATGGGGGTAAGAAAAAAGGAAAGAAAGGAAGAAAGGAAAAAGAAGACAATGACCCACAAAATGAGTGCCTCTGAGTCTGATATGAAACCCTTCTACGCATAGTGCACAGGCACAACAGTTGACCACCAGGCCTTAATTAGTATTATTATTATTTTAAAGGCAGAGTTTCACTCTTGTTGCCCAGGCTGGAGTACAATGGCACAATCTCGGCTCACCTCAATCTCTGCCTTCCAGGTTCAAGCGATTCTCCTGCCTCAGCCTCCTGAGTAGCTGGGATCTCAAGCATGTGCCACCACGCCTGGCTAATTTTGTATTTTTAATAGCGACGGGGTTTCTCCATGTTGGTCAGGCTGGTCTCGAATTCCTGACCTCAAGTGATCCACCTGCCTCGGCCTCCCAAAGTGCTGGGATTACAGGCATAAGCCACTGCACCTGGCCAATGTTTATTATTTTAAAATTGTATGTAAAGATGGAGTCTCACTATGTTGTCCAGGTTGAACTCCTGGGTTCAAGCATTCTTCCTGCCTGCCTAGGCCTCCCAAAGTGCTGTGATTACAAGTGGGAACTACCGCACCCAGTCCTGCCTTTTGAATAATAATGATGTTAATTAGAATAAGAGCAGCAGCTATTGTGCTTGACCCTGTTTCTTTTTCTTTCTTTTCTTTTTTTTTTTTTGAGACGGAGTTTCCCTCTATTGTCCAGGCTGGAGTGCAGTGGCAGGATCTCTGCTCACTGCAACCTCCGCCTCCTGGGTTCACGTTATTCTCCTGCCTCAGCCTCTGGATTAGCTGGGATTACAGGCATGCCTCATCATGCCTGTCTAATTTTTGTAGTTTTAGTGGAGACAGGGTTTCACCATGTTTGCCACGCTGGTCTTGAACCCCTGACCTCAAGTGATTCACCTACCTGGGCCTCCCAAAGTGCTGAGATTACAGGCATGAGCCACCATGCCTGGCCCTTTTTCTTTTTTATTAATTGAGATAGGTCTTGCTCTGTCACCCAGGCTGGAGTGCAGTGGCACAAACACTGCTTGCTACAGTCTCAACCTCCTGGGCTTGATCAATCCTCCTGCCTCAGCCTCTCGTGTAGCTGGGACCACAGGCACACGTTAGCATGGCTGGTTAATTTTTAAATTTCCTGTAAAGACAGGGTCTTGTAGAACAGCCTAGGCTGGTCAGGAATTCTTGGGCTCGATCAATCGTCCTGCCTCAACCTCCCAAAGCGCTTGCATTACAGGGGTAAGCCACTGTGCCTGGCCTACCCATCGTGGTCTCAACTGCCACGTTTTCTGCCGCTTGGATTTTACCCATCCCTCTCCTCCACCCATCCCTCCTTTCTCAGTATTGTAAAACACACCCCGACCTCATATCATTTTACCCAGAAATACATCAATGTGCATCTAAGCAGATAAAGGCATTCCTGCTTGTTTGTTTTTCTAACCCCCAATGTGATGATCACGCCCAGTACAAGTTAATAAAAATTTCTGGGCTGGGTGCGGTGGCTTGCACCTGCAATCCTAGCACTTTGGGAGGCCAAGACAGGATGATGGCTTGAGGCAGGGAATTTGAGACCAGCCTGGGCAACAGAGTGAGACCCCCGTCTCCACATACACACACACAAATCAGTGCGGTGTGGTGGTGGGAGTCTGTGGTCTCAGTTACTTGGGAGGCTGAGGTGGGAGGACTGCTTGAGCCCAGGAGGTTGAGGCTGCAGTGAGCCATGATTGTGCCACTGCACTCCAGCCTGAGTGATAGAGTGAGACCCTATCTCAAAATAAATAAGCCAGGCATTTATTAATTTTGTGATTCACATTTGTAATCACAGCACTTGGGGAGGCTGAGACAGGAAAATTGCTCAAACCTGAGAGGGGCAGGTTGCAGTGAGCAGAGATCATGCCGCTGCACTCCAGCCCGGGCAACAGAGTGAGTGGGACTCCATCTCAAAAAAATAAATCATAAATGAGTAATAATTCCTTACCATCTAACAGCAGGTCCCCTTTTCAATTCTGTACTTTTAAATGAGATCAGAGGAAGCGCTGGAAAGCTTTGGAAACTTGGCAAACATTGTAAAGCACTTAAATGAATGTCTTCAAGGGCTGTGCTCAAAGTGTGATCCCTGGGTGGGGCCACCAAACCACCCTGGAGCTTGCTGGAAATGCAAAATCCCAGGCCCAGGGCCCCAGATCCAGCGGAATGGAACTACCGCTGGACCAACACCAACGGATCATTCAAGTCTGAGGTTGGCTGTCTACACTGTGTGGAAGGCAGTGGCCGGTCCGCTCTGAATTAATCTACTTTTTTTGAGGCCTGGATGTTGCGGGTTTGTAGCCGCTTCCCTGAGTCCTCCCACCAGCAGTGAGAGCCCACCATGCGTTAAACATCAACCAGGCCTATGGGGACAGACGAGGTCACCGCCGTTGACAGGCTCCTATTCCAGCGCAAGATACAGACAAGAAGCTAATAAATTGATAAAGAAATAAAGCAATTTCAGGTTGTGATTGTTTACCTATGAGTTGTGTGAGGCCTCCCCCACAAGCCTACTGAAATTGCACTAGCAGAGCCAGGTACGGTGGCTCACACCTGTAATCCCTGCACTTTGGGAGGCTGAGGTGGGCGGATCACCTAAGTTCAGGAGTTGGAGGCCAGCTGGCCAACATGGTGAAACTCCGTCTCTACTAAAAGTACAAATATTAGCTGGGAGTGGTAGCACCTGCCTGTAATCTCAGCTACCAGGGAGACTGAGGCACGGGAATCGCTTGAACCCAGGAGGTGGAGGTTGCAGTGAGCCCAGATCGTACCACTGTGCTCTAGCCTGGGTGATAGAGCAAGCAAGACTCAGTCTCAAAAAAAAAAAGAAAGAAAGAAAGAAAGAAAAACAAAACAAGAATAACAAAATTGTTCCAGCGCCTAAGGCATCCTCCCCCTCTGGCTTTACTTTGCCCTGTGGCCTGTCTCCAGATGTTGGACCACGCATCTTACTACTTATTTGCTCATTGCTTTTCTCCCAGGCCAGGATGTAATCATCACACACACACTGTCATATGCCCACCCTTAGGACACAGAATGAGTAGGAGAAATACTTGTTGAATGAAAGTTACTATAATTTTTCAAACAATGAGAGTGCCTAATAGTGATCAATACCTGATTAGTGATTGTTTTTTTAGTACATCTGATTCCTACCCACGGCAAGAGTTCCTATGCGGAATGAGGCTACAATTCTTTCACTGGAAATAAATTGCACCCTATCCTGGGTGCTGCTCCTATCCTCAGGGCTGGGAGCCTGGTGCTGCCACACCCTTCCCCTGAGCAGAAGAATCCGGAAGAAGCCTTTGGCCAGAGCGGCAGGTGAGTCATTTGAGGACTCTATGCCCTTGTGGTCATCCTTCAGTCACCTGTCTGGAATTTTATTTTTTTTAGCCCAAGGGCTCTGCATCAAAGAACTGACTTTTTTGTTGTTGTTCAGGCTATACCTAAAAGGGACCTAATCTCAGTCTCATTTATATAAAGATCTCAGATCTCTCAAAAGGGATCTACAAATTCAGAGTAATTCTGCTCAAAATTAAAGGAAAAAAATTTTTTTGGCGGAGGAGGGAATTGTGTAGAGTTGGAGAAATCCAATAGATTGTAAAGTTCTTGCGGAGGGTGGAGTTGGTGAGAGGAGGCAGAGAAACAAGGTGAAGGCCTTTGCAGGCCATCTGGTATCTGTGTCCAATAGACAGTTTCATCCACAGCATGGCAGAGTCCAGCATGGATCCAAGAATATGTGGGAATCAGGGAAATGATGAAGACAGCACTTCAAATGGGAGGGAGTTTTTTTTTTAAATTTGAGACGGAGTCTCGCTCTGTTGCCCAGGCTGGAGTGCAATGGCACGATCTCCGCTCACTGCAACCTCTGCCTCCCAGGTTCAAGCAATTCTCCGGCCTCAGCTTCCCANGAAATCCAATAGATTGTAAAGTTCTTGCGGAGGGTGGAGTTGGTGAGAGGAGGCAGAGAAACAAGGTGAAGGCCTTTGCAGGCCATCTGGTATCTGTGTCCAATAGACAGTTTCATCCACAGCATGGCAGAGTCCAGCATGGATCCAAGAATATGTGGGAATCAGGGAAATGATGAAGACAGCACTTCAAATGGGAGGGAGTTTTTTTTTTAAATTTGAGACGGAGTCTCGCTCTGTTGCCCAGGCTGGAGTGCAATGGCACGATCTCCGCTCACTGCAACCTCTGCCTCCCAGGTTCAAGCAATTCTCCGGCCTCAGCTTCCCAAGTAGCTGGGATTACAGGCATGTGCCACCACGCCCGGCTAATTTTTGTATTTTTAGTAGAGACAGGGTTTCAGCATGCTGGCCAAGCTGGTCTCGAACTCCCGACCTCAGGCAATCCGCCCGCCTCAACCTCCCAAAGTGCTGGGATTACAGGCGTGAGCCACTGCGCCCGGCCACGGGAGGGATTTTTTTTTTTTTTTTGAGAGGGAGTCTCACTCTGTCTTCCAGGCTGGAGTGCAGTAGCCCAATCTCGGCTCACTACAACCTCCGCCTCCCAGGTTCAAGCGATTCTCCTGCCTCAGCCTCCCGAGTAGCTGGGACTATAGGCGTCTGCCACCACTCCCGGCTAATTTTTGTATTTTTAGTAGAGACAGGGTTTCACCATATTGGCCAGGCTGGTCCGGAACTCCTGACCTTGTGATCCACCCGCCTCGGCCTCCCAAAGTGCTGGGATTACAGGATTGAGGCACCGCGCCCGGCCAGGAGGGATTTTTAAGTAAAAGCTATTGGGCCAATCGACTGGAAGTCTATCCATTTGGAAACAGTGACATGAGGCTTCCTCCTCAAACCCCAAACACATATAGACACACATTCCACAATTCCACACGGGCTCAAGACCCAAACCTAAAAAACAAATTATATGAGAATGCTTGATACAAGACTAATAAAAAGAAGACTGGGCCGGGCATGGTGGCTCACGCCCATAACACCAACACCTTGGGAGGCCTAGCCGGGAGGATCGCTTAAGACCAGGAGTTTGAGACCAGCCTGGGCAGCATGGTGAGACCCCTGTCTCTACAAAAAATACAAAAATTAGCTGGGTGTGCTGGCACACGCCTGTGGTCCCAGCTACTCAGCAGGCTGAGGTGGGAGGATCGCCTGAGCCCAGGAAATGGAGGCTGCAATGAGCCCCGACTGAGTGATTGAATCTGGGTGACAGAGTGCGACCCCGTCTCAAAAAAGAAAAAGAAAGAAACTATACTTTCAGGGATAATTTCTATAGCTGGTTACTAGAGAAGTTTCTCTAAATATGTAGGGCACCATTTAAACATAATAATAAAAAGGCTGGGGGTGTGGCTCACGCCTGTAATCCCAGCACTTTGCGAGGCCGAGGTGGGCAGATCGCTTGAGGCCAGGAGTCCGAGACCAGCCTGGCCAACATGGCGAAACTCTGTCTCTACGAAAAATCCAAAAATTAGGCTGGGCATGGTAGCTCATGCCTGTAATCTCAGCACTTTGTGAGGCCAAGGCAGACAGATCACCTGAGGTTGGGAGTTCAAGACCAGCCTGGCCAACATGGTGAAACCTCCTCTCTACTAAAAATACAAAAATTAACCAGGTGTGGTGGTGCATATCTGTAATCCCAGCTACTCAGGAGGCTGAGGCAGGAGAATTACCTGAACCTGGGACGCGCAGGTTGCAGTGAGACGAGATCGCACCACTGCACTCCAGCCTGGGCGACAGAGCGAGACTCCATCTCAAAAAAAAAAAAAAAAAAAAAAAAGAGAAAAATACAAAAATTAGCCGGATGTGGCAGTGCACGCCTGCAATCTCAGCTGCTAGGAGGCTGAAGCGGGAGAATCATTTGGACCGGACCCAGGAGACAGAGGTTGCAGTGAACAGAGATCGCGTCACTGTACACTAGCCTGGGCGACAGAGCGAGACTCCATTTCAAAATAATAATAATAATGATAAGAAGAAGAAGAAGAAGAGAAAGAGAAAGAACACTAAAAATATAGTGCAATGGTAACATGAGCAAAGAGCTTAAACAGATAGTTCACTGAAGAAAGAATACAGGTAAATACAGTAAATACAGTAAATACCAGAAAAGTTGTCATCACCATACCATTTCTACCATCAGGGTGTGCAGATGCTAAAATGACAAACAAACAGAGAATGAGACATAGCTGTAGATAATGTCGAAGAATGGCCAAGAATGTTGCTTGGCAAATTCATGTAAAAGAGCAGTAAGATCTTCTTTATAAATGCTGTGTGCAGAAATATGTACTTAAATACAGTATATAGAAAAAGGACTCAAGGGCTACAGACTTCTTAATCCTGGTTATTTCTGTGGAGAAGCTAGGGAGTTCCTACTCGTTATGGCGTACCAACTGGAACACCCATTGCAGGTGAACTTGCCAGGACACAGGCTCTCCTCCTCGCTGTCAGCAGGGGTCTAATTCAATTGGTGGGACCATTTGAGAACCTAAATGTAGCATTAGCTACAAACTCTTGGACATTACACCCTCCCTTCTTGCATTTACCCTATAGCATGTACCTGTATGATTCTGTAAGTCCTATAGATACTGTGGGGGATGGATCCATTACATTTTGTAGCATTGAACTTCCTAAATGCTCACAGCCCTTAGGTCCTAAACAGCCTGTGGGGTGGCTTTTGCTTGGGCCACAGGCTATATTAAAATGTATCTCAATCAAGCAGGGGAATAGTTTAATCTTAAAGCAAGTGGTTTAGCACCTGGTGTGAGAATCTCGCTTGAGCTGCCTGCCTGGCCCTAAAGGGGCCGTCTCTAAACATCTGCCTCTGGGGTTCCCAAGTGTGCGGTGGGGAGTCACCTTCACAGAGAGGACTTGCTGCGACCTGTAAGACACCATGCCTCTTCTCTTTCCTTCCGAGTGATGCCTGACAGTGTCCTAAGTATCTGTTTGTGGTGGTTTATCCTCCCCAGTCATGGTAAGCTTTGTGAGGTCAGGGGCTTTGTTGCTTTTGTTCCCCAGGGTCCCCAAGCCAGGCCTGGCATCCGGGCGGTGCTCAGAGTGTATCTGTTGCAGGAACAAGAAAGTCTTACCCACCGCCCTTGCAGCTTAAGAAAAGCATCTTATTTACTAAACACTGGCTGTGGTCCAAATGCTTTGTTGAGCAAGGTAGATAAGAGGATGGATGTTTGTGGACTGAAAGAACCAGCTCCTGACCCCACCCTTAGTGCTCCAATTCTGGCTGGGATCTGGATGCCCCAGGGCCTTGCTATCCCTTCCCCTCCCCCTGCTTCCTCTAAGGATCTTCTCCATCCTTCAAGACCTTCAGGATTGCTGCGAAGCTGTCTCATCCCTGGACTGGACCAGACCACCCTGTAGCATCCCATAGCACCCTCTTGTAGGATGTGGAGCAGCATCACTGGCCTCTACCCACTAGATGCCAGGAGCACCCTCCCTAGTCATGATAACCAAAAATATCCCCAAACCTTGCTGAATGTCCCCTGGGGGGTTGGGGGCACTAAATCACCTTGATTGAGCTACTGCTTTAATATAAGGGTTCTGCCCCAGGGCTTGCCCATTCTAGACTGAAAAGAGACCTAATCTCAGCCTCATTAGTAGAAAGATATCCAGTCTTTATATCTACCCATTCTGAGTAATTCCACACAAAATTAGAGCAAGATTTGTTTATGTGTTGGAAGGTGAGGAAGAATAGGACACATTGGTTCTATAACTTTACTGGAAGACTTGAACCAGGGAGATAAGGCAGAAATTGAAACAAGGCTAAAAGCTACAATAATCAAAACAGTCTGGCATCAACATAGGAATAGACTCTGGAACAGAATCATAGGAATAGAATCAACTAAACATGTAAGAGGGTGCAGAAAAAGGCACATGGATAGAGGTCAGCTCATTATATGATTAAAGGTGACATTTCCAGGCCAGGTGCCATGGCTCATGCCTATAATCCCAGCACTTTGGGAGGCTGAGGTGGGCGAATCACCTGAGGTCAGGAGTTCGAGACCAGCCTGACCAACATGGCGAAACCCTGTCTCTACTAAAAATACAAAAATTAGCCGGGCGTGGTGGTGGGCGCCTGCATTCCAAACTACTCAGGAGGCTGAGGCAGGAGAATCACTTGAACCCGGGAGGTGGAGGTTGCCATGAGCCAAGATTGCACCATTGCACTCCAGCCTGGGTGACAGTGTGAGTCTCCATCTCAGAAAAAAAAAAAAAAAAAAAAAAAAGATGACATTTCCATCAGCCCCATCCATGCAGTGGAGGCAATTTATTATATGTCTATTTGGGAAGAATACATATTAGGTCTACTTCAGACCATAAATATATTCCCCCTACTCATCTCTGCCACCCATACTAGATGCATTGAAGATCTCAACATCAACAACAATTAATTAAAGTAGTTGGGGAAGGCCAGGTGTGGTGGCTCACACCTGTAATCCCAGCGGTCTGGGAGGCCCAGGCAGGTGTATCACCTGAAGTCAGGAGTTCGAGACCAGCCTGGCCAACATGGTGAGACCCCGTCTCTACTGAAAATACAAAAATTAGCTTGACATGGTGTCATGCACCTGTAATCCCAGCTACTCGGGAGGCTGAGGCAGGAGAATTGCTTGAACCAGAGAGGTAGAGGTTGCAGTGAGTCAAGATTGTGCCACTGCACTCCAGCCTGAGCAACAGAGGAAGATACATAAAATACATAAAAATAAATAAATAAAGTAGTTGGGGGAAAAAACTGAAGAAAAGATAACACAGCAGAAAAATGGGAAGTCACATAAATCCAAGAGAAGAAGTAATACAAATGACCGACAAATATTTGAAAAGATGCACATCAAATGTGCACTTTCTTTTGGAGTGGATTATCTTGTTGGCAAAAATTGAGGACTGGTAATGTAACTCTCCTCCCTACAACATCTGGATTTAGCACTTTTCCTGCATTGCTGTAGGGAAGATGAGGGAGTGGGATGTTTTAGAGACTGTAGTCTCCTACAGCCTTACCCTGGCAGCCCCCAGGCCCTAAATAGCCTGTGGATGTGTCTGTTTGTGCCACAGGTTACTTTAAAAGACAACTTGACTCAACTTGTTAGGGTGTGTGCTCAGCACCTACTGTTCACACATTTTTGCCACCTGCCTGGCCCCGAAGGGTGAGTTACTAAACCACTATGTTCCCTGGTTCCTTCAAATGCAAAATGAACCCGTAATCCTTCCTACCTCACAGAGTCCATACAAGGATTAAATGAACATGCAGAGGGCTGGTGAGGAACATACAGTAGGCCTGTTAGGCATGTTAGCCATGAGGCATATGAAAAAAGCCTAACAAAAGCAAAAAAAAAAAAAAAAAAAAAACGGCCAGGCTCAGTGGCTCCCACCTGGAATCCTGTCACTTTGGGAGGCCGAAGTGGGAGAATTGCTTGAGTGTCAGGGGTTCAAAACCAGCCTGGGCAACAAAGTGCAAACTTGACTTTGAAAATAATAATAATAATAATAACACAACAAAAAAAATCGTAACGTACTAACATGGCAGTTATTATCTTTTTTTTTTTTTAAAGACAAGATCACGCTACTGCACTCCAGCGTAAGCAACAAGAGGGAAAACTCCATCTCAAAGAAAAAAAAAATTTATAGAGATGGGGTCTTGCTATGTTGCCCAGGCTGATGACTCCACTATTGTTATTTTTAAAAAATTTGGCTAGATGCGGTGGTTCGTGCCTGTAATCCCAGCACTTTGGGAGGCTGAGGCGGGAGGATCACTTGAGGTTGGGAGTTCGAGATCAGCCTGACCAACATGGAGAAACCCCGTCACTACTAAAAATACAAAAATTAGCGGGGTATATTGGTGCATGCCTGTAATCCCAGCTAGCTGGGAAGCTGAGGCAGGAGAATCACTTGAACCTGGGAGGCGGAGGTTGCAATGAGCCAAGATCATGCCATTGCACTCCAGACTGGGCAACAAGAGCGAAACTCCATCTCAAAAAAATAAAAAAGAATTCATTATGAGCCAGACGTGATAGCTCATGCCTGTAATCCCAGCAATTCGGGAGGCCAAGCAGGTGGATCATTTGAGCCTAGGAGCTGGAGATCAGCCTGGGCACCATGGGGGAAACCCCATCTCTACATAAAATACAAAAATCAACTGGGCAAGGTGGCATGCACCTGTAAGCTGCATGAGCTGCTCGGGAAGTTGAGGTGGGAGGATCACCTGAGCCTGGGGAGTTGGAGGCTGCAGAGCTGTGACTGCACCACTGCACTCCAGCCTGAGCGACAAAAGGAGACCCTGGGTCAAGAAACAACCAAAAATTATTGTTTTTGCCCAGCACAGCAGCTCACACCTGTAATCCCAGCACTTCGGGAGGCCGAAGAGGGTGGACAGATCACTTGACGTCAGGAGTTTGCGACCAGACTGGCCAACATGGTGAAACCCCATGTCTACCAAACAATACAAAAATTAGCTGGGTGTGGTGGCGGGTGCCTGTAATCCCAGCTACTTGGGAGGCTGAGGTGGGAGAATCGCTTGAACCCAGGAGGTGGAGTTTGCTGTGAGCCGAGATCACTCCTCTGCACTCCAGCCTGGGTGACAGAGTGAGACCCTGTCTCAAAGAAAAAAAAATTATGTTTAATGTTATAGCTTTAATGTAACATTTGTTATATTTTCTATATCATAAATCATATAGATTATGACTAGAAAAAGTGTAGAATCACTTCTGTGTTCTAGTAGTTTTATCTCTGTGAATGGGAGTGTGGGGAAATTGGAGACTATTTCATCTGCTTCCTTTGTTTTTGCCTTTTTTTTTTTTTTGAGACGGAGTGTCGCTCTGTCGCCCAGGCTGGAGTGCAGTGGCGCGATCTTGGCTCACTGCAACCCCTGCTTCCTGGGTTCAAGTGATTATCCTGCCTCAGCCTCCTGAGTACCTGGGGCTACAGGCACCCGCCACCATGCCCGGCTAATTTTTTGTATTTTTAGTAGAGACAGGGTTTCACTGTGTTAGTCAGGATGGTCTCGATCTCCTGACCTCATGATCCGCCCGCCTCAGCCTCCCAAAGTGCTGGGATTACAGGCTTGAGCCACCGCCCTCGGCCTGGAATGAATGTCTTAAGCTCCTCTCATTTTCTGATTCGCCTGAGGACTGCTGACCTGGGAGATGGACCTAGGAGGTGGACCTGGCTGATGAGGGGTGCAGAGAGGTGGTTCAGTGTACAGCTGGGGCACCTGACCCTGGAGGCCTGGGGGTGTGGGGGATGGTCAGCCTCAGAAATAGGATTCAGTCTGGGTCAGAGAGCCCCTATGCTATGAGAATGAAGAGAATCTCAATGACAATAGTAACAGTTATGCTGGAACACTTATTTTTGCTATTACTGTCTAAACACTCTACCTACATTTTCTCCTTTAATCCTAAACCCTGTGAGATAGGCACTATTGTTTTGTTTTGTTTTTTGAGACAGAGTCTGGCTTTGTCACCCAGACTGGAGTGCAGTGGCACAATCTTGGCTCACTGTAACCTCCACCTTCCGGGTTCAAGCGATTCTCCTGCCTCAGTTCCCAAGTAGCTGAGACTACAGGCACACACCACCATGCCCAGCTAATTTTTGTATTTTTTTGTAGAGACAGGGTTTCACCATGTTGGCCAGGCTGGTCTCAAACTACTGACTTCAGGTAATCCACCTGCCTCGGCCTCCCAAAGTGCTGGGATTCCAGGCGTGAGCCACCGCGCCCGGCTGGCACTATTGCTGCCTCCATGCTGTTGAAGAACTTTGATTAAGATATGGCAGAGTCAAAGTTCGGACTAGACCTGGCTTCCAACCTGTGGTCTTAACCACGAGCTTCAGGGACAAGAATGAGGTGCATTCTGGGAAAGACAGACACCACCTGCCTTCCAGCTCCATGGGCAACTCTCAATAAAATATGACATTTAAGGCAGTTGAGTCCCCTATTTTCTAATGCTGAGTGCCATAAAGCATGGCCCCTACCTTTGCTCTCTGTCTTCAGCCTCCCACTAGAGCAGGCTGTAGCTGCCTGTGCCTAGTAGAGTCTGAGGCAAAGAAAAACGTGCACCTCCATACGAATTTATCGAAGTAACCTCCCAAGTGGAAACAGTTAATAAAAGCTCAACAACAACAACAAAATAACTCTGCCGAGCATGGTGGCTCACACCTGTAAATCCCAATACTTTTAGGAGGCCAAGGTGGGAAGACTGCTTGAGCCCAGGATTTTGAGACCAGCTTGGGCAACATAGTGAGACTTCATCTCTATTTATTTGGTTGTTTATTTATTTATTTTTTATTTTTTTGAGATGGAGTCTCACTGTGTTGCCAGGCTGGAGCACAGTGGTGCGATCTCAGCTCACTGCAACCTCCATCTCCCGGGTTCAAGCAATTGTCCTGTCTCAGCCTCCCACCCCACCATGCCTGGCTAATTTTTGTGTTTTTAGTAGAGACAGGGTTTCACCATGTTGGCCAGGATGTTCTCAATCTCTTGACTTTGTGATCCACCTGCTTCGGCCTCCCAAAATGCTGGGATTACAGAAGTGAGACACTGTGCCCAGCCTCATCTCTATTAAAAAAAAAAAAAAAAAAGGGGGGGGGGTGCTGGGCGCAATGGCTCAGGCCTGTAATCCTAACATTTTGGGACGTTCAGGCGGGCGGATTACCGGAAGTCAGGAGTTCGAGACCAGCCTGACCAAAGTGGAGAAGTCCCATTTCTATTAAAAATACAAAATTAGCCAGGCGTGGTGGCGCATGCCTATAATCCCAGGTACTTGGGAGGCTGAGGCAGGAGAATCGCTTGAACCTGGGAGGTTGCGGTTGCGGTGAGCCCAGATTGCACCATTGCACTCCAGGCTGGGCAGCAAGAGTGAAATTCCATCTCAAAAATATAAATAAATATTATTATTATTATTAATTTTTTAAAAGCATGACTCTGGATAAAGCCCCTTCTTGCCCAATCTGTTTGCTTACCATTGTCAACTCCTGTGACAGCAAGGGTAGGGGACAAAGAAGGGCTTGGAGCTTTGAGATGTTTGGAAATAATTGGGGTGGAGGGGGAAATAAAAGGAAATAACCATTTCCATTGCACAATTATACAAGGCAGTGAAACAAACAACGACCTGTCTTTTTTTTTTTTTTTTTTTTTTTTTTTTTTTTTTTTTTTTTGAGACAGAGTCTTGCTCTTTAGCCCAGGCTGGAGAGCAGTGGTGGATTCTCGGCTCACTGCAACCTCCGCCTCCCAGGTTCAAGCAATTCTTCTGCCCCAGTCTTACCAGTAGCTGTGACTACAGGCGCATACCACCACACCCTGCTAAGTTTTGTATTTTTAGTGGAGATGGGGTTTTACCATGTTGGCCAGACTGGTCTCGAACTCCTGACTTCAAGTGATCCACCTTCCTTGGCCTCCCAAAGTGCTGGGATTACAGGCATGAGCCACCGCACCCAGCCAAAAACTATTTATTTAAAACAAAGTCAAGGTCTTAATGAGTGGTGTTGAGTAAGGTAAAGTTATTGTTTAAAAGCCTAATTTGTGATAAGATTAAAGTACAACCTTCAGTGCAAAAAGGGTTCACAGATCTGAACCACAGTAAAGGATAAAGAAATCCCTATTCTATATAGTTATGGTTTTGGAACACGCAGGTTGGATTCGGTGTACACAATGTCAAAGTCTCACATATGAATAAGATAATAAATAATATTGCCCTTGTTTTCATAGCAATCATTTATGCCAGTGGGTCTCAAAACTTCAGTGTGTTCCAGAATCAACTGGAGAGCTGGTCAAGGCACAAGCTGCCAGGCTCCACCCACAGATCTTCTGATTCCAAGGGGTCTGAGGTGGGGCCTGAGAATGGGGAGTTCTAACAAGTTCCCATGGGATGCTCTTCATCTGGGACATTAGTTGAGAGCCACTGCTTTGTGCTAAGTGCAGGATTTTTTTGTTTTGTTTTGAGATAGGGTCTCACTGTCACCCAGGCTGGAGTGCAGTGGTATAGTCATGGCTCACTGCAGCCTCAGTCTCCTGGGTTCAAGTGATCCTCCCACCTCAGCCTCCTGTGTAGCTGGGACCACAGGCATATGCCACCACACCCAGCTCATTTTTGTTATTTTTGTAGAGATGGGATTTTGCCATGTTACCCAGGCTAAGTGCAGGATTTTAATGGATAAGAACTTTCCAACTGGCAAATAAATGGCATTGGACGAGGGCGTAACAGATCTGTTTACTCAGCAGTAGGACATCTTTAACCAAAATGAAAGTGCATTATTGTCTCATAGGATAAATTAGGGTAGGGAAGTATGAATCTCCTTTGAGCATATCTAAGTTTCTTTCTTTCTTTTTTTTTTTTTTGAGACGGAGTCTCGCTCTGTCGCCAGGCTAGAGTGCAGTGGAGTGATCTCAGCTCACTGCAATCTCCGCCTCCTGGGTTCAAGCAATTCTCCTGCCTCAGCCTCCCAAGCAGCTAGGACTACAGGCGCCCACCACCACGCCTGGCTAATTTTTGTATTTTTAGTAGAGACGGGGTTTCACCATGTTGACCAGGATGGTCTTGATCTCTTGACCTTGTGATCAGCCCACCTCAGCCTCCCAAAGTGCTGGGATTACAGGCATGAACCACCGCGCCCAGCCAAGCATATCTAAGTTTCCTTTTTTTTTTTTTTTTTGAGAGA
>NW_016814761.1:6182041-6184592 GCF_001698545.2 Rhinopithecus bieti | reverse complement strand
CCAGGATGGTCTCGATCTCCTGACCTCGTGATCCGCCCGTCTCGGCCTCCCAAAGTGCTGGGATTACAGGCTTGAGCCACCGCGCCCGGCCCTAAATTTCTTAAGGAAAGGAAATGTTGGCTCACGCCTGTGATCCCAGCACTTTGGAAGGTTGAGATGGGCAGATCACAAGGTCAAGAGATTGAGACCATCCTGGCTAACACAGTGAAATCCCGCCTCTACTAAAAATACAAAAAATTAGCCAAGTGTGGTGGCACACGCCTGTAGTTCCAGCTACTCAGGAAGCTAAGGCAGGAGAATCACTTGAACCTGGGAGACAAAGGTTGCAGTGAGCCAAGATCGCGCCACCACACTTCAGCCTGGGCAACAAGAGCGAAACTCCATCTAAAAAATAAAAACAATTTAAAAAAGATTTTATTCAGTGGAGGGGAAAATATATATATATATATTAGGTCTCTAAAAATTTTTTATTGGTGTGCCTGGTACCGAAAAGGGCTTGGAGACTGATATTTATTTTATACTACAGAGTATACAGAGTAGATCTAAAGAATAATATTTTTTCTTTTTTTGAGGTTCTGATTTTAATTTGGTGCTGATTTTTGCTGGCTAGAGTTCCCCTCTGGATCTCTGGGTTGCCATGGTGACATTTTGGCCTTCCTCACGTTGCTGTTGTTTTTGGGCCTGCAGCTCCACTGAAATGAGTTCTTACATGCAGGACTCAGGAGCTTGGCACTGGGTCTAGGGAAGCCCACGTTTGTGTGCCACGTGAGGAAGATGAGGGAGAGAAAATTAAGATACTACAGTCTGACTCGTGGGACTTAAAAAAGTGGACAAAGGAGAAAGAACTGTCCCAAAAGGGTGTTGCTCCAGCTTACCTGCAGACCCTGCCAGTGGCTGTTGTCTAGAGGAAAAGGACCCTGGGGAGGTTGGAACTTTGTCCAAGGGCCAATTTTTCATCCTCATGTATCGTGACAGGACAAGGTGCTCCAGTTTCTGAAGACAAGTAATAGATTTGGGCATTAACAATGGTTATGGCATCCTTTGTTTTTTTTAAAATTATAAAAGTAGATATTGGCCAGGCGCGGTGGCTCATGCCTGTAATCCCAGCACTTTGGGAAGCCAAGGTGGGTGAATCACCTTGAGGTCAGGAGTTTAAGACTAGTCTGGCCAACATGGTGAAACCCCATCTCTACTAACAACACAAAAATTAGCCGGTTGTGGTGGCGGGCTCCTATAGTCCCAGCTACTCAGGAGGCTGAGGGTGGAGAACTGCTTGAACCCAGGAGCTGCTGCTGTGATTGTATCGCATGTAACTATAACAACAACAAAAATTTAATTTTTAAATGAAATCAGGATGTTAACAGTGATCATTGTGCTTATTTTGAGAAATAATTATAACAGGATATATTAATTGCAACCCCCGCAATAAGAAAAAACAAAAACCAAAACCCAACAATAAATAAGTAAAAAGTTGGCTTTCTCTCTACACCTCCCCTCCCCCCACCCCATCCTCCTGCCTGGGTGTCCTTTCAGTTACTCCTGTAGCAGGGACATACAGTATGGCACGTGTCGCTCTTAGACTATTAGTGATCAAAATCCTAGTCACACCTCCAATGAAGACTTATTTTCCCTGCATTTTTGTATTCTGCCTATTTTTTGGCCTAAGAAGTAGCCAGAGGTGAATGTTTAAACCCCTTTCCATGAAATTGTTGCTGGGTTGAAGTCACTTTTTGTTTTGTGCAGTGTAAGAATGCACATTCCATTCCTTTTTTTTTTTTTTTTTTTTTTTTTTGAGACCAAGTCTAGCTCTATCGCCCAGGCTGGAGTGCAAAGGCATGATGTTGGCTCATTGCAACCTCTGCCTCCTAGGTTCAAGGGATTCTCCTGCCTCAGCCTCCCGAGTAGCTGGGATTACAGGCACGTGCCACTGCAGAGTAGCTGGGATTACAGGTGCAAGCCATTGCACCCGACTAATATTTTGTGTTTTTAGTAGAGAGAGTAGAGACATTTCACCATGTTGGCCAGGCTGGTCTTGAACTCCCGACCTTAGATAATCCGCCTGCCGCGGCCTCCCAAAGTGTTAGGATTACAGGCGTGAGCCATGCGCCCAGCCTCTTTGTGCATTTAAAACACTGCCTTTGAAGGCTACTGGGGCTCTGGGAAACTCTGGGAGGGTTACCAGCAGGTGGGTGGAAATCTGCTTGCCTGCTGCTGTGTTTTTTGTTTCTTCTAAGGCATATGTAGAGGAATCTTTGGTAAGTTTTCAACTCACCTCTCTTGGAAGGAAGCTGTTTGGGTTGCCTGAGCAGGTTTTGTGTGAAAACCAGCAAGAACTCAGATGATCAGAAGCAGCTTCTGTAAAAGCCTGGTTTCTCCAGCCTGGCCTGGGTCATCACAGTGGGCCCCGGGATGTTTAAACTGATGGTGCAGTCAACCATCAGCATTTAGTTCTGTGTTTACAGTCTTCTTCTCCTGTTTTACTGGGCTCTTCGTTTTTGCTTTTTCCTTCCTTCCTTCCTTCCTTCCTTCCTTCCTTCCTTCCTTCCTTCCT